>NW_027325365.1:80000-130711 GCF_036924035.1 Leuresthes tenuis
TCCTGTTACAGACCCTGTTTCTGTTAGAGACACAGGTCCAGAACCCTGTTTCTGTTAGAGACACAGGTCCTATTACAGAACCCTGGTCCAGAACCCTGGTCCTGTTACAGAACCCTGGTCCTGGTAAAGACCCTGTTTCTGTTAGAGACACAGGTCCAGAACCCTGTTTCTGTTAGAGACCCTGTTTCTGTTAGAGACCCTGGTCCTATTACAGAACCCTGGTCCAGAACCCTGGTCCTGTTACAGAACCCTGGTCCTGGTAAAGACCCTGTTTTTGTTAGAGACACAGGTCCTATTACAGAACCCTGGTCCAGAACCCGACCTTGTTACAGAACCCTGACCTTTGTACTGGTATTACTAACCTACTACCCTGGTGTTGTAGTAGTCTGGCAGCATGCGCTCACACAGTGCCACCAGCAGCCAGAAGGCCTCTTCCTCGGTGCAGTACAGCAGCAGGACGGAGGTGACGATGTTCATCGCCTGATGGAAGGGAGAATGAGTTATTGTGTGCTCTATCGCTCTTAAATCATAAAATAAATCACAGTTAGCAAACTTTCAGACCTTTGTTATGTCTTCCCAAATGTTGTCTTTGATAGACAGAGTAACGTAATCAGATGACTGCCATTCGCTTATTTTCTTTAAAAATGTGGCATAAAAACTAAAGACATGTGATCACACCAAACTTAGGTAACAGTTTTTGGTTGTCAGTGTGGTCTTCATAAGGAGACAGACTGGGGCAGGCAGGGAGTCAGTCTGCTCAGCTTTTATAACTTGATTGTCTAAAATAAATAACTTAAATGTCAAAAGCCCTTATCAAGTGTCAGTTGTGATTCACAGGAGTCTCAGCTCTGCATCAGTATGTTGTTGGTTAGAGTCATCAATGATGGCCTTGTTTTTGGGGTCTATTCCCACCTGGAGAGGATAGTCAAGGCTGCATTGTGTCAGGTAGGTAATACCTGAGGCCACCTCCTCTGTTTAAAGAGGAAAACCTTCTTCTCTGTCCAAAATGTGGACACGTCTGTGTTTCCTCTCCTTGACGTGGACCTTTGAGTCTGGACCTGTGGAGCTGCTTCTGCTGTGTTGACTCGTGAGCTTGTTGGTTGTTAACTTTCTCCTGGATGAATATCTAGGCATTCCTCATTGTACTGTACAGCATGTACAGTGTTTGGAGATAGTTCCCAAGCCACATATGCATCTCTTTGCTGTGTTAACATGAATCAGGCCTTTTGCTGACACTGCGCTCTGGTACCCGTGGTCATTACTGAATCCCTTGAACAGGATAAAAATGGTGCACACTTGTCTTCCTTTCATGAGGGCTTACAGGTGAAAACAAACCATCTCTGCAGGAAAATGCATCCTATTTAGATTTTATTCTTTAATTAATTTACAATACACACAGAAAAAGCATTGACTCTCCAACACTGTTGCCTGAAAAACTTAAAGATCATGGCAATAGATGTAGAGGTGGAGCAGAGGCGTTTTCCGGTCGTTTCCCTAACCTCACCTTACCTGGCAATACCCAATTCCTGGGTTGCGGTGAGCATAGGCGGTGAGGACACGGCGCAGGGCAGCAATACCCATCTCATTCTGGAAGGCTCGGTGTTCAGGCATCGAGCGGTGAAGGTCGCGCTCAATCTCCTCTGTAGCCAATGAACATAGCCCCATAGCCTGCTCCACCAGGTCGCCATAGTAACCAGGATGTGTCGCCATTTCATTCTGTGCTCCTGGAAGGACAGGTGGAAAGGAAGTGAGGTATGTAAGAAGATACAGTACACACATGGAAATATAAAACCTGGCTGCAGCAGGAGGATCATGTTAGCATTAATGAATCAACTCCCTCTGACTATTTAAATGTTCCTCCAACCACAGGCAGAGGAGGAAGTGTAGCAGTTATCTTCAGATCAGGGTTACTAATCAGTCCTGGACCCAAGATTAGTTTGAGCTCTTTTGAATCTCTGATTCTTAGTTTTTCCCAAATTGGAAATCACAAAAATCTCTTCTACTTGTTGTTGTGTATCGTCCACCTGGCCCTTATTCTGAGTTTCTGTCTGAATTCTCAAAGTTTTTTACTTGTATTTTAGACCCAATCCCAACCAGACTGTTCAAGGAGGTTTTCCCCTTAATCAATACTTCCATATTGGATTTGATCAATCGATCTTTGTTGACAGGATATGTACCTCAGACTTTTAAGGTTGCTGTAATTAAACCTTTACTTAAAAAACCTACTCTTGATTCAGAAGTGTTGGCTAATTATCGACCTATATCCAATCTCCCTTTTTTGTCTAAAGTTCAACTTTGTGATCATTTACATAGAAATAATCTGAAGAGTTTCAGTCAGGATTCAGAGTGCATCATAGCACAGAAACAGCACTGGTGAAAGTTACCAATGATCTCCTCTTAGCCTCTGATAGCGGACTTGTTTCTTGTCCTGTTGGATCTCAGAGCTGCATTTGATACGATCGATCACAGCATTCTGTTACAGAGACTTGAACATGTTATTGGGATTAAAGGAACTGCATTAGGCTGGTTTAAGTCATATTTATCTGATAGATTCCAGTTTGTTCTTGTAAATGAAGAATCTTCCTCACAGGTTGGAGTAAGTCATGGAGTTCCTCAGGGTTCTGTGCTTGGACCGATTCTTTTTACTTTATACATGCTTCCATTAGGTAACATTATCAGACAGTATGGCATAAATTTCCATTGTTATGCTGATAATACTCAGTTGTACTTATCTATGCAGGTAGAATTAGGAGATAAACGTGTTGTTCCCCAGGAAATAGCCTCTACAATGCCTGATATAGTCTTATAGTCAATAGGAGTAGATTGAAAGTCTATTTCATAGAGCTGACTGTTCCTTGGGAGAAATTAATAGCAGAAGCATATGAAAGAAAAAAGCTTAGGTGTGTGGAGCTGGGGGCAGAAGCAGAGCAGGGAGGATGGAAAGTTAGGATCTGTCCAGTGGAAGCAGGATGTAGAGGATCTGTTGCAAAGTCTGTTGTCTCATTGTCGAGGGAGTTGGGTGAAAGTGGACAGAGTGAGAGGGAAACAGTGAAGGAAGTGTCAGGTGAGGCGGTAAAGTCCAGTCAGTCAATTTGAATCAGAAGAAGCAATAGTAGCTGGGGGCCCAGCAGGGGGGGCACTAAGGGCAAACAGACTCTTGGAAGAAGCAAGGAAGAAATCATGTATTTAAGTAGAGGGTGCTGCCCATGTGAGCCTTTTGAAGCCAGGCGGCCATTTTAGGTGAGTTGGCCTGTATGGCCTTGTTTTTGCTGTCATTTTTAGTGACTGTAGGACTGTTTAAGGTGAGTTTATCTGCTGAATCTGCTGGTGTGTCTTGTCCTGCCTCCACCTCTGGCACCCTCCATACTTTCATTACCCTCTACCCAAACCAGGGTTTGAATCCCCACCCGCCAGAGGCTGGGGCAGCCTGTGGTTGTGGAAGAAAAGGTGGTTGTTGTAGTGTGAGGAGCAGTGATGGCTGGCATTAGGGGAGTGACTCTGGGACGCCAGTGATGCCTGTCTGGCCTCCTGGAGGAGTCGTGGGCCCAAATAGACGAAACACTGATGAAAGGAAGTTCCCACCTGATGACCCCAATGACATGTTGGTCAGCACTGCTCACTGGTCTATAGGGATTATAGAGAATTATTCACTGAGTCTGGTCCATTTTTTTTTTCTTTAGCACAAGTTTCTTGCGTTTACTTTGAATGAAACCAGATGAAACCGAGGTTGGTCAGACTACAAGCCTGTCCTAAAGACATAAAGACCTGGATGACTCAGAACTTTCTGTTTCTAAATTCAGACAAACTGAAGTTGTTCTCTTTGGACCTGAGCGCTTCAGGGAGAAACTGTCCTGTTATATAGTTACTCTAGATGGTATTTTCTAGGCTTCTAGTTCTACAGTGAGGAACCTTGGAGTTATTTCTGACCAGGATCTGTCCTCTGACTCTCATATAAAACAGGTTTCTGCCTTCTTTCACCTTCGTAATATCATTAAAATCAGGACCATCCTGTCTCAGGGTGATGCAGAGAAACTAGTTCATGCTTTTTGTTACTTCAGGACTGAACTACTGTAATTCCTTATTATTGTTCTGTCCCACAGATTCTCTGAAAAGCCTCCAGCTGATCCAAAACCCTGCAGCCAGAGTTCTGATGAGATCTAACAGCAGAGATCATGTTTCTCCAGTTTTAGCTTCTCTTCATTGGCTCCCTGTTAGATTCAGAATAGAATTTAAGATTCTTCTCCTCACATATAAAGCTCTTAATGACCGAGCTCCATCATATCTTAAAGATCTCACAGCTGGATATTTCCCCAACAGAGCACTTTGCTCTCAGGCTGCAGGTTTCCTTGTGGTTCCCAGAGTTTCTAAAAGCAGAATGGGAGGCAGAGCCTTCAGTTATCAGGCCCCTAAAAGCAGAATGGGAGGCAGAGCCTTCAGTTATCAGGCCCCTAAAAGCAGAATGGGAGGCAGAGCCTTCAGTTATCAGGCCCCTAAAAGCAGAATGGGAGGCAGAGCCTTCAGTTATCAGGCCCCTAAAAGCAGAATGGGAGGCAGAGCCTTCAGTTATCAGGCCCCTAAAAGCAGAATGGGAGGCAGAGCCTTCAGTTATCAGGCCCCTAAAAGCAGAATGGGAGGCAGAGCCTTCAGTTATCAGGCCCCTAAAAGCAGAATGGGAGGCAGAGCCTTCAGTTATCAGGCCCCTAAAAGCAGAATGGGAGGCAGAGCCTTCAGTTATCAGGCCCCTAAAAGCAGAATGGGAGGCAGAGCCTTCAGTTATCAGGCCCCTAAAAGCAGAATGGGAGGCAGAGCCTTCAGTTATCAGGCCCCTAAAAGCAGAATGGGAGGCAGAGCCTTCAGTTATCAGGCCCCTCTCTGTGGAACCAGCTGCCAGTTTGGCTTCAGGAAGCAGACACCCTCTCTACCTTTAAGATCAGGCTGAAACTTTCCTTTCTGATAAAGCTTATAGTTAGGGATGGCTCAGGTGACACTGAAATACCACCACAAAGACAGACTTTTCTAATGGTAGCTAATTGCAGCTTTCATTTTTTTTCCAGAGCTGAACGGGGCTGGCGTTGCTTGCTTTTAGCACTGAATGTGGCTGTTGTTCATGGGTATATAAGTTATTACCTTTCGTTCTGTGAACCCCTTATGCAGGTCTGGTTGTCCTTCTAGTGTTTTGACAAGTTGGAAGTGTTTCCACCCTTGGCCAGACATGTTTTGTAACACCGTTTGCACAGTGGTGCTTTACCACACTCATTCGTTTTAAAGCCGAAGTAATTCCATATAGCACTTCGTGCACCTGGTTTATCTATGAGTTGCGGCGTGATGGAGGTTGCAGTAAAGTATTTTGAGTGGTCAGCTAGACTGGAAATGCTATAAAAGTATTGTCCATTTAATTGGATTGTATCTAAAGATTATATTTGCAATTTGGTGATTGATTTGGTGCTTTATAAATAAAACTGAATTGAATGGAATTGATGATGGGCGGATGGATAGCTGGACGAATACAGACCAGAGAATAGCAGCCAAAGCTCCCCTCTCAGCTGTTCTGGGATCCCGTTGAGGACGAGTTCTCTGGTTCTGGAGGTCCGGTACATGCAAACACCCCGGCCGAACTCTGAGAAATGGATGTTCCACGCCTCCTCCTTCATCTTCTCCTTCATCTGCAAGAAGTGATCACACTCGTTACTCCGCAGTATCTCACAGTGCCTGCACTGCTCTGTAGACCTGGTACTCACGGCTTTGGGTCCCAGGTCCTCTGGAGCATCTCGGTGGTAGAGCTGTAGCAGACCCTGGCCGGCGGTGGGCAGACCAGAATGGTAATGACGCCCCCTGTGGGCGAGGTCTGACCCTGCCGACACAGACACAGGGGCGCCGGACGACACCTGGGGATATTCAGAAAAATTAACTCCTACTCGATCAGAGGAGTGACAGAAAGCAGAACTTCAGGCTGAGCTGTACTGATATACCGAGTGTCCAATCAGAGACAGAGGGTTGGTGTCGCCCCACGAGCTGTCAGGGGTTCGCTGCAGAAAGTCAGAAATGCGCTGGACCAGGAAGTCTCTGTCTTTAAGGTTGGCAAACAGGAAGTTCATCTTATTCTTTGTGCTGATAGAGACAGGACATGGAAGGACACTGCTGCTGTCTGCCTTCTCCACAATGGACACCTGAGGAGCAGAGGATTATGGGTAAATCGCCACAACAGGACACTTAACTCCTCCTGCCTGGTGTCTAATGCTGTCGTATTAAATAAACAAGAAGGTCTTAAATGCTGTAAACAATAAATTCAATAGAACTGAAGACTGGATCCTAAAAACAAACCTGTCAGAGTTATCAACAATTCCTAAAACATAAATCTGTTTCCTTTGATGTTTAAGATCAAACGACTTTTTATTTCTCAGAAAAACTGTTTCCATGCTGAAAGCCAAAGTAATTACATCTAAATTCTACAGCCTGGATGATGTCATTTGTGTTTAACCATTGCATAATGGTTTGTATTTGGAGTCAAATCAAAGAATCCTCTTCAGTCTACAATGGATCAGAACCGCTCTCAGTCTGCCGGTTTACCTCTCTGAGTGGGATGATGAGCTGACACAGGTCCTCCTCTCTGCTGTTGAAGCAGATGTAGTTGTTGGAGATGAACAGCTGTCCGACCACGTGCATCTTAGCAAAAGGCGTCCACAGCGTGCAGTCTGTGTGTCCATCCAGGCGCTCGTCCTGCGTCAGCCGGAACATCGCCCGGTACCGCTCATTCTTTGCCCGGGCGTCAAAATCTCTGCAGACAGGAAAACAGCTGATCAGGTCAAAGATGAAGAAGAGAAATGTACAGACTGAGAGAACAGGGGTTAGTCTGATGTCTCAGAGGTAGAAACTCAGAACATGATGTTCTGTATGTCTAAAAAAATCAGGGCAGTGAACCTTTTCCCACTTTGTCTCCTTCTGCCAACACTTAAAGCCGTTCTGACTCTGAGGAAACCAGGTGATGCAGAGTTCCAGCTGTTATTTTGTCCCATTCCTCCTTAAACAGGTCTTAAGGTGTGCAGCAGTGCGGGGGGGTGGTTGTTTCTCTGCTGGGGACAGGTCAGGACTGCAGGCAGCCAGTCCAGCACCCGTACCTCTTCTTCCTCAGCCAGGCCTTTGGAATGTGGCAGAATGTGGTTTTCCATGGTCTGCTTGAACAATGCTGGGACGTCCCAGGAAAAGATGTGGCCTTGAAGGCAGCATATGTTGCTGTAAAATCTCAGTGAGCTTTTCTGCATTAATGCTGCCGTCACAGAAGTGGAAATGAGCTTTGCCCCCTGATCCAACCCCATACCATCACAGAGCCTGGCTGCAGGGACTGGCTGCTGACAGCAGGCTGGATGCTGCTTTTGCTCTTTGCTCCATTTCTTCCAACAAAGATGTGGAATACTGATGGGTCTGACCACAGCACACGTTTCCACCGTGTGACGGTCCATCCCAGACGCCTCCGAGCCCAGAGAAGTGGACGAGGTTAACATCAGGCTTCTTCTCTGCACAGTAAAGCTTGTGAATGGAACTCTGTATTGTGGTGCTGGACAAAGGTTTCCACAGTAATCCCTTGTCCAGGTGCTTCTATCAGCTGCTGATGAATGACGGTTCTTGATGCAGCGTCTGAGGGGTCAGAGGTCACGGGGTCCAGCTTAGGCTTGCTCCCTCGTCCTTTACACTGAAACTCCTCCAGGTTCCCTGAATGCTTTAATGATATTCTGCTCTGTAGAGGCAGAAATATGCAGATCCCTTCCAGTCTTTCTCTGAGGAACAGTGGACCTCATGCAAGAACATTTTCCTATTCTTATTCCAAGTTTCTCTCACTTTTTCGCGTACGAACACGCCACGTCAGATTCAACAAAAGCTCTTAGATCCGGAAAAGTGAGTAAATGTTGAACGCCACCCGTGCATATTTAAGTGCACAAGGATAGAAAATGTGCATACTCCACGCCCAAAATAACACCATATAAGGCATCATATAAGGCATCATATACGGTGCTTTGATGCGTATATGTGTGCAGTCTATTGCTCCAATTATAACCAAGGGGAGAGCACGACTCACAGAGGACTGGGACACCTGCTCTGTCTCCAATCTCCCTCTGAAAGATTCCCGCGGCCAAAAATCCAAGGGTGGTGAGGACCTGGACATGTGGTAGAATTGGGTTTGATCGGCGTGTTTCTCTGGAGTTGTGGCTCCAGCAAGCTGCATATTTGCAGAAGCAGTCCTTGGCAAAAGAAAATGGTGAATGTGCAGGTTCTCTTAAATCACTCAGATGCTCGACTTAAGAACAAACCTGTTCGTATGAGTGGTTCTTTGCAGGAGGCCCATTGTTTTTAAACACATTTGTGGAGAAACTGGAGATTCTCTGAACATCTTTGCTCCTGAGACTCATTTTGGACCAAGTCACGGTTTATTTATTTTACCTCATTAGCCCTAAATTTCCCCATTCCAACTTTTCTGAAATGGGTTTGTATATTAACTGATGAAATGAAGCTGATGAGACAAAACATCTCAACTTTGTGTTTCAAATAAAAGTCAAAATTAATTCTTTTTTTTTAGCCTCTCAGCTCATTCTGATTTCAGATTCCCTGTGAGCTTGTGACACTGAACGTTATAACAGAGCAATACCTCTTCAGCGCAGAGACATTCTTCAGCGTCTTGCAGGGTTTAGGCAGTGAGGGGTCGACAGTGAACGCTTCATTGTCAAGCAGCTGGCGCATGGCGATGTTGGCGAGCTGCTCCATCAGCTTGAAGGTGTCGTTGATGTTCAGGAACATGGAGAAGAAATGTTCGGTGTGACGGGTGCTCACACGAACACTCTCCGGAAACACCAGTGTAGCATTCTTCTCCAACTGTGTCACCTCGGTCCACGGCACCACCAGAGTCACTGAGGTCACAGGAAATGAACGTGATCGCTATGACAACAACATGCACGCCACAAACTAAACTCCAGAACAGAAACACTGTGACTGCTGCAGGCTACAACTGGGGTGGTGGTGCTACACATAAACAAAGTAAAGCACAGATGGTGTGGATGACATCATAAGTCTGGCTCCTGATTGGCTGTCATACCCTCCTTGCCCAGCAGGAAGGAGTAGAAGCACAGGTGGTTGATAGACAGGTAGAGCCATCCCTGCCGTGGCACTCGGCCCTTCCAGTAGCTGCAGGAGTAATAATTCACCAGTTTCTCCTCATCAGGCATCCCAAACAGTTTCCTCATCTTTAGCTCCGCCTCCCGAAACTTCCCACTGTCCTCCTCCTGCTCCTTGCCCTGCTTCAGGCGGTTCTCCTCCGCGATGATACCCTGCAGGAAGTGACATGAGTCACTAACAGAAACCAGGAAAGAAAGGAAAGAGTCTCACCGGCACAAACAGGAGCAGACATACACAAATCTTTCCTTTGACGAAGGTGGTGACATCTTCATCGTTGTCAAAGATGGAGATGGTCTGCAGCAGGTTGGCCTCCAGCCAATCCCAGTGCTCCGTGATCTCCTTCCTGGATGAGCCTGCAAGACACAGCTGAGGGTAAAATCTGGCATCATCAGGCCAACAGGTGGGTTTTTCTGGTCCGGTTGACTCACCGCAGGCAATGTTCCAGTAGATCTGAGAATCTGCAGTCTGCAGCAGGATCCGGTACGGAGCGACTCTGGCACTGGAGTCCAGAACCACATCCAGCGTCCCAACCAGGAGGCCTGCAGGCAGACACACAGATAACCAGGTAATGAATGAGGTGAAACAGGTGAACAGGTAAAAAGGTGAACCAGTAACGTGGTAAAACGGGTCAGCAGCTGAATAGGCGAACAAGTGAACAGGTAACCAAGCCCCAATTGTCCTGAGGTCAGGAGCCTAAGAATTCCCATTTTTCAGCTTGGCCCTTAAACATATTTCATTGTTTGCTTCTGATCAGTTCCTGCTAGCTCCTGCTAGCTCCTGCTAGCTCCTGCTAGCCTCAGGACTCCCAGGACTTAATCTTGGCACAGCTTCGTCGCCTGCCATCAGGGTGGTCATTCCTGCGGTCTCTCCCTGCAATTTCCCCTGCCAGCTTGAGTCCATCTGCCCGTCTTCCCGGGATATTTCCGTCCCGGTGTGGCCGGTTCTGTCTGGCTTTAGCTGGTTTCCTCTGCTGGCCACCACCACATCCACAGCAGCCTGACATCCTCATCTCTTCACCAGGACTGCTGGGCTAGCAGGCCGTCTGCTGGGGATTATCCCGTGGATACTCCTGAAGTACACATCAGCTCTTCTTCCACAGACATCCAGCTCCTGGTCACAAACTAGCACTAACTCCGTGCTAGTGCTCCACATCTGGATCATGCCCCCACTGTACTCTACCTCCACTCACTCACCATCTGCCCCTGGACTGCATTGACATCCTCAGAGAACTGGTCTACTTCACCGTCCTCCACACAGAGGCTCAACTACAACTTTTCAACTCCTGACTCTATCCCATCCATCTGGTCCTGATCGCGCACGGCAACTTCCTCATTATGTCATCGCAACAAAGACATGTGCAGCTACCAAATCTTCCTCAGTCATCACCTGAAACTGGCTTTGCTCAACACCTGGATTTCCTCTGTATTACTGAAACTTGGCACAAACCTCTGGACTACTTTTCTCTCAATCAGACCACACCCACCAGATTCATTTATATGGAGGAGGCTTCACAGCATTTTACAGAAAGGACATTAAAACAGCAGCCATCTCCATCCCTGCTGCTCACTCCCTCCAACATCTCACTTTCAAACTCTCTGGTCCCTTTGGTCACTGCCATCCTTTACCGCCCCCCCAAACCAAACCCCTCCTTTCTGTCTGACTTCCTCACCCAGTCATCTGCCATCTCACATTACGTTCTTCTTCTGGGAGATTCCAACATTCACATCGACACGACTGTAAATCTGCCACTGAATTCCTGGAACTGCTACACTGCTTCAGCTTCACTCAACATGTCAACTTTCCCACCCGTGGTCACATCCTGGATCCGGTCTGCTCCAGCTTCAACATCTCCGACCCCCTGGCAGTCGTCATGGACACTGACATCCCAGTCCCACCACTAAGGATAAACAGACAATATCTTTCAGAAACCTCAAAACCATCTCCCCTTTGCAAGTAAAATATCTACCTCGCCCTGTTAACTGACAACGAAACGCTCTCCTCCTGTCTCAGCTTGCCCCCATCAAAACTTAAACTGCCTCATCCACCCACTCTGCCCCCCGGTACACTCCTGAAATCACAAAAACAACAGTTTGAAAGACTGTTAACTGTTAACCCGAAAGCCTATGCAGATTACCTTCAGCAGTCCGAGGAGGCCCTCGGTGCGGCCCCCCCGGTCCGAGGAGGCCCTCGGTGCGGCCCCCCGGTCCGAGGAGGTCCTCGGTACGGCCCCCCCGGTCCGAGGAGGCCCTCGGTACGGCCCCCCGGTCCGAGGAGGCCCTCGGTACCTCCCGGTCCGAGGAGGTCCTCGGTACGGCCCCCCCGGTCCGAGGAGGCCCTCGGTACGGCCCCCCGGTCCGAGGAGGTCCTCGGTACCCCCCGGTCCTCGGAGGCCCTTGGTACGGCCCCCCCGGTCCGAGGAGGCCCTCGGTACGGCCCCCCGGTCCACCTACTACTCTCACCTCATTCACCTCTGACAAATGCAACTCCTTTCTCTCATTCTTCCAAACAAAAATCGACACCATCTATAACAACTTGTCCTCCTCTCCTACTTCCTCATCTGCCCCCCTTCTCAGCCTCTGTTTAAGTTCTCCCCCATGTCACCAGGGGAGCTACCCAAAGCATGACAGCCATAAACCTCCACGTGTCCTGGATCCCATCCCACCTCATTAAGGACTCTTTACCATCCACACTCATCACACAAATCATCAACTCTTTTAAAATTGCTTTTTAATGTTTAACCTCAGTCTGTTTTTAGTGTACTATTTCATATTGTTTTGCTGATTTTATGTAAAGTGTTTTTGAGTATTTAGAAAAGCGCTTTTAAAACAAAATCTACTACTATTATTGACATGTTATTTCAGAGAGGAGGTTCTGGTTCTGTTGAGCAGCAAAGCCCGTCCGTGATCCCATCCATGAAACCGATGTGCTGATCCATCTGTAACGACCTTTGACCCTCACCACATATAAACACACTCATCAGCTTACACTGCAGACAGAGCTGACTTCCTGTCAGCTGACTCCTGATGACGTCACTCCCCATGAACAGCTGATTTTGGTACATTTAGAATTAAATTTGTCACTTTTTTTTTATTTTTTTTTTTTATCTGTAAATCAGATTAGAGAGAAGGATGAGGACACAGCCCACCCTGGTTCTGATCCTGAACTCTGGTTCTGGACTGAAACGCTCGGTCCGATGTCGGTTCTAACAGAGCTATGTGAGCGTTGTGCTGCATTCAAGGCCTCTGAACAGAATGCGGAACTCTGAATTTGAACCGTCTTAAGACACAAAGTCCACAAACGAATGAAACTTAATGGAAGGCCGGTACCACCCAGAATCTGAAGGACCAGATTGTCACCGACACATCCGTACAGAACATTTCAGACAAACAGATCCGGATTACTGACCCGGAAAAAAAAACCGTTACAGAGCATTTCGTGTTTGTAAAGGTTAATCAATAAGCTGATTCACCCAAAACGTTTTTTTTTTATTGTATGGGACAGAAAGCCTGAAAGAGCCCATCCGAACTCACCGGAGAGTCCCCCCCCGCGGCCGTGTCCCTTCCTCCTCTGCAGGATGAAGAACGGGTTGGCCCGCTCGGACACCCACAAAGCTCCGGCCATTAAAACCTCCTCCGGCTGGATCCACATCTTTGACCGCTGAAGCTCGGCCTCCGCCAAGGAAACACCGGGAAACACCGGGAAAGGTGCCTCAGGCTCCGTTTGATTCAGAAGAACATCGGACTGATGTTATTGTTTTCACCGAGTCTGATGACTCCACATCACTTCCGGGTGTGACGTATAAGACCACGCCCCCTACGTACGTTGTGTCTTTGCATAGCGCATTGAGGCAGAAACAGTTTTTAACATGTTTTTGTTGTTTTTTGTTTGTTTTCAGGTAAAGTTGATCAAATTAAATTAATCCTTTATGCCTGTTCTTCTAACTTACGTCTTCATTGTTTGATTTATATTTAATTTTTCCATTCTTTTTACTAATGTATTACATTTTTCTGCCCTCCTATAATTCCAGTGTTGACGGTCGAACCGTTCAAGGTGTTGATTACCCGAGCACACAGCAGGAGGCGCTGCTACATTCAAGACAAACACCAGTTACAGATGTTTTTTTGTGTTTAGTTTCACAGTGAACTGAAAATCTTTGATCATTTGGACAAAACCAGAACTCTGGGGTATTTTCTGTTTTACAAATAAGATGTCTCTGAGAACAAATGGCCTCAGGCAAGAAGCAACATTTGAGTTTACATTGCTTGACGACACAGTATCTGAGAATATGTTTCCTTATCATCAGAGAATGCTGCAACCAAGTTTAAAGAATAAATTCCATCAGTCTTCACTGCCATGTGCAACAACAGAGGACAGCTACCTAAACTTTAGCCCAGAGCTTAATTGTCTTGGTAACAGCACAACAATTTCAACACACAGAAAGAGATTGGCTCTTCACAGTTGCATGCTTTACGGTAGGATACAAGAAGGCCGGAAACGAAGTTGTGTTCCTCTGAATTATTTTTAAAAATTTGGACACTGGTTAAAATGTAAATAAAAAAAATGAATTCAATGATTTGTAAATCTAACAAACCAACATTTTATTCACATCAGAACATAGAAAACAAAGTGAGACATTTTACTAATTCATGAAAAATATTAGATGGAAATAATAATATATGATGGCAGCAACACGTCTCAGAAAAGTTGGAACGGGGCAACAAAAGTAAGAAGAATATGTTGGATGAATCACGTTAATTAGCAACAGGTCAGTAACATGATTGGGTATAAAAAAGAGCACCTTAGAGAGGCAGAGTCTCTCAGAAGTAAAGATGGTAAGAAGTTCTGCAATCTGCAAAAAACTGTGTTGACAAAATCTATAAATTCTTCAGGCATTAAAAACAGACCTGATTCAGTCCTGGAATCCCAGCCTGGGCTCAGGAACACTTCCAGGGTTAACCCATTAACCCTGTCTGTGAACACAGCTCAGCGTAAAGCTCCATCAGATGCAGCTTAAAGCTCAGGCAGAGAAGAAGCCACATTTGATTAACTAACCCATTAGTGCCTATGGAACTGGTAACCTGCACATCTGGAAATGCTCCATCACTCCTGAAAGGTATAAACAGGTTTTAAAGCAACATCTGCTCCCACCCAACCTCCCTTGCATATTTCAGCAGGACAAAGTCAAACCACATCCTGCATCTGTTCCAACAGCACGGCTTCGTAGTAGAAGAGTCCAGCTGCTGCTCTGACCTGCTGCAGTCCAGATGTTTCAAGAGTCCAGCTGCTGCTCTGACCTGCTGCAGTCCAGATGTTTCAAGAGTCCAGCCGCTGCTCTGACCTGCTGCAGTCCAGATGTTTCAAGAGTCCAGCTGCTGCTCTGACCTGCTGCAGTCCAGATGTTTCCAGAGTCCAGCTGCTGGACTGACCTGCTGCAGTCCAGATGTTTCAAGAGTCCAGCTGCTGCACTGACCTGCTGCAGTCCAGATGTTTCCAGAGTCCAGCTGCTGCTCTGACCTGCTGCAGTCCAGATGTTTCAAGAGTCCAGCTGCTGCTCTGACCTGCTGCAGTCCAGATGTTTCAAGAGTCCAGCTGCTGCACTGACCTGCTGCAGTCCAGATGTTTCAAGAGTCCAGCTGCTGCACTGACCTGCTGCAGTCCAGATGTTTCCAGAGTCCAGCTGCTGCTCTGACCTGCTGCAGTCCAGATGTTTCCAGAGTCCAGCTGCTGCTCTGACCTGCTGCAGTCCAGATGTTTCCAGAGTCCAGCTGCTGGACTGACCTTCTGCAGTCCAGCTGCTGCTCTGACCTGCTGCAGTCCAGATGTTTCAAGAGTCCAGCTGCTGGACTGACCTTCTGCAGTCCAGCTGCTGCTCTGACCTGCTGCAGTCCAGATGTTTCCAGAGTCCAGCTGCTGCTCTGACCTGCTGCAGTCCAGATGTTTCCAGAGTCCAGCTGCTGCTCTGACCTGCTGCAGTCCAGATGTTTCCAGAGTCCAGCTGCTGCTCTGACCTGCTGCAGTCCAGATGTTTCAAGAGTCCAGCTGCTGGACTGACCTGCTGCAGTCCAGATGTTTCAAGAGTCCAGCTGCTGGACTGACCTGCTGCAGTCCAGATGTTTCACCACCTGAAAACATTTAAATACAACAAAGAAGACCCAGGAATCTTATATCAGACAGGAACGGGACAACACTCCTCTCCCAAAGGTCCGGCAGCTGGGTTCAGTTCCAGATGTTTACAGATGGTGATAAAAGAAGAGGGGATGACAGTGGGAAACGTGGACCTGTCCCAACTTTTGAAACGTGTTGCTGCCATCAGATTCAAGATGAGTTGATATTTTTAACAGTAAAATGTCTCAACACTGACATGATTTCCATGTTCTGTTGTGAATGTTGGTTTATGAGATTTCTAAATCACTGAACTTATTTACATTTTTACAATTTTCACTTACACTGGGAAGGCAGTTTTCTTGTAATAAAGCTAGAACTGCTTATTACTCATTATTGATAGAAGAGAATAAGAATAATCCCAGGTTTCTTTTCAGCGCTGTTGCCAGGCTGACAAAGAGTCCGAGCTCTGTTGAGCCATGTATTCCTTTAACTCTCAGCAGTGATGATTTCATCAGATTCTTCATCAATAAAATTGTTTCTATCAGAGAGAAGATTGATGGAATCCTTCCCATTATCATCACTGATGTATCATCAAGTAGAGCAGCTTTAGAAGTGTCTTTAGAACCTGAATTGTATTCAGACAGCTTCTGCCAAGTTGATCTTTCTGAGCTAACAACAGCAATAGTCTCTTCTAAACCATCAACTTGTATTTTAGACCCAATCCCAACCAGACTGTTCAAGGAGGTTTTCCCCTTAATCAATACTTCCATATTGGATTTGATCAATCGGTCTTTGTTGACAGGATATGTACCTCAGACTTTTAAGGTTGCTGTAATTAAACCTTTACTTAAAAAACCTACTCTTGATTAAGGAGTGTTGGCTAATTATCGACCTATATCCAATCTCCCTTTTTTGTCTAAAGTTCAACTTTGTGATCATTTACACAGAAATAATCTGAAGAGTTTCAGTCAGGATTCAGAGTGCATCATAGCACAGAAACAGCACTGGTGAAAGTTACCAATGATCTCCTGTTAGCCTCTGATAGCGGACTTGTTTCTTGTCCTGTTGGATCTCAGAGCTGCATTTGATCCGATCGATCACAGCATTCTGTTACAGAGACTTGAACATGTTATTGGGATTAAAGGAACTGCATTAGGCTGGTTTAAGTCATATTTATCTGATAGATTCCAGTTTGTTCTTGTAAATGAAGAATCTTCCTCACACGTCGGAGTAAGTCATGGAGTTCCTCAGGGTTCTGTGCTTGGACCAATTCTTTTTACTTTATACATGGTCATTTATGGAGCACATTTATAACATTTCTGACCAATCTGAAGCATTCTACACCATAAGCCTCACTGACCCATTCATACATCTCTCTTTAAGCTATCCAGTTTTCAACATAATAACTAACATAACCAGCATGGTCAGACTGAAGATTCAAGGAACTCAGACTTCGACAAAGAAGGGCAGGGTTCTGGGTCTAAGAGGACAAGCCTGAGAGAGCCGTCTCTCATCCTGATGCTTCCGACTTGACTACAAGTCTGAGTTCCTGAGGATTTTGGTTTGACTACTGCAACAGTCGGAAGAGTCGAGACACAGTACTGGGGTCCTTAAACTGGACTCCATCCCCTGACTGAGACCTCAGACCCTGTTGATGAAGACTCCAAACAGAAGGAAGATACAACTGTGAACATGGCCTGGAAGAGACAAACAAACCAAGACTCTGCATTTTAAACGCAATGAAGACACTTTAATGACAACTGATGACACTTGATGCAGAGGCAGTAAAGATACAATAGACTCAAAGCGTCAGACATCCTCCTTCATCATCATCACCATCGGACACATAAAGACAAACAGACAAACAGACAGACGAGGGCAGCAGCTAAGCGTCCCTCGGGACATATTCAGGTCACTTCAGAGATAATATTGATTCATTAGTCTGATTATAGATTGTATACTGCTGTTTATATACTGATAATTATTACACACTGAGTAATTCAGAAGCTGTTTATTACACATTAAAGGAGCGGTCCATTACTTCAGGAAACCCTCTGATTCTTTGCTATAAAAACAAACAGCAGTTATCAGAACCATCTGTTATGCAGTGATTATCTGACTCACAATGAAAGAAAGAAACATGCAGGCTTGAAATGTTGCAATGTCCCTTTAAATCTCTGTGAGGTCAGAGAACCCTGAACGGCTTCCTGAGGAAGTCCAAATGTTCCAGAGAACAGGAGGTTCACTCAAATGTTGGACTGCTCCTTTAAGTCTCTTTGTTCTACAGAGAAACTGGATGTTCTGCTACGGGGGAGTGAACACTGTCAAAGTTCAAATGATTGTTTCCTGCAGAGTCCAGGTCAAAGACGTGGAGTGATGTGGTGACTGTAAAAAGGAAGCTCGGTCAATATATACAAACCAGGGGCACCGATCCAGGTCCAGGCCTAAATGTGGACTCCTAAATCTGATGGATGTTCTGATGTAATCACCTATTAGCCAATCAGGAGTTTAGGTTACCAACGCCACAAGACTGACGAACAAAGACTGAAGAAGGAACACCAGAAAACACTGACAGGAACTCTTCTGGGTTCAGGTTCTTTGTGTCTCTTCTCTGGTTCAGAACCAGCTGTCAGGTCCATTTAAGTTGTACCTCTTGTACAGGAACAAAAAGGAGTCTTTAAAAATTCCTGAAACCATTTGAAGAACCTTTGTAGAAATTAGGAGGACTTGTGAGAACAAAAAGTTCTTTTAAGACCACAGAAATGTTTCTTTAAGCCCATCAGACTCGTTCCAGAGATCCATGCAACCTTTTCAGGAGCTGTTTCAAGGTTTGGAGAAATCCAAGTGAGACCATTCCAGCCACCTTTTAGGTATTCAGAATCCTTACTATGAATATTTTTAGAAACCTAAGAGCTGACAAACATTTTAAAGTGTTATGAAACATTTCTCAGTCCTTTAAGCTCAGGAATTATTGCAGGAATCCAGGCACCTTGTAAGGAACTCAAGACCTGCTTTATGAAAACTCACCAGGAAACTCCACGAACTTAAGAACATTTTCAGGGCCTAGGAAACATTTATAAGAACCGTTTTAGGAAGTTAGAAACTTCTTCCAGGGAACATAAACCTTTCAGGCACAAGCAAACATTAGCCAGGAACCGTTTTCTGGGTCCTGATCAGTTCAGAAAACATTTTGAAGCCCTTTAGAATCCAAACATGTGAGGCAACCTGGGGAAGAATTAAAATGTTTGACAGCTCACATTAGGAAGTCAGGAACTTTGTCATCGATCCAGAAAACTTTGGAAGGAACTGGACTATTCTTTAGAACTTGGGGAAACTTACTGAGTTACAAAAGACTTACGTTTCCTTTAAACTTTTTGTTGTTGCCCACAAACCTCTTTCGAAAAGAAAACTGATGGAACCTTTGCAGGAGCAGTAACCGAACATAAGTCCAGTTATAGAACAGGAGATGGTTCTGGACTCTCAGTTTGAATGTACCGCAAAATAAATAAAGTCTAAATCTAAAAGATCAGAACCAGCCCACAGTTGAGGATCTGAAGCAGGAACTGATTAGTCGGTCCATAAAATATCATTCATCCATCAGCAGTTCGACGTTGGTGTAAGTGATGGGTGTAAGTCACCATGACGACAGGTCTCAGGACTTGTTGTCGTCATAGAGATCGATGGAAGCCTGGAGGTCCGGCAGCTCCACCTCACAGACGAGGCTGCGAGGAGACGACGAGTTCCTGCTGAAGAAGTGACCGCCACCTGGAAAGACAGAAAAACATCAGAACCGGGACCGGTCAGGACCAGGACCAGAGCCAGGACCAGGACCAGAGTCGGGACCAGAGCCAGGACCACGGTCAGGACCAGGACCAGAGCCAGGACCAGGACCAGAGCCAGGACCAGGACCAGAGTCGGGACCAGAGCCAGGACCACGGTCAGGACCAGGACCAGAGCCAGGACCAGGACCAGAGCCAGGACCAGGACCAGAGTCGGGACCACGGTCAGGACCAGGACCAAAGTCGGGACCAGGACCAGAGTCGGGACCAGAGCCAGGACCACGGTCAGGACCAGGACCAGAGCCAGGACCAGGACCAGAGTCGGGACCAGGACCAGAGTCGGGACCAGAGCCAGGACCAGGACCAGGACCAGGGCCAGGACCAGGACCAGAGTCGGGACCAGAGCCAGGACCACGGTCAGGACCAGGACCAGAGCCAGGACCAGGACCAGAGTCGGGACCAGGACCAGAGTCGGGACCAGGACCAGAGTCGGGACCAGAGCCAGGACCAGGACCAGGACCAGGGCCAGGACCAGGACCAGAGTCGGGACCAGAGCCAGGACCACGGTCAGGACCAGGACCAGAGCCAGGACCAGGACCAGAGCCAGGACCAGGACCAGAATCAAATATGTTGTGAAAACACATGAAATGTTCTAATAACTTTAAAGAACCTCCATTTCTTTACACGTTGTCGGACTGTAAAGCTACAGATTCAGTACCACATGGTTCTGATGAGGCTTAACAGATCCTCAAACAGCTAGTTTGTCATCCTGCATTCTTACTGGTCACAGTGGTAGTGATGTCAGCAGGTGTTCTGGGCGCGGTCTCGGCGTGGGGGGGGCTAAGCGGCTCCAGGCTAATGGATGGCTGGCTGTTGTCACTCAGTGGCGCCCTCTGGCTGCCTGAAGATGGACCAACACCCAAACGCTCCACATCCAACACCACACTGTCCACACAGGGAAGGCTGGTCTGAGGACAAAGACAGATGTTTACAGGTGTCTTTCACACGTCTGCAGCTGCTGATGTCAGCGATGACTCACCATGATTCCCAACGCTTTGAGGATGTTGAGTTTGCACATGGGACAGGTGCAGTGTTCGTTCAGCCAGGGGTCCACGCAGACTTTATGGAAGACGTGTCTGCAGGAGACACAGAGGCCAGGAATCAGAGGCAAAGGGGAACGACTGACAGGAAATAAGCCCGGACCTGACCTGAAACCCCCCCCAAAACTAGATTTGTTCATCAATTTGAGAGCCAAATCATTGATAAAACTGTCAGATTCATGTTGAGCTGCCCAGTTCTGTAGGATCAGAACTAAAGAGTAAAATGGCCCCCGCTCCAGCTCCCGGTGGTCACCTGTACAGGTGTCCAACTTCTTCCTGCTTGGTAGCACATACCTGGGTCCACAGTGTTCATTCTGTCGATAAACCCGGGTTTTCCACTGTATAAATGTCCAACATATCTTTAATCTGTAATCTCTTCCCACCCAGTCCCCTGCTGTCATACGGACACATTGAAAATAATCCCACTTATGTTACCTGCTTTGTAGCATACGTTTGTGGCGGTCTTTAGCATCTGATAGTTAGCAACATTTCTCCCCTTGGGCTGGATGCCTCTGTCTGAGATGCTGAATGAAATGAGGAGCTGCTGCCGTTAGCTTCAATAATCTTTGAACAAAATCTGCAATGGACCGTGGTTTGTTCCAGGTCTGACTCTGGAGAGCCAAACCAGTTCCAAACAGCAGCAGAAACTGGGCCTTTACTGGGTTTCCCTACATGTTGGTGTTTGGGTCCCTGCGCAGAGGGGGGTTAGAGTCCTAAAAAGATTAATTACTCCATAAAATCATGTCTTTTCCCAGTGCTATTCAGACGTATCAACAGAGCTGGTCTGAACCGTGCTGCTGTGAGCACTGCCCGGAAATAACAGGACATAAATCCAAAAAAAAACATCAGAAGATGTCAGTCGGACTCACTTGCAGGGCAGAATTAACACCACTTCGTTCAGCTGGTACGCCTCAATGCACACCGCACAGTGGTTGAAGTCCGGATCCGTTTCCTTCCAAACACACAAAGGATACAGGTGTGTGAGAGAATAACTTTAAAGAAGCAATGAGAGGAAAACATGCCGTCCCACCTGCTTTAAGGCTTCATGATTCTCTCTGACCCTCATGGAGTCTGTGGGCTCAGAGGATCCTCACATGTTTCTATGTCGTTGAAATACAGCCCTCTGATTGGGCAACTGATTTTGGTGTGATTGTATTTTTGTAAATGAACACGTGAGGATCCTCTGATAAAACGAACCCAATGAGGGCCTGTGGGGGTTCTGGCCCTATGTAGGGGTTCTGGTCCTAGGTGGGGGTTCTGGCCCTGTGTGGTGGTGTTAGCCCTAGGTGAGGTGACCCTAGGTGGGGGTTCTGGCCCTAGGTGGGGGTTCTGGTCCTGTGTGGTGGTGTTAGCCCTAGGTGAGGTGACCCTAGGTGGGGGTTCTGGCCCTAGGTGGGGGTTCTGGTCCTGTGTGGTGGTGTTAGCCCTAGGTGAGGTGACCCTAGGTGGGGGTTCTGGCCCTAGGTGGGGGTTCTGGTCCTGTGTGGTGGTGTTAGCCCTAGGTGAGGTGACCCTAGGTGGGGGTTCTGACCCTAGGTGGGGGTTCTGGCCCTGTGTGGTGGTGGTTCTGGTCCTAGGTGGGGGTTCTGGTCTTATGTGGTGATTCTGGTCCTGTGTGGTGGTTCTGGCTCTAAATGGGGGTTCTGACTCTAGGTGAGGGTTCTGGTCCTAGGTGGAGGTTCTGGTCTTGTGTGTTGGTTCTGACCCTAGATGGGGTGGCCCTAGGTGGCGGGTCTGGTCTTGTGTGGGGGTTCTGGTCCTGTGTGATTCTTGGTTCAGGTCTGTGTGGTACTGGCTTTGACTTTGAGGACCTCTGGATCCTGATGTCCCACCAGTAGTGGGCTGGTGCAGAACCTCTGAGTTACCTTGTCTCCTTTCTTCACCGTCTTCGTCGTCAGCTTCCCGATGGCTTTCTTTGCTGCATCGCCGAGACGGCGCTGCAGAACGGAGAGGACAGAGTGTTAGATATCCAAAGGTATGCAGACACCTGAACACAGGTATGACTGAGACTAATAGGACCAAACGTCTCTGAGGTGAAAGAGAGCCCCGCCCACAGGAACACACCTGAACACCAGCCAGCAGAATTCAGTCTTTAAGGCTGGTTTAAGTCATATTTATCTGATAGATTCCAATTTGTTCTTGTAAATGAAGAATCTTCCTCACACACCAGAGTGAGTCATGGAGTTCCTCAGGGTTCTGTGCTTGGACCCATTCTTTTTACTTTATACAGGCTTCCATTAGGATGAAGGTGAACTTTTTTTGATTGGCTCTGTATGAATTGGACTAATTTAGAATTTAATGAATTGGATTTGTTTGGATTATGATTATATCACAATGAATTGTAATTGGCTTGAATTGGACTGTATCTTTGAAGTGTCTTGAGATGACAGTTGCTGTGATTTGGAGCTTTATGAATAAAACTGAATGAAATGAATCCTTAAACGGCCGTATTGAGCATTTCAGAACATCTAATGGGTTCTTGAATTCTGAGTAGTGCCAAATGCAGCTGGTACCTGGCTCCGGTCGCGGGCGCTGGTGTAGCGGATCTTCTGGATGAAGTAGAAGATGAGCCAGGCGGACGAGATGATCATGAGGACGATGAAGGAGATTGAGACAAAGACCAGCGAGCCTCGATTGATGTTTTTGGTGGAACCACGTTGACCCACGACTACAGAAACCAGGACCGTCAGGTTCCGCTCCAGGTGAGCCAGGATCTCTTTACCATAAGCCTCTGTGATCATCACTGCCACTACATCACCAGTACCTAAACACAGAACAACAATTAGAACCAGAACCAGTACCATGTCTCTCTGACAGAAATGGTTCCGGTTCTAGTTCACAGCCCGTCTCCGATATTGAAACAGTTTGAAGAACCAACTCTCTGCTGTCTAGATTTAGGAAGCTCTTACAACAATCTGAGGGCAGGGTTCTGGAGATTTCTACATTTATAAAGAACCGGGCTGGACTAACAGATCCAAAAGAGAACGAATGAAAACTGTCAGTAGAACCAAATGCTTTGCAGGTGTGCCAAGAAGGAGCCTGAGCTCCTCTGATTTCTGTAAGGTTTTATGTTTAAATATAATCAGGTGTTATAGATGTTACAGCTGTTATAAAGTCAGTATAGACCTTCACCTGCACCTCTGGTACACACCTCCGTGTGTGCACTTGGGCGGCTGTAGCTCAGGAGAAAGAGCAGTCGCCCATCAATCGGAAGGTCGTGGTTTGACTCTGGCTTCCCCAGGCTACATGTATGTATGAATGGTTAGAAAGCGCGTAGTTATGTGTAGTGATGTGCTGTATGAGTGTGTGTGAATGGGTGACCCCCGCCAAAGACAACAAGTTTGAAATTGATATTCTTTGATATTTCATTCATTTTCAGTCCAGTACTTGTACCTGACCATTTTCAGAGGAACCCTAACCCCCTTTAAACTGGATCTTTAGGCTCTTTGTTACCAGCAGCCTGTCACAAAGACACATCATTTGTTCCCATTTCTTTAGCTGCATCTATGAAAAACAGCAAAGAAAACACAGTTTGACAGACAGAAAATAGGATTTCTGCAGCAACAAGGTGATTCCCAAAGAGCTATTAGCTGAAAACTTGGCATATCTCAGCATGGTGTGCAGTGTGTCCTTAAAACATTTGAGGAAACTGGACAAGTGGAGGACAAAAGAAGAAGTGTCAGGCCTAAAAAACTATCTCCAGCAGATGAACAGGATCTGAAAGTGATGTCCTTAAGAAAGAGGAAAAAATCCAGCTGTGACCTGACAGGACCTGAGAGATGCATCTGGACCTTCAGCTGATCCATCTACTGTTGGCCCAAGCCTCATCAGAAATGGTCTCCATGGAAGGGTGGCTGTCAAGAAGCCGTTCTTAAGGAAGGGAAACAGGGAGAAAAGGCTGAGCTGTGCCAAATGACACAAGAAGTGGACTGAAAATCAGTGGCAACAGGTCTTATGGAGGGATGAATCCTCCCCAGAGCCCGGACCTCAACATTATTGAAGCAGTGTGGGATCATCTGACAGAGAACGGAACAAAAGGCAGCCCACATCCAAAGAAGAGCTTTGGGATGTCCTTCAAGAAGCCTGGAGAACTATTCCTGTTATAACTATAACTCTGTTTCATATATTCAGCATTTATATTCATGTCTCAGTAAATCACTGCAGCTGTTTCCTGTTTTTATGGAAATATGTAAAGAAATTAAAGACTCAATTTTGTTTCTTTATTTTCTGTTTGAATTAAACATATAGTTCAGTTCAGGATAATGTGTCATGGCCCACAGAACTGCAAACACACACTGTGAGGTCACAGTGACCTCATCTATAATGACGCTGGTCTAAATTTAGACTCATTGATTGTCAGAAAGCCACAGCTCAGTCACCCCTCATCCTCTTTCAGCCCTCTTGTGTGAGAAACCCTCTGACCGGGTCTCTGAAAGTCTGTCTGAGTGAAGGTGGGCTGTGTGTAGGGTTGACTCTGACCTTCATGTCCCATCTTGACGGTCTTGTTGGTGGAGTTATTGTATATCAGGACAGCTGTGGCATTGTAGGCCGCTGCCTTCAGGATCTTCTCCTTAAAGGTGCAGTTTCCTCTCTGCAGCAGCGCCACCCAGTGGACACTCCGGGGAGGAACCAGAAAGCGAGTGTTTGGATCGCAGCCCTGCCGGTCCACCACTGAGGAGACATGTCGTTACCATAGTTACCAAACATCAGTGCTTCTTCAGCTAGTTCACACCAAGCATTAATCAGTAAGACCTTATCAGTTGTCTGAGAAATGCGTTGAAAAGGAAAGTTCTGTTGATTTTGATTCTTGTTTGATATCAATGATCAGTTAACAAAGACGTAAAAAAGCCAAACTTATTTTCAATCTGAGCTCAAGTGGAAAATAAAAACCTTCAGCACATTTAACCCCTCAGCTTGTCTTGTCAGTCAGGATCCTAACAAATCCAATCATATCAGAAATCAATAACTGACAAGAAACTGCTACATAATCCGAATCAGAACCAGCTGCCAGTGATGTCAGTTTTGGATCAGACCTGATCGGACCTCTCGCTGGTGGAACAGCTCAGAGAATAAGCAGAGTTTTCTCTCTGCGTCATCTGAGGCAGCCAACAGGTTGGACTGTATCCTGTGAACAGTTACTGGATCTCTGGTTCTGGTTGAGTTTTGTGTTTCTTGGTAAACAAAGATTTTCTGTAAACTTGATTTTTGGGGGAAGGGGAAGAAAAAACACGTTGATGAGGCCTTAAAAAGCTTCTTCTAAACAGCTTCTTCATCAACTCAGCTGCAGAGAAACAAAACAAGTGTTTCTAGGGACAGAAAAGAGAGACGGACCATTGAGTCACATGATAAAAACATTGTCTCTGCAGATTATTATGATATGAGAGGGCAACCCTAACCCTAACCCTAACCCTAACCCTGACCCTGACCCTAACCCTAACTGCACAAGGAAGCGCATGACAGGAAAACCACTAATGCTGCACCGAAACACCTGCAGCTCCATCAGAAGTCATTTTTCACCGGTCGTTGTGGTGTTTTTCCCACCCTCTGGTCAACCTGCTGCTGGTTCCTCTGATCCATCAGAACTTCACTCAGGTTTTTTAATGCGGATGTTCTTTCATTTCTTCCCAGAACAACAAACAACCTGATCCAGTGTGACTGGCTGCTGCGAGTCGTGTCCGTCGTGTTTAAGGTTGCAGCGACTCCACTCACTTTTATACTCTGCTGACAGCTTCCTGATGTTCTAGAATAAAATACTTTTTTCAGTCACTTTCAGCCTCCTGCTGGAGGTGAAATGTTTCAATCAGTGAAGTTTTGTCTGAATACTTATTTGTTACATTTATTTTAATTTCTGTGCAACTTCAATGAATTAAAAACGCTCAGCTGATGGTGTGTTACAAAGGTTATGTTACATTTACCTACCAGCAGGTTTAAGGGTGTCACTGTGAGCTCTCTGAAAGACTGAGCACCTGAGCAGGTGAACCCCGACTCTCACGCAAGCTGCGGATCTACATTTTAACATTTACTGAAGCTGATAAATACTTCCTGCTCAAAAAGGTAAAGGAAATACTACCACCTACAAACTGTAGGAAAATCTTTTGGTGCTGAACTCAGAGGATGATTTTCCAACCAAATGTGGTGATATTTTCCCTCGGTTTAACAGAATGAATCTTTGCTGCAGCTTCGGACCTCATCAAGTTTAAACTGCAGTGATTCTAACTTTATTTAATGTCAGTAACAGGAAAACATTTATAGTAATAATATTTGGGTTGAACTCAATGTTTCTATTTAGTAACTGCTTTAAGTGGATTTATCTAGCTTCCTTTCTTATTTACATGATGACATGTATTTATGTGAAGCTGCAGAAGTCGCAGCTCTGTCCAGCAGCTGCAGTGTCCTTGGACCGCCTGACTGTAATCTGACACTTCAGAGCAAAGATGCTGCGTCCTTCATGAGCCTAAAAACCTCTGCAGTGTCTCCATGAGACGGATATTAAAGCAGCTACGCTAACAAACACATGGCACTCTGGCAGCCACAGGACGACAGCTACAGACACAAGACCAAATCTAAGCTGCAGCTGATCATATTTATTTTAGTTAGGCTGGGAATGTCATCATCTGATGTGAAAACAGATCTATAAAACCTACGTACTTTAACACTAGTTCCAAAAAAGTTGGGACACTATAAGATGTTAATAAAAACAGAATTCAATGATTTATAAAACTAACAAACCAACATTTCATTCAAATCAGAACATAGAAAACAGAAAATGAGACTTTTTACTGATTCAATATATAAATATATATATATATATATAAATATCAGATGGAAATATTAATATTTATCAATATTTATACAAAATAAGGTCAAAGTGAAGTGTTGAAGGAGATGCTAACACACATATGCCAAATAATTCATGGTCCAAAATAAAACTTACCAAGAGAGAATAGACTTAAACAGAACTCCACAATTTCCAAATTAGCCATAAATCAGAACACAAAATTGTAAAATTGTTGAGAGATTAAGTGCCTTGATATGACATTTGTTGTGATTTGGAGCTTTATAAATAAAACTGAACTGGGGCTGCACGGTGGTGTGGTGGTAGGGTCACAGCAGAGGGTTCTACGTTCGATCCCCGGCTGGTTCTGTCTGTGTGAGTCTGCATGTTCTCCCCGTGTCGGTTCTCTCCGGTTCTCTCCGGTTCTCCGGCTTCTTCCCACCATCCAGAAACATGCTGTCAGGTTAACTGGTGACTCTAAAACTGTCCTGAGGACTCAGTGTGTGGTTGTTTGTCTTGTTTGTCTCTGTGTGGCCTGTGATGGCGACCTGTCCAGGTGACCCCGCCTTTCACCCAATGACCGCTGGGATAGGCTCCCCCCCCCCCCCCCCCCCTCAGTGTTTGTTAGCATTCACACAGCAGTAAGCAGGTCTTCATTTACCACAAAGTAAAAACATGGCTGGGAATGAACAGAACCTGCAGAGCCAACATTGATATGATCTATGAACTGTTCCAGGAGTTGTTTCTTACATTAAAGCGTTAATGCTGACGTTCTCATGCCAGCGCCATAGTTGAGGCGAATCCTTTAAAGGACCCATCCTCGGCAGTTTGCTGATTATTTTGATTTTAGAGGTGCACAGTTTATACAGACAGGCCGTGGGGGGGGGGAATGGAAAGGATAAAACAGCTGATTACTTCAGGATTTTATATCAGTTTTCAAACCCACCCACAAAATACAAGCTACTGAATACACTGATCCAAACATATTCTATAGATGGAAAGAAGAGTGAGTGGAAGGATGTGAATGGGGTGAATGAAAGTTTTAGTTATGTGTTTTGGTTCATTAAAAAAGTTACAAAAGAAATGACCAGAGTTGTTTAATCTGGTGAACTAAAATGTTGTTGTGTTTTCTGAATTGTTGTTGTGTTTTCTGAATTGTTGTTGTGTTTTCTGAAATGTTGTAGTGTTTTCTGAATTGTTGTTGTGTTTTCTGAATTGTTGTTGTGTTTTCTGAAATGTTGCGTTGTGATTTCTGAAATGTCATCGTGTTTTCTGAAATGTTGTAGTGTTTTCTGAATTGTTGTTGTTTTCTGAATTGTTGTTGTGTTTTCTGAAATGTTGCGTTGTGTTTTCTGAAATGTTGTGTTTTCTGAATTGTTGTTGTGTTTTCTGAAATGTTGTAGTGTTTTCTGAAATGTTGTAGTGTTTTCTGAAATGTTGTAGTGTTTTCTGAAATGTTGTAGTGTTTTCTGAATTGTTGTTGTTTTCTGAATTGTTGTTGTGTTTTCTGAAATGTTGCGTTGTGTTTTCTGAAATGTTGTGTTTTCTGAATTGTTGTTGTGTTTTCTGAAATGTTGTAGTGTTTTCTGAAATGTTGTAGTGTTTTCTGAATTGTTGTTGTGTTTTCTGAATTGTTGTTGTGTTTTCTGAATTGTTGTTGTGTTTTCTGAAATGTTGTGTTTTCTGAAATGCTGTTGTTTTCTGAATTGTTGTTGTGTTTACTGAATTGTTGTTGTGTTTTCTGAAATGTTGTTGTGATTTCTGAAATGTCATCGTGTTTTCTGAATTGTTGTTGTGTTTTCTGAATTGTTGTTGTGTTTTCTGAAATGTTGTAGTGTTTTCTGAATTGTTGTTGTGTTTTCTGAATTGTTGTTGTGTTTTCTGAATTGTTGTTGTGTTTTCTGAAATGTTGCGTTGTGATTTCTGAAATGTCGTCGTGTTTTCTGAATTGTTGTTGTGTTTTCTGAATTGTTGTTGTGTTTTCTGAATGTTGCGTTGTGATTTCTGAAATGTTGTTTTCTGAAATGCTGTTGTGTTTTCTGAATTGTTGTTGTGTTTTCTGAATTGTTGTTGTGTTTTCTGAATTGTTGTTGTGTTTTCTGAATTGTTGTTGTGTTTTCTGAAATGTTGTTGTGTTTTCTGAAATGTTGTGTTTTATGAATTGTTGTTGTGTTTTATGAATTGTTGTTGTGTTTTCTGAATTGTTGTTGTGTTTTCTGAAATGTTGTGTTTTCTGAATTGTTGTAGTGTTTTCTGAAATGTTGTGTTTTCTGAATTGTTGTTGTGTTTTCTGAAATGCTGTTGTGTTTTCTGAAATGTTGTTGTGTTTTCTGAATTGTTGCGTTGTGATTTCTGAAATGTCATCGTGTTTTCTGAATTGTTGTTGTGTTTTCTGAATTGTTGTTGTTTTCTGAATTGTTGTTGTTTTCTGAATTGTTGTTGTGTTTTCTGAAATGTTGCGTTGTGTTTTCTGAAATGTTGTGTTTTCTGAATTGTTGTTGTGTTTTCTGAAATGTTGTAGTGTTTTCTGAAATGTTGTAGTGTTTTCTGAATTGTTGTTGTGTTTTCTGAATTGTTGTTGTGTTTTCTGAATTGTTGTTGTGTTTTCTGAAATGTTGTGTTTTCTGAAATGCTGTTGTTTTCTGAATTGTTGTTGTGTTTACTGAATTGTTGTTGTGTTTTCTGAAATGTTGTTGTGATTTCTGAAATGTCATCGTGTTTTCTGAATTGTTGTTGTGTTTTCTGAATTGTTGTTGTGTTTTCTGAAATGTTGTAGTGTTTTCTGAATTGTTGTTGTGTTTTCTGAATTGTTGTTGTGTTTTCTGAATTGTTGTTGTGTTTTCTGAAATGTTGCGTTGTGATTTCTGAAATGTCGTCGTGTTTTCTGAATTGTTGTTGTGTTTTCTGAATTGTTGTTGTGTTTTCTGAATGTTGCGTTGTGATTTCTGAAATGTTGTTTTCTGAAATGCTGTTGTGTTTTCTGAATTGTTGTTGTGTTTTCTGAATTGTTGTTGTGTTTTCTGAATTGTTGTTGTGTTTTCTGAATTGTTGTTGTGTTTTCTGAATTGTTGTTGTGTTTTCTGAATTGTTGTTGTGTTTTCTGAAATGTTGTTGTGTTTTCTGAAATGTTGTGTTTTATGAATTGTTGTTGTGTTTTCTGAATTGTTGTTGTGTTTTCTGAAATGTTGTGTTTTCTGAATTGTTGTAGTGTTTTCTGAAATGTTGTGTTTTCTGAATTGTTGTTGTGTTTTCTGAAATGCTGTTGTGTTTTCTGAATTGTTGTTGTGTTTTCTGAAATGTTGTTGTGTTTTCTGAATTGTTGTTGTGTTTTCTGAAATGTTGTTGTGTTTTCTGAAATGTTGTGTTTTCTGAATTGTTGTTGTGTTTTCTGAAATGTTGTTGTGTTTTCTGAATTGTTGTTGTGTTTTCTGAAATGTTGTGTTTTCTGAATTGTTGTTGTGTTTTCTGAAATGCTGTTGTGTTTTCTGAATTGTTGTTGTGTTTTCTGAAATGTTGTTGTGTTTTCTGAAATGTTGTGTTTTATGAATTGTTGTTGTGTTTTCTGAATTGTTGTTGTGTTTTCTGAAATGTTGTTGTGTTTTCTGAATTGTTGTTGTGTTTTCTGAAATGTTGTTGTGTTTTCTGAAATGTTGTGTTTTATGAATTGTTGTTGTGTTTTCTGAAATGTTGTTGTGTTTTCTGAATTGTTGTTGTGTTTTCTGAAATGTTGTTGTGTTTTCTGAATTGTTGTTGTGTTTTCTGAAATGCTGTTGTGTTTTCTGAATTGTTGTTGTGTTTTCTGAAATGTTGTGTTTTGACCCTCGGGGCCAGTAGTTTGAAGTTTTCCACAGTAAAAAAAGGTGATGTTATTGCATTTTAATTAATGCTTTACAGCAGGTTGGTGAGTATTTTGGTTTTATCCTGAAACATGGTTCATATCAATTGTTTTATTTTTGGGTTCATATAAAATCTTGATTGGCCAACCAATGAACACTGGGAACACCTGTTAAAAGGCAATTCCTGAATGTAGAACATTGTGAAGAAAACATGTTGCATTGTTGTGCTGCTCGGTTCTCATTCCTGCTAACATTCATCCACAAGTTAAATTAACAGCATCAGCACAGAACCACTACAGGACTCAAAGTCAGGTGACTGACCAGGTGCCCATTCTGGAAGGTGTGCCCATCGTGCCGAGATGATGGTGGAACAATCACATGATCTTCATCCACATGTGTACAATGAGGGCCCCAAATGGTGGACGACGAAGCTAAGCGCTCCACCCCAGCTCATTCCACCAAGTGGTCACCAAACTTTCAACAATCTACAGCCTTCAACCACTGTCTGAATTCTCTTCTGAATCGTCCTCAAAGAAGATTAGTTTGGGAAAAGAGACTAAAGACCCAAGCTCGTAACCTCCCCTCCTTCTGAGTTATCTCCGGATCAGACCGCTGAACTGATGTTCAGTCAGAAGAAGACGAGTGTAGCCAGCAGAGACAGGATTGGACCAGAAGAGACTGAGCTGCACCACACTACTCTGCACATGGTTATCATAAAAAGTTTGACTTAAAAAATTAAAAGTTATTCCACTTCCTTGTATCATGACTCATTTTCATTTCCCCACAGGGTCGTATGTTCATATTCATATGCACTTCATAATGTGACATGGGGCAGTTAAATGTAATGTTTTCTTTTGTGATGTTCCTTCTGTTGAAGGTCAGTGTTGATCGGTTGTGTATAGTTTAAATTTTCCAAAATGCTTTTGTTTCATTATTTGGTTCATTCCTCTTTCATTTGCTGTTTGTATTTGTGTTAGAAATACTAAGCCATCGGAAAAATTCAAGAGTTCGTAGCGGGACATTTTGGAGTTCAGAGGTCGGGGTCATTGGAGAATTTACAAACAACAGCAGCCGGACGGGTTTTTCACTCCTATACGCTGCGAACTGTGGATTAATGAGATGGTAACAGTTAATTAACAGTTCATTAATATCTTAATTTTTGACACTGCTCACACCACATATTATTTAGGGTCAGAATGTTCTCTGTCGAGAAGATGATGCAGCAATCTCAGACACAGTGGTGCCGGACAGCGACTGGGTTTTCACGCCCAGAATGATATAAGGAATTATAAGAGAATCTCACAATCTGTGCTCGTTGGGAATTGTTGTCATGTAATATGTTTCTTTGTTGTTCCTGTTAATAAATTCCTCAGAAGAAGCTGCAAAGGTGAGTCCGACTGCTCTTTTCTACACAACATTTGCAGTAACATGTCTCAGTAAAGTTTGGACGGGGCAACAAAAGTAAGAAGAACATGTTGGAATGAATCACGTTAATTAGCAACATGTTAGTAAAATGATTGGGTATAAAAAAGAGGTGCCTATGGAACTGGAAACCTGCACATCTGGAAAGGCTCCATCAATGCTGAAAGGTACACTATATAGCCAAAAGTATTCAGGTGTTCCAATCACTTCCAGGCCACAGGTGCATAAATTCAAGCACCTCGGCTGCAGCCTGCTGCTACAAACATCTGTAAAAGAATGGCTCGCTCTCAGGAGCTCAGTGAATTCCAGCGTAGTGCAGTCGTGAAATTTCCTCGCTGCTAAATATTCCACAGTCAGCTGTCAGTGGTGTTATAACAAGGTGGAAGCGATTGGGAACGACAGCAGCTCAGCCAGGAAGTGGTCGGTCACGTAAAATGACAGAGCGGGTCAGAGGATGCTGAGGCGCATTTTGCACAGAGGGCGCTAACTTTCTGCAGAGTCCATCGCTCCAAACCTCATGAGGCCTTCAGATCAGCTCCAGAACAGAGCGTAGAGAGCTTCATGGAATGGGTTTCCATGGTAACTGCATCCAAGCCATACATCACCAAGTGCAAAGTGTTGGATGCAGTGGAGTAAAGCTGCTGCCACTGGACTCTGGAGCAGTAAGACGCGTTCTCTGGAGTGACCAATCAAGCTTCTCCATCTGGTAATCTGATGGAGGAGTCTGGGTTTGGCGGTTGCCAGGGGAACAGTACTGGTCTGACTGCATTGTGCTAAGTGTAAAGTTTGGTGGAGGGGGGGTTATGGTGTGGGGCTGTTCTTCAGGAGCTGGGCTTGGCCCCTTAGTTCCAGTGAAAGGAACTCTGAATGCTTCAGATACCAAGAGATTTTGGATCGTTTCATGCTCCCAACTCTGTGGAAACAGTTTGGGGATGGACCCTTCCTGTTCCAACATGACTGCTCACCAGAGCACAAAGCAAGGTCCATAAAGACCTGGATGAGCCAGTTTGGTGAGGAAGAACCTGACTGGCCTGTACAGAGTCCTGACCTCAGCCCGATAGAACAGCTTTGGGATGAATTAGAGCAGAGACTGAGAGCCTTCTGTCCAACATCAGTGTCTGACCTCACAAATGAGCTTCTGGAAGAATGGTCAAAAACTCCCAGAAACACTCCTAAACCTTGTGGAAAGCTTGTCCAGAAGAGTTGAAGCTGTTATAGCTGCAAAGGGTGGGCCGACATCATCCTAAACCCTATGGATTAGGAATGGGATTAAATTAATATGCATGTAAAGGTAGACGAGTATAGTATATGAACAGGTTTTAGAGCAGCATCTGCTCCCATTCAGACAACGTCTTCTTCAGGGAAGGCCTTGCATATTTCAGCAGGACAAACCACATCCTGCATCTGTTCCAACAGCACGGCTGCATAGTAGAAGAGTCCAGCTGCTCCTCTGACCTGCTGCAGTCCAGCTGCTGCAGTCCAGCTGCTGCAGTCCAGCTGCTGCTGTCCAGCTGCTGCAGTCCAGCTGCTGCTCTGACCTGCTGCAGTCCAGCTGCTGCTCTGACCTGCTGCAGTCCAGCTGCTGCTCTGACCTGCTGCAGTCCAGCTGCTGCAGTCCAGCTGCTGCTCTGACCTGCTGCAGTCCAGCTGCTGCAGTCCAGCTGCTGCTGTCCAGCTGCTGCTGTCCAGCTGCTGCAGTCCAGCTGCTGCAGTCCAGCTGCTGCAGTCCAGCTGCTGCTGTCCAGCTGCTGCAGTCCAGCTGCTGCTCTGACCTGCTGCAGTCCAGCTGCTGCTGTCCAGCTGCTGCTGTCCAGCTGCTGCAGTCCAGCTGCTGCTCTGACCTGCTGCAGTCCAGCTGCTGCAGTCCAGATGTTTCACCACCTGAAAACTTTTCAAAAACAACAGAGAAGACCCAGGAATCCTGTATCAGACAGGAATGGGACAGGATTCCTCTCCCAAAGGTCCAGCAGCTGGTCTCCTCTGTTCCAGATGTTTACAGATGTTGTTAAAAGTAGAGGAGATGCTACACAGTGGGAAACGTGGACCTGTCCCAACTTTTAGAAGACGTGTTGCTGCCATCAGATTCAAGATGAGCTGATATTTTTAATGAAAGAGTAAAACTATGTTCTGATGTGAACAAAATGTTGGTTTGTTAGATTTTAAATCATTAAATTCTGTCTTATTTACATCTTAAAGTGTCCCAACTTTTGTGTGTTTGTGTGATCCGAGGAGAGCCTCAGGTGTGTGCGGCCCGTCAGTACCTCCATGGTGCGGCGCCGGAGCAATGACCACGCCCCGGGTGTCCACTTTGGGGGAGTTCTGCCCATATGTCCCGTCGTCGCTGCTCATCATGTGCACGGCGTTGCCTCGTGCATCCAGCACGGTGGCGTTCACTGTGGCGTCCACATACTGCTCCAGCACCATGTTTCTGTCAGAGCGGGCCGCCGACACAGAGCGGGCCCAGACCAGAATCTGGACCAGGATCAGCACCACTGGAATGGGGAAGCAGGTCCAACTGTGGGACGTCATGTTGTTTTGGTTCCTATTACATCCAAACTGTCAGGAAGGAAAAGAGTCTGTCAGAACCTGAACATCCGAGTCCTGCTTCCAGCTGTTGAATATTTGCTCAAAAACCTCCTCACATCTTCTTTAGACCTTTTAACTTGATAAAACTCTGTCCCTGAAAGTTCATCATTATATCCTAAAAATGCATTTACTCATGGTTCTCACCTCAGAATGTCCACACAAGGTCCTCCAGATGTTCCTCAGGGTCTCCTCCAGATGTTTTGGATCCTTCCTGTGGTTAGGTAGCCCTGGGCTCAGTCTGCCAGGTGCAGGACAGCCGCTCTGAGGACATCAGGACTGACCTGACCGAACATGGAGCATCATCACCAGGCCAACATCTGGACTCTCAGTCCTGGAAGCTTCCGTCAGCAGAAACATTCCTTATATTCAGAAATCCGTTGAATAAAAGCGGGTTTTAAGGCGCGGCGGTGGGTCCAGGCTCCGTGACTCGGTGTTTAAACGTCGTGTGGAAGCGACGCTGGCGGCTGCTTCATTCCGCTTTGTCTCGCCGTCTGCAGGCGGACAGACAGCCTGGCTCCCGGTCCTCCGACCACCGCCTCCTCTGCCGCTGTTTTCCTTGTGAGTGTCCAGTGGGGCTCGGAGGGTTCGGTGATCGGATCTAGCTGGGGATCAGTGATTAGTTCCGTTTTGGACCCTGTCAGAGCTGCATGGTGAGCAGCCTCGAGCTCAGTCTCTCCGTCCTCGAGTTCGGGCGCACTGCGCAGGCGCAGAGACAACACAAGGGCGTGTGAGATACCTTCGTGTTTAGGTGGCAGAGATTTGGATCAGCTGCGAAAACACAAGTCGGGAAGCTGTCCATCTGTGGTGATCAGGGGCTGACACTGATTAGTGATAAATGATCAATGGATGAAACCTGTTGTTTAATGAGCAGCTGCAGGTGGAGGCGGGCAGCACTGACACCTGCTGGACACTATTTGTACTGTATCCGAAGGTTCAGATCAGTGTCCAGATTATTACTGTCCTTACTGAAATAATAATCAATAAATCATGCCATTGAGCTCAGCGTTAGATCCTGTAGTTGTTGGAATAGGAAGGTGTTCCACCAAGCTGGATTAAGGGAAAACCTCGATTATCTCGATGCATCTGGCTCATTTCAGAGAGAGGCTTATTTGAATGGCCGCTGAGTGACCATGGTGGTTTATGCTGCTGAACCAGCCTGCTCCTGGGCAGGCTAACGTTCAAGCTTAACTTAGCTTGTCTCAAAGAATGTCCGACCGGCTGAAACAGACTCCAGAAAGAAGGTTCCACCTGGCAGAATTCTGCGCTCCTGCAACTCAACAAAACAAAAAAAAGTTGTGGTTATCATGTCTCCACTTTCAGTGCCTGTACTGAACATGGAATGAAATAAAAAAGAACATGATATTCATTTAAACTAATTGAGACCTGATTACATCAAACACCCGACCGACACCCACCAGGACCAGACTCAGAACAACGGGGGACAGCTCCTTCCTTTCAGGTCCTTTCAGGTCCTTTCAGGTTCTTTCAGGTCCTTTCAGGTCCTTTCAGCTCCTTTCAGGTTCTTTCAGGTTCTTTCAGGTTCTTTCAGGTCCTTTCAGCTCCTTTCAGGTCCTTTCAGCTCCTTTCAGGTCCTTTCAGGTTCTTTCAGGTCCTTTCAGGTTCTTTCAGCTCCTTTCAGGTTCTTTCAGGTCCTTTCAGGTTCTTTCAGGTCCTTTCAGGTCCTTTCAGGTTCTTTCAGGTCCTTTCAGGTTCTTTCAGCTCCTTTCAGGTTCTTTCAGCTCCTTTCAGGTTCTTTCAGGTCCTTTCAGGTTCTTTCAGCTCCTTTCAGGTTCTTTCAGGTCCTTTCAGGTTCTTTCAGGTCCTTTCAGCTCCTTTCAGGTTCTTTCAGGTCCTTTCAGGTTCTTTCAGCTCCTTTCAGGTCCTTTCAGGTTCTTTCAGCTCCTTTCAGGTTCTTTCAGGTCCTTTCAGCTCCTTTCAGGTCCTTTCAGGTCCTTTCAGGTCCTTTCAGGTCCTTTCAGCTCCTTTCAGGTTCTTTCAGGCCCTTTCTGGTTCTTTCAGGTCCTTTCAGGTTCTTTCAGGCCCTTTCTGGTCCTTTCAGCTCCTTTCAGCTCCTTTCAGGTCCTTTCTGGTCCTTTCAGGTCCTTTCAGGTCCTTTCAGATCCTTTCAGCTCCTTTCTGGTCCTTTCAGGTCCTTTCAGGTCCTTTCAGGTTCTTTCAGCTCCTTTCAGGTCCTTTCAGGTCCTTTCAGGTCCTTTCAGCTCCTTTCAGGTTCTTTCAGGCCCTTTCTGGTTCTTTCAGGTCCTTTCAGCTCCTTTCAGGTTCTTTCAGCTCCTTTCAGGTTCTTTCAGGCCCTTTCTGGTCCTTTCAGCTCCTTTCAGCTCCTTTCAGGTCCTTTCTGGTCCTTTCAGGTCCTTTCAGGTCCTTTCAGGTCCTTTCAGCTCCTTTCAGCTCCTTTCAGGTCCTTTCAGATCCTTTCTGGTCCTTTCAGGTCCTTTCAGGTCCTTTCAGGTCCTTTCAGGTCCTTTCAGATCCTTTCAGGTCTTTTCAGGTCCTTTCAGGTCCTTTCAGGTCCTTTCAGATCCTTTCAGGTCCTTTCAGATCCTTTCTGGTCCTTTCAGGTCCTTTCAGGTCCTTTCAGGTCCTTTCAGGTCCTTTCAGATCCTTTCAGGTCCTTTCTGGTTCTTTCAGCTCCTTTCAGGTCCTTTCAGATCCTTTCAGGTCCTTTCAGGTTCTTTCAGGTCCTTTCAGGTCCTTTCAGGTCCTTTCAGGTCCTTTCAGATCCTTTCAGGTCCTTTCTGGTTCTTTCAGCTCCTTTCAGGTCCTTTCAGATCCTTTCAGGTCCTTTCAGGTCCTTTCAGATCCTTTCAGGTCCTTTCAGATCCTTTCTGGTCCTTTCAGGTCCTTTCAGGTCCTTTCAGATCCTTTCAGGTCCTTTCAGGTCCTTTCAGATCCTTTCAGGTCCTTTCAGATCCTTTCAGGTCCTTTCAGGTTCTTTCAGGTCCTTTCAGGTCCTTTCAGGTCCTTTCAGATCCTTTCAGGTCCTTTCTGGTTCTTTCAGCTCCTTTCAGGTCCTTTCTGGTTCTTTCAGGCCCTTTCAGCTCCTTTCAGCTCCTTTCAGCTCCTTTCAGCTCCTTTCAGCTCCTTTCAGGTTCTTTCAGGCTGTACAGTTTGTCTTGTGCACAACTTTTCAGACTCAAGTCTTTTCCTGCTTGATTCCCTGCAGATTCCAGAGCCTGAAAGGACTCAGTTCCTCCTGACACCGAGGGACCGACACAGGGACACATGTTTCCATTAATCCTTATTGTTGTGACCTTTGAGTTAGAATTTCTTTTCATAATTTAGCAGTTTGAGTTAGAGCAAGTGTAAGAAGGCTAAATGAACAGAGATCATTTATAATTCTCCAAACGTTGGGTCATGGCGCCCCACTGTGAACATAAATGTAGAAACAAATTTCTTTGCATGAACCGTACAATAATGACAAGTTTCAAATTAAAGTTGTGTTGAATTGTTTAATTATTCGTGTTTTTCAAGCTGTGGAGAGAAAACAGAATTAAACAGAGTTCCCACCATGACCTTCTCCTTGGTCAGAGTTCATACTTCCATCCCTCTCCAGCTTCATGTGTTCCACATCTAGTTTGATGCTCTCTGTACCCAACAGAAGTTTCCTTTTCTACAGAGTTCAGACATCCTGTGACAGAGGAAATGTGTCTGTGAGCAACTAAGGATGAAGGCAGTGATGTGAAGAGTTACTTCACCCTTTGCTGCTGGAGTTTGTGTTCCTGTAGCCACCTGCAGTAAAGAGTTTTGGTGATAATTAGGCCTGTTGGTGCAGAACAGACTGCAGACGCATCCAAACCGGTCCACAGGTTTAGTAATAAGCAGCCGACCTGTGGCTTTTCTGGGTCTACAGACACAGTTTCATCACTAAACGCCCGAGATGTGCAGCTGACCTTATCTGGGTGCTTACCTGCAGGGTAACCCTCCTTCCTGTTTGGGCCATCAAGCTGCAAACAGAGAAACACACAGCTGCTGAAGCAGGAGATCACAGGGATGCATGAGATGCAGAGTGTCTCCATGGAAACAGAATTAAATGGAACAGAACCGCTCACACATGGGTTAGGGGCGTCCTCTGAGGTCTGAGGATCCAGCAGGCAGATGGTGTCTCCCACCTCTGACAGATACACCGTCATTATAACTGAGGGAAAGTGATCAGTGCCTTCGGCTTAATGATCCCACACACTTTGGGAACATAACCCGAGGAGGTCCCTCCCTCTGTTCCTTCCACCAGAGGCCGCCCTCGACTGCTGGTTAGAGCAAGTTCCTCTGCTGGAGTGAGATCTTCGGGTGGAGGACCCCACCTGTGGCAGAGGTCTTTTTCTGGTAGCTGCAGTGCAACATATTCACAGCTCAACACACTTCTTCAGGCTCCTCTGAAACATGTTCTTTCCTTTCAGCTGCTGCCAGGTTCTCTTCTGGCTGCTGCTGAGCTGAACAGTGAGGAGTCACACACTCGATAATATATCTAATAATTATTGTGTTATTACTGAACTGAACATCTCATACAGACACAGTTCAGCGCTTTATGTAAAGAAGTATAACCCAAAGAGGAGAGCATGAATACATGAGGACGGTGAAATAAACATGTAATAATGGTGCGTAACTCCTATAACTTACACATTTAGTTGTTTGCAGCCATTTCGCTTTATTTATCGCAGCTTTTCTGGTGATCACTTTTAAACTCATCATTCAGCTCTTGTTTTGCTCTCCTGTTCTCCACCATCCACTCGTCAGGGCTTCTTCCTTGGGCAGTCGCACATAGCCAGGCTTTGTAAGTGAGGCGCTGTGGATCCGCCTCAGTTAGGCTCCTCCCCCTGCCCAGGTGCAGCATATGAGGCTCACCTGACCCAGTCTCAGCAGCTCTCTCTTGCTGGTCCCTGAGGGTGTTGCTTCAGTTAGCTTTTGGGGTTTTTGTCTTGATGTTTTGATTTACTTTGGCCAGCTTTTCTTTGTGTGTTGTTTGTCTAACAGGTGGGTTTTTGTTTGCTCTGTTGAACTTTGTTAACCTTTATTCTTTGCATTTTACGAAGTTTCTTTTATTTCAGTGTGGACTGGGTGTCTCTAAGTGGGAGGCTAAGCATCGCGGTGAGGACCTCACGTTGCACTGGGGCACTTTCTATTGCATGTTGTAGAGTTGCACTCAGGTTAGTGAGGATGGGCACTTTCCCAGCAGTCTGCCTCCCACTGAGGAGTCCTACAGGGAGGAACCTTGGATTTATTTCTGACCAGGATCTGTCCTCTGACTCTCATATAAAACAGGTTTCTGCCTTCTTTCACCTTCGTAATAAATCAGGACCATCCTGTCTCAGGGTGATGCAGAGAAACTGCTCCATGCATCTGTTCCTTCAGGACTGAACTACTGTAATTCCTTATTATTGTTCTGTCCCACAGATTCTCTGAAAAGCCTCCAGCTGATCCAAAACCCTGCAGCCAGAGTTCTAATGAGAACTAACAGCAGATTGCCACCCTTCATGTGGGAGATCTGGGTTCAAATCCCCTGCATGAAAGGTACTGTCTCCAGTAGGGGTCCTTAGGCAAGACCCCCCCACCCTATCTGCCTACCTGTAAGCTGCTTTGGATAAAAGCTTCTGCTAAATGCAGAAACATGATGGGCTGGAAATCTTCAGGAAGTCCCGCCCCCTTCACTGTGAGAAACAGGAAGTTGGGGTCAGATTTAATCTTTAAACTTCTGTACATGCTGCTGTCCGTGGCAACAAAAACAATAAAACATGGTATGAGATGAAGACTTAATCAGAGACTCCGTACATGGGTTCCTTTAACTGAATAGACTGATGTAACTGGACTGCACCAGGCTTGTTTATAGGGATGACTTTGGGTCTGAACTAGTCCTACAAACAGTTTAAATAGTAAAGTGAGCTCTGAAGATGTCAGAAACCTCCTGGTTCAGGTTCTGTTACCTGGATGGATCCAATTGGGGCTAATGTGGTCAGAGTTTGAAGGATTTAATGAACCTGTATGCAGAAGTGTGACACCGACAGCTCGTCTCTGACAGAATCTGTGGACCCACTAACTGAAGGTTTCCTTTTTTAAAACTTGCAGATAGCAGCAATTCAAAAGGTAAAGTTGGTCTTCAGCTGACCTCAGTTCACAGTCCAACGTCAGCTTAATCTGCAGTTCTGTTCAGAGTTTCTGACACACACTGTTGGACCAGGCCAACTGCTGCCCCCTGCTGCTCACTCTCAGCACCACGCCTAAATAAACCTGCAGTCTGGGACAGAAACTCATCTTTTTTAGGTCTGAAGAAGGAAAATGAACACTGCCAGCATGACGCATCACGTGCCTTACGTTGCTTTAAATGGACAGAAACAAAGTATGACGACACGTTTAAACACAGACAGACAGGAAGTTTGAGCCTTTATGCATCAAACAGTGATGTCATTTTCAGGTGTTCAGACAAATCAGAATTTATGTTCTTCTGTTGATTTTATTCAGTTTATTAATAGTGAAGCATCACTTAGTGTATTTAGAGAAGGTCCTGAGAACATGTTTGGTTCTGTTAGTTCTGGGTCAAAGGCTCCTCTGCAGCTACAGGGCAGGTGGTCAGAGAGCCAGCTGCTGTGGTCTCAGCAGAACCAACACATAAACATCTGTAATGAGGCAGAACATCTGGAAGAACATCTGGACAAACACTTTCTTCATTCCACATTCGAGTTCTATCAGAGTCCTACCAGTTCATGCCTAAAGGTTCTCCTCCGACCCGTCAACAGATCCGGTCCAATCTGAACCCGCCTCACTCAGGGCCAGTAAATGCTAATATTTACACTGGAGCCGGTCCATATGGAGTGTTCTGGAAGCAGACCACGGAGCAAACTGATGAAGACCTCCTCCTCCTCCTCCTCCTCCTCCTCCTCCTCCTCCTCCTCCTCCTCCTCCTCCTCCTCCTCCTCCTCCTCCTCCTCCTCAGGGCTGTTGGTCAGACATCATATGGTCTCTCCTCCTCCTCCTCCTCCTCCTCCTCCTCCTCCTCCTCCTCCTCCTCCTCCTCCTCCTCAGGGCTGTTGGTCAGACATCATATGGTCTCTCCTCCTCCTCCTCCTCCTCCTGCTCCTCCTCCTCCTCAGGGCTGTTGGTCAGACATCATATGGTCTCTCCTCCTCCTCCTCCTCCTCCTCCTCCTCCTCCTCCTCCTCCTCCTCCTCAGGGCTGTTGGTCAGACATCATATGGTCTCTCCTCCTCCTCCTCCTCCTCCTGCTCCTCCTCCTCCTCCGGGCTGTTGGTCAGACATCATATGGTCTCTCCTCCTCCTCCTCCTCCTCCTCCTCCTCCTGCTGCTCCTCCTCCTCCTCCTCCTCCTCCTCCTCCTCCTCCTCCTCCTCCTCCTCCTCCTCCTCCTCCTCCTCCGGGCTGTTGGTCAGACATCATATGGTCTCTCCTCCTCCTGCTCCTCCTCCTCTGTCTTCTTGGTGAAGGCAGACGACAGCTCCTGCAGGAGCAGCTCCTGTGACGGTGTGCAGACTCCCTGCAGCTGCTGCCTCCTTCTGCTCTCTGCTCCTTCACCTCCTCCCCCGGCTCCTCCATCGCTGCTCTGCTCCAGCGTCTCCATGGAGCCTCTGCTGGTCTGGACCCGCTCTGGGACCATCACATGGTCCAGATGTCCAGTTCCTGCGAGGACCAGTCTGAGTGGTGATGGGTCCACGACTTCCTGCGTCTCTGCGGTGCTGCTGGACAGGAAGCTGGTCTCCAGAGACTTCAGAACCTGCAGGCCGAAGTCTCCCACCTCCTCGTAGAGTGGCTCAGGGAGGTCTGGGGATTCAGAGCGCTCCTTGAACAGGTCCTGCTGGACCTTCATGGGCTGAGACACAAACAGAGAACACATCAGTCCTGGAAGAACCAGCACCAGTACATCTTGTCCCAAAGTCACAGAAATACTCACAAAGTACATGGAGAGAGTCCTTCTGTCGTGAAGTTTCCTCTGCGGAGAACACAAAGGAAACATCTGGTGAGCCGCAGTCACAGTTTTAAAGTTGCTGATTTCAGGTGCTGAACTGCTTCCTCCAGGATTTTTAAATCAACAATATTAAATATGAGATAACGTCAGAGTTATTTCTAGGTTTTAGGCCTGAATGTTTTGTCTAATTATTTAGATTTTTTTAGATAAAAAAGTTAAATTTGTTGCATTTCTCAGTGGAGAGGAGGTCTGGGTTTGACTGTTTAGGAGGATTTGTGAGTTTTTCAACCACAGAGTTTGAGAATTGTTGACATTCTTATTTATCAATTCAGATAAATTATTTCAACTTCATGTGTTTCATTATAAATCGTTTCTGTCACGGTTTATTTTCCGTTCCTTGTCTCGTCACTTCCTGTTTTATTTTGAAAATTCACTGACCTTCTCCTCTCGGGTCAAGTGTCTCTTTGTCTTCCCTGATTCCCAAAGTGTTTCCACCTGTTCTCCTCGGTCCCTCATGTGTTTAAATAGTCTGTTTCCCTTGTTTTGTGCCAGTTTGTTGTCTCCCTTTGAGCTTCATTACCAGCCACCTGCCTTCTCTTGAACCCACAGATTCCTGCAGCGAGCGACTCTCCTGCAGAGCTGACTTGTTTTGTAATTTATTGAACGGTAAGTTTCACAGCTTTGTTTTTCCTCCGTTTTCTAGGAGTGATTTCTGTTGTTACCATTCCTAGTCGCCTCCATTAAAGGAGAGCTTTTAGTTAAAGTTAAAGTTTCACAGAGCCTCTGTTTTATTCCGCCTCACTTTGAGAGCGAGTCTTTGCTTTGTTTAGTCTTCATAGCTTTTCTGTTTTCCTCCCTGTTTGGAGAGATTTTATGTTTAACTTTCACAGCTGCGCTCCTCCACAGATACGGAGGAGAGCGCTCAGGAGTTTTATTTAACCTGCTTCTTTTGCGCTGCCAGGAGAGCGCCCTGCAGTCTGTGATCCTGTGTTTATAATAAAAACCCTGCATCTGAGTCCCTCTGGTAACTGACAGTTTCTGTTTAGGCTCCGGAGTTTTCTGGAGAACAAATGGGTCAAACTGTTCTACGATGTTTGTGCTGCTGACACATGGACTGGTGTGAGAGTTTGAATCTGACCAGCGTCTGATTGGCCAGCAGCATGCTGCTGTTGCTCTCATCTCCTCTGATGGGGACAAGTGGCATCGTGCCAAACTTTTGCTTGGAGATGTCAGACGAGGAGTGGCGGCGCAGCACCGGAGGACCTGGGTCATCGTTCTGAAAAAGAATCGGAAAAGACCAACTGAACGGCTGCTCTGGTCTTAGGTCGGTCTGCAGAAGGACAGAAACTGACCTGAGCCTTGAGGAAGCTGGTGACCCAGTCCCAGAGCTCGGCCTCGCAGCTGCAGCACAGGAACCTGAGGACAGGTAACAGCATCTCTGTGTTTTCTATTCCTTTTATAGCTCTCAGGAGCATTTCAGGCTCACAGGTGATACTTACAACTGATGTTTCTCTGACATCACGGTGAACCCCCACCTGCAGGTGAAGACAGAAAAGTTCATTCTCAGCACTGATAGTTTTACCAGCTGACCCCCGATCTGTTCCACCACTCATAAATACAGCTGACCCCCGATCTGTTCCACCACTCATAAATACAGCTGACTCATAAATACAGCTGACCCCCGATCTGTTCCACCACTCATAAATACAGCTGACCCCCGATCTGTTCCACTCATAAATACAGCTGACCCCCGATCTGTTCCATCACTCATAAATACAGCCGACCCCCGATCTGTTCCACTCATAAATACAGCTGACCCCCGATCTGTTCCACCACTCATAAATACAGCTGACCCCCGATCTGTTCCACCACTCATAAATACAGCTGACCCCCGATCTGTTCCACTCATAAATACAGCTGACCCCCGATCTGTTCCATCACTCATAAATACAGCTGACCCCCGATCTGTTCCACCACTCATAAATACAGCTGACCCCCGATCTGTTCCACCACTCATAAATACAGCTGACCCCCGATCTGTTCCATCACTCATAAATACAGCTGACCCCCGATCTGTTCCACCACTCATAAATACAGCTGACCCCCGATCTGTTCCATCACTCATAAATACAGCTGACCCCCGATCTGTTCCACCACTCATAAATACAGCTGACCCCCGATCTGTTCCATCACTCATAAATACAGCTGACCCCCGATCTGTTCCACTCATAAATACAGCTGACCCCCGATCTGTTCCATCACTCATAAATACAGCTGACCCCCGATCTGTTCCATCACTCATAAATACAGCTGACCCCCGATCTGTTCCATCACTCATAAATACAGCTGACCCCCGATCTGTTCCACCACTCATAAATACAGCTGACCCCCGATCTGTTCCACCACTCATAAATACAGCTGACCCCCGATCTGTTCCATCACTCATAAATACAGCTGACCCCCGATCTGTTCCACCACTCATAAATACAGCTGACCCCCGATCTGTTCCATCACTCATAAATACAGCTGACCCCCGATCTGTTCCACTCATAAATACAGCTGACCCCCGATCTGTTCCATCACTCATAAATACAGCTGACCCCCGATCTGTTCCACCACTCATAAATACAGCTGACCCCCGATCTGTTCCACCACTCATAAATACAGCTGACCCCCGATCTGTTCCACCACTCATAAATACAGCTGACCCCCGATCTGTTCCATCACTCATAAATACAGCTGACCCCCGATCTGTTCCATCACTCATAAATACAGCTGACCCCCGATCTGTTCCATCACTCATAAATACAGCTGACCCCCGATCTGTTCCATCACTCATAAATACAGCTGACCCCCGATCTGTTCCACTCATAAATACAGCTGACCCCCGATCTGTTCCATCACTCATAAATACAGCTGACCCCCGATCTGTTCCATCACTCATAAATACAGCTGACCCCCGATCTGTTCCACCACTCATAAATACAGCTGACCCCCGATCTGTTCCACCACTCATAAATACAGCTGACCCCCGATCTGTTCCATCACTCATAAATACAGCTGACCCCCGATCTGTTCCACTCATAAATACAGCTGACCCCCGATCTGTTCCACCACTCATAAATACAGCTGACCCCCGATCTGTTCCACCACTCATAAATACAGCTGACCCCCGATCTGTTCCACCACTCATAAATACAGCTGACCCCCGATCTGTTCCACCACTCATAAATACAGCTGACCCCCGATCTGTTCCATCACTCATAAATACAGCTGACCCCCGATCTGTTCCACCACTCATAAATACAGCTGACCCCCGATCTGTTCCACCACTCATAAATACAGCTGACCCCCGATCTGTTCCACCACTCATAAATACAGCTGACCCCCGATCTGTTCCACCACTCATAAATACAGCTGACCCCCGATCTGTTCCACTCATAAATACAGCTGACCCCCGATCTGTTCCACCACTCATAAATACAGCTGACCCCCGATCTGTTCCACTCATAAATACAGCTGACCCCCGATCTGTTCCATCACTCATAAATACAGCTGACCCCCGATCTGTTCCATCACTCATAAATACAGCTGACCCCCGATCTGTTCCATCACTCATAAATACAGCTGACCCCCGATCTGTTCCACCACTCATAAATACAGCTGACCCCCGATCTGTTCCACTCATAAATACAGCTGACCCCCGATCTGTTCCACCACTCATAAATACAGCTGACCCCCGATCTGTTCCACTCATAAATACAGCTGACCCCCGATCTGTTCCATCACTCATAAATACAGCTGACCCCCGATCTGTTCCATCACTCATAAATACAGCTGACCCCCGATCTGTTCCACCACTCATAAATACAGCTGACCCCCGATCTGTTCCACCACTCATAAATACAGCTGACCCCCGATCTGTTCCACTCATAAATACAGCTGACCCCCGATCTGTTCCACTCATAAATACAGCTGACCCCCGATCTGTTCCATCACTCATAAATACAGCTGACCCCCGATCTGTTCCATCACTCATAAATACAGCTGACCCCCGATCTGTTCCATCACTCATAAATACAGCTGACCCCCGATCTGTTCCACCACTCATAAATACAGCTGACCCCCGATCTGTTCCACCACTCATAAATACAGCTGACCCCCGATCTGTTCCATCACTCATAAATACAGCTGACCCCCGATCTGTTCCACCACTCATAAATACAGCTGACCCCCGATCTGTTCCATCACTCATAAATACAGCTGACCCCCGATCTGTTCCATCACTCATAAATACAGCTGACCCCCGATCTGTTCCATCACTCATAAATACAGCTGACCCCCGATCTGTTCCACCACTCATAAATACAGCTGACCCCCGATCTGTTCCACCACTCATAAATACAGCTGACCCCCGATCTGTTCCACCACTCATAAATACAGCTGACCCCCGATCTGTTCCACCACTCATAAATACAGCTGACCCCCGATCTGTTCCACCACTCATAAATACAGCTGACCCCCGATCTGTTCCACCACTCATAAATACAGCTGACCCCCGATCTGTTCCACCACTCATAAATACAGCTGACCCCCGATCTGTTCCACTCATAAATACAGCTGACCCCCGATCTGTTCCATCACTCATAAATACAGCTGACCCCCGATCTGTTCCATCACTCATAAATACAGCTGACCCCCGATCTGTTCCACCACTCATAAATACAGCTGACCCCCGATCTGTTCCACCACTCATAAATACAGCTGACCCCCGATCTGTTCCACCACTCATAAATACAGCTGACCCCCGATCTGTTCCATCACTCATAAATACAGCTGACCCCCGATCTGTTCCACCCATAAATAAGCTGACCCCCGATCTGTTCCACCACTCATAAATACAGCTGACCCCCGATCTGTTCCACTCATAAATACAGCTGACCCCCGATCTGTTCCACCACTCATAAATACAGCTGACCCCCGATCTGTTCCACTCATAAATACAGCTGACCCCCGATCTGTTCCATCACTCATAAATACAGCTGACCCCCGATCTGTTCCATCACTCATAAATACAGCTGACCCCCGATCTGTTCCACCACTCATAAATACAGCTGACCCCCGATCTGTTCCATCACTCATAAATACAGCTGACCCCCGATCTGTTCCATCACTCATAAATACAGCTGACCCCCGATCTGTTCCACCACTCATAAATACAGCTGACCCCCGATCTGTTCCATCACTCATAAATACAGCTGACCCCCGATCTGTTCCACCACTCATAAATACAGCTGACCCCCGATCTGTTCCACCACTCATAAATACAGCTGACCCCCGATCTGTTCCACTCATAAATACAGCTGACCCCCGATCTGTTCCATCACTCATAAATACAGCTGACCCCCGATCTGTTCCACCACTCATAAATACAGCTGACCCCCGATCTGTTCCATCACTCATAAATACAGCTGACCCCCGATCTGTTCCACCACTCATAAATACAGCTGACCCCCGATCTGTTCCACTCATAAATACAGCTGACCCCCGATCTGTTCCATCACTCATAAATACAGCTGACCCCCGATCTGTTCCACCACTCATAAATACAGCTGACCCCCGATCTGTTCCACCACTCATAAATACAGCTGACCCCCGATCTGTTCCATCACTCATAAATACAGCTGACCCCCGATCTGTTCCATCACTCATAAATACAGCTGACCCCCGATCTGTTCCACCACTCATAAATACAGCTGACCCCCGATCTGTTCCATCACTCATAAATACAGCTGACCCCCGATCTGTTCCACCACTCATAAATACAGCTGACCCCCGATCTGTTCCATCACTCATAAATACAGCTGACCCCCGATCTGTTCCATCACTCATAAATACAGCTGACCCCCGATCTGTTCCATCACTCATAAATACAGCTGACCCCCGATCTGTTCCACCACTCATAAATACAGCTGACCCCCGATCTGTTCCACCACTCATAAATACAGCTGACCCCCGATCTGTTCCATCACTCATAAATACAGCTGACCCCCGATCTGTTCCATCACTCATAAATACAGCTGACCCCCGATCTGTTCCATCACTCATAAATACAGCTGACCCCCGATCTGTTCCATCACTCATAAATACAGCTGACCCCCGATCTGTTCCACCACTCATAAATACAGCTGACCCCCGATCTGTTCCACCACTCATAAATACAGCTGACCCCCGATCTGTTCCACCACTCATAAATACAGCTGACCCCCGATCTGTTCCACCACTCATAAATACAGCTGACCCCCGATCTGTTCCACCACTCATAAATACAGCTGACCCCCGATCTGTTCCACCACTCATAAATACAGCTGACCCCCGATCTGTTCCACCACTCATAAATACAGCTGACCCCCGATCTGTTCCACTCATAAATACAGCTGACCCCCGATCTGTTCCATCACTCATAAATACAGCTGACCCCCGATCTGTTCCATCACTCATAAATACAGCTGACCCCCGATCTGTTCCACCACTCATAAATACAGCTGACCCCCGATCTGTTCCACCACTCATAAATACAGCTGACCCCCGATCTGTTCCACCACTCATAAATACAGCTGACCCCCGATCTGTTCCATCACTCATAAATACAGCTGACCCCCGATCTGTTCCACTCATAAATACAGCTGACCCCCGATCTGTTCCACCACTCATAAATACAGCTGACCCCCGATCTGTTCACACTCATAAATACAGCTGACCCCCGATCTGTTCCACCACTCATAAATACAGCTGACCCCCGATCTGTTCCACCACTCATAAATACAGCTGACCCCCGATCTGTTCCACACTCATAAATACAGCTGACCCCCGATCTGTTCCATCACTCATAAATACAGCTGACCCCCGATCTGTTCCACCACTCATAAATACAGCTGACCCCCGATCTGTTCCACCACTCATAAATACAGCTGACCCCCGATCTGTTCCACACTCATAAATACAGCTGACCCCCGATCTGTTCCACCACTCATAAATACAGCTGACCCCCGATCTGTTCCATCACTCATAAATACAGCTGACCCCCGATCTGTTCCACCACTCATAAATACAGCTGACCCCCGATCTGTTCCATCACTCATAAATACAGCTGACCCCCGATCTGTTCCACCACTCATAAATACAGCTGACCCCCGATCTGTTCCACCACTCATAAATACAGCTGACCCCCGATCTGTTCCATCACTCATAAATACAGCTGACCCCCGATCTGTTCCACCACTCATAAATACAGCTGACCCCCGATCTGTTCCACCACTCATAAATACAGCTGACCCCCGATCTGTTCCACCACTCATAAATACAGCTGACCCCCGATCTGTTCCACCACTCATAAATACAGCTGACCCCCGATCTGTTCCATCACTCATAAATACAGCTGACCCCCGATCTGTTCCACCACTCATAAATACAGCTGACCCCCGATCTGTTCCACCACTCATAAATACAGCTGACCCCCGATCTGTTCCATCACTCATAAATACAGCTGACCCCCGATCTGTTCACCACTCATAAATACAGCTGACCCCCGATCTGTTCCAACACTCATAAATACAGCTGACCCCCGATCTGTTCCACCACTCATAAATACAGCTGACCCCCGATCTGTTCCACCACTCATAAATACAGCTGACCCCCGATCTGTTCCATCACTCATAAATACAGCTGACCCCCGATCTGTTCCACCACTCATAAATACAGCTGACCCCCGATCTGTTCCATCACTCATAAATACAGCTGACCCCCGATCTGTTCCATCACTCATAAATACAGCTGACCCCCGATCTGTTCCACCACTCATAAATACAGCTGACCCCCGATCTGTTCCACCACTCATAAATACAGCTGACCCCCGATCTGTTCCACCACTCATAAATACAGCTGACCCCCGATCTGTTCCACCACTCATAAATACAGCTGACCCCCGATCTGTTCCATCACTCATAAATACAGCTGAC
>NW_027325365.1:130811-140811 GCF_036924035.1 Leuresthes tenuis
CGACTTGTATGGTCATTTTGGACAAAACAACCAACTAATGAACCAACAAACTACCCAACAAGGTCCTAGCTCCAGTAACCACGGCCCAAAGTGACGAGGCCTACTTCAGGCTCTGTTACTGGAACAAGACATTCATGGGATAAAGTGGACAATCTCACATAGTTGGAATGCTACCATTCCAGCAATGCCAGTGAGAGGGGATACAAGCAGAGGATGTGGGACCGATGGATACTTCCAGACATCTAACTTTGAAACATCCTCTGACCCAGAGTTCTAGTGTTCAGAAACAGAATCTGCCATCACAACTAGAGATGTAACGGCAGTTCCAGCGCGACAGGTCAGGGGGGTTACATCATCAATCCCACCATTCGATAACTCGAACGCAGCCCCATTAGAAAGCCCTGATAACCTTAACACTAGGGAAGCTGCCCTGAGATGCAAGATGATGAATAACCTGGCGTGGCCCTTTGCCAAGGCTAAGAATGCAGCTCTAAATACCTACAGGGACCATCCCAGAGACCATTAAGCTGCTGTGATCCTCCAGAAGCTTCGTTACAAGATAAACAACACAAGAAGCAGTAAGGGGCAGAACCCCCCCCCATCAACAGAACTGCCACTCAAGACAATTCAGACAAACTGAATTCATTCTCTTTGGACCTGAGCACTTCAGGGAGAAAGTTATATAATTACTTTAGATGGTATTTTCTTGGCTTCTTGTACTACAGTCAGGAACCTTGGAGTTATTTTACCAGAATTTATCATTTGACTCGCATATAAAACTGGTTTCTAGGACTGCCTTCTTTCACCTTCGTAATATTGTTAAAACCAGGACAATGGTCTTGTATTAGGGCTAGACTGATTTAGGTATCTTTCCTATCTGTAGCTACATTCTGTCCCTGCTGTAAAGCAACCATGCTGCTACCAGAACAGCCTGCAGCCTTTCTTTGCATCTTTTTCAGATTTTCTACTAACTTTTTTCTGTGAAAACACAGAAACATGTTTCTGAGCTGATTTGGAACATCTTTTATCATGTGTAACCACGGCAACAGGAATGTTGTTAACCCGTTGGAGCAGCTAACTCAGCCTTCCAAAGCCCAAGAAATGGCTGGAATAACCCCATGAGTTGAAGAGGAGACATCTAGTATGCAAAGCAAGAACAAAATGGACAAAAAGGAGGAGGAAGTTTAAAACATTTCTTTCTTTGGAACATTTCATTTCTTCCTGGGAAATGTGAGACCCCCCCCCCCCCCCCCCCCCCCCCCCCCCCGAGTTACCTGCTGAGACTGTGTGTGACATCATCAGCTAAGTTGTTGCTAAGCTACAAAACAACAGCCCAACCCACTGATGGAGACCTCTGAAGGTTTCTAACACACTTTCCTCTCTGCTGCACTTCAACTTAATTCAGTTTATTTATTCAGCGCCAAATCACAACAAATGTCATCTCAAGACACTTAACCTCCATCAGAACCAGGACCAGGAAGGTTCTGCCTATGTATGAGATATGTTGTAGTGAAGCGCTGACATCAGGTATGAAACAGCCCTGCTGTTACCTGCTGGGAGCTTTCAGCTTCCTGCGGATGCCGATGTAGATCTTCATGAACTTCAGAGACCACTCCTTCTCAGCTTTGATGCTCTGAACAGAGACATGGACCGGTCAGAACCACAGGATGAGACTGATTGTACTGGTTCCAACTGGAGCCCTGCTTACCTTCTTGTCTTTGAGCAGCAGCAGTTTGTGGTCTCGGATCTGGAACGTTCTCTCCTGGAATCTGGTCCCCTGAAGAAGCTTCGGAGGCTCCTCCCGACACCTCAACAGACCAATCTTCATGATCTCACTCTTATAGGCTAAAAGAGACAGATATGAACAGATGAGAACTCCGGCTCAGGTGTCCCAGATGTTCATCATCTATCAGTCACAGTAGTCTCCCATCGTCACTCCTTCAGATTAACCCTATAGTAATTAGGTTTGCTTTCAGCTGAACTTCCTGAGTCTGTCTGATTAAACCTTTGAACCGGTCTTTGCTGTTGGACCGTTTCGTGTCATCCTGCCAGGATCTAAGAGCTCTCTCAGGCCTGAAACAAAAACTCTGATTTCAAATGATCTGAATGATTTGAAACAAGTTATCTACAGGCAGCCTTATCCAGGACTGATATCCGAGGAGTGAGGAGATAGCAAACAGACGAGGAGCAGGTGGAGGCCACAGTAACAGAAGGACCTCAGAGAAAGAGCTGAGCTATGGACTCATGTCAGAGAGCCGGAGATAATATGATGTTGGGCCGGCTCCGGTTTCAGAACCTTCCTATAATTGAGTGAATTCCTTAACGATCTCCTTTAGGAAACACCTGACCTTCCTCTATGAGAGAAAGGAGCTCATTCTGTCCCACAATTCCTTGCAACTGCAGCTTTTATAGTGAAGCTCCATTATTTCCATTCATTATTAATTTCATCCGTTCTAACTGTGATTCATAAATAAGAGGACAGGAGGATGAGTGGCAGCACTTTATTTATCTTTATTTTTCACTTCCAAACTCTGATAATAAAGAAATATTCTATATTATCTCTGATATATGAGAAAACTTCCAGTAACAACATGATCAGATGAAGCATCTGCAGCTGTTTCTGGAGAAGATTTATTCAACATCTGGAGCTTCAGACCCACATCACAGATGTTTCAGTGCTCGTCTTTTGCTGAGTCTTGAAGCAGTTTTCCTCCATCTGACTTTAACCCCAAGATGTTTTTCACAGGGTCAAAGAAATTATGACAGGATGCCCCCCCCCCCTGTCTGAAGTTTTACAGGTTTAATGATTCTCAGACATGTTTGAAATGGATTTGAAACAGAGATTTGTGCAGTAAGAGTGATGTTAAGGACCGATGGACACCACAGACTCCACCAACACTTCCTGTTTCCCTCTCACTGTATTCTGGCTTCACTCAGTTATTTCTATACTGATTCCAACTCATACTAACCTCACTCTTCTGTATCTGTTCTACCTGAACTCTTAAATGGACAGTTCTGACTGCAGCTTTGAAGAAGACACTACAAGATGTCTCATTTACACAGAAATAATCAGTCAGGATTCAGATGTTTGTATTCCGGCTTTGTTTGGAATAAATCAAGACTTTTCTTTTGGAATATCTGCATCCAGGTCCTTCCTTCGCCTCCACAGGACCTATGTGACACCTTTTGACTTTGATCCTTTTGATTCCACTAACTTTGGAGGCAAGTGTTGAGAGGCTTCGTCCTGAGTCAAACCAAACGAGTCCAGGAATCTGTTCTCCCGACAGCTTCCAGGTTCGCCTTCACCTAGTGAAGTTGACTCATGACCTTACTTTGGAGAAGTGTGTCAGAAATGACTGGCTGTAGAAGAACGTTGATCACATGACTGTAGCCGTGTGTTCATGTGTGTGACCTACAGGTGAGGATTGTGATGCCCTCTCCTTTGGGAACCCTCTTCACCACCAGGTAGGCCGAGCTTGGATCAGCCATTTTACACCACTGCAGAGCCTGCTCCAGGACCTTCTCTTTGGGGTGTAATGGACGCTCTGAGACAACAAACCATCAGATATGAGCAGTCCAGTATCAGGTGCATCAGACACAGGTGTACAGGTGTGGCGGCGCACGCTCACCCAGCTGCCCATCCTCGATGGCCTCAAACGTCATCCAGACATCTTTGTCTCCGGCCGGTACGTTCCTCAGGTACAGAACCTGATTGGTCAGCTCCTCGGCACACATGGTGGGAGACACCTGCAGGGTTGGAGACCACAGGGGTCACACCTGAGTCTCACCTGAGCGGTACAAGAGATGGTGGCCAGACATACCTTCAGGGTGATGCAGCAGTCGGGGATCTTCATCTCCAGGTAGACCTCGATGATCAGATCACCGGCCTGAGACCGCTGCATACAGAGACTCCAGTCAACAACCAGCAGAATCAGGTGTTTCCATCACAGTTTACCTGCCCTTGGGTGGATTTCTGCCCATTGACCACAGTCCCACATAACTCTGACCAAACCAACTTCTTACAGCACTAACAGGTTAACGAGGTCCTGGCTTTCCTGCTCCTATGACTTCAGAGCATCCGAACACACTGGGGGTGTAAGGTGGTGTCTGAATATAATCAGTTCTTATCCTGACTGATAAAGAAAAAGAGGCCCGGTGATTCTTGTTTAAGGAAAATTGATTCTGAACATTCGGTATCTGATTTTTAGTTTTTAGAACCGACAGGAGGATGACCTCACGTAAACCATCAGTTACGCTGATGATGATGTAATCACGGTGATGACAGATGATTCTGCATCATCTGTCTGAGGCTGGCCTCAGGAACCTGTTATGCATTATTATCTTTTAGGTTTGGATTTGGAATGAGCTTTTAAGCCTGGCCCCAGCTGCTCTTCTACCTTCGTGTCCTTCCAGGTGGTGATGAGGCTGATTTCCAGCTCGATCTGAGTCTGCTGCTCCTCGTCGATCTGAAACACTTTCACAGGTGAGCAGTAGTTCGGTTTGTAGAGATGCATCTGATGGGCGCTCTGAGACGGACTCTCACCTCAAAGACGTACAGGTAGTTGTCTATCAGGTCCTCCACGATCTTCACTTCGTGCTCACCTTTCCCATCCGTCTGGAACAGGCTCGGAGCGAACAGCAGCGACAGGTTCTTGGTGCACATCTGGTTCAGGCCGGCACACTTCTGGACCCTGGCAAAGACAACAGGAGTTACTGTTGAGCTGCAGCTCCTGGCGCCGCTCCTGCTGCTGCTGTGGAGGCAGCTCACCTGTACAGGTGGCCGATGAGCGCAGCCAGAGTCATCCGGTTCACTCGGGGAAGACTCCGGATGATTTCTTTGTAGCGGTCCAACCTCAGACACCTCTGAAGGATTTCTGAACAGAACGGAAACATTGTGCTAATTTTCACCTGCATGAACATGACGAACGTCTCAGAGACACGATGACACCTGGTGAAGGTACGCCTGACTCCAGCTTACGGGCAGCACAAACCCACATTATCTACAGCAGTGCCAACATCAGAGCTTAGAGAAGAGAACTGCGGTCCTAGTCGGACCTCATGATGTTCCCATATGTCTGAAAGCTCTTCAGCTGAGTTCTGGCTCAGCTTTTCGCTGCCTGTCTGCGATCTAATGAAGCATAAAAGTACAGAACCTCCTACAGGGACTGAAGTCTGGACCTGAACCCTGACAGCAAAGGTTCTGCTCTGAACCAGAGGACTCACTGGCAGCCGCCTGCCACAGCGGGTGCAGCTCGGCCATGAAGATGGGGTCGTCGATCTCTCTGAAAAACCTCTTCAGAACATCGGTCACGTCCTCGATGAAGTGGTCTCCGATTCGCAGTTTGACGTTTCGAGCGTCTTTACGGAACTCCTCCATCAGCAGTCTGATCCTGGATTTGGCGCCGTTCTTCCTGTAGATCCCCTCATGGCCCAAACCTGCAGAAAACCAGAACCGGGAGCTGCATGAGAAGGAAAGTCCAGGTGAGTCTTTCTCCTGGCATCGTACATGTTGTTAAACCCCAACCGAAAACATGATTTCAAGATTATTTCATTCAGCAAAAACAAAACAAACCAGTCTGCTGTCACTGGTTTAAAGATCAGAAAACTCACCTGGAACTGAGTTCAAACCCTGCATCCTGAGAGGAAACACACCTTAGTTTTACCTTGCTCTTAGTTTTTAGGGCTTTCAGCCCCTGGGAACCTTTCAGAGGACTAAAAACATTACTTAGGTTGTAGTTGTCTGCGTTTCCACTGCAGTCTAAAGTACCAGGAACTCTCAAATGTAGTGACTCCCAACTAAAGCCATTTTTATTACGTACTTTGGGGTTTTGCTGTGTGAGACTCCCCAAAAGATCCAGTTGAGGAAACATTTTTAGGTCCAGCAGAGACAGAATCCAAAGAGGTGTGACTTAAGACTTTGGATAGAGGCGTCATAATTTTGGATTGTTTCTGGTCATCGCGGTGGAACAAACATGCAGCTCCTACAAAGTTCCAGTACATTTAAAGCTCCGGGAACTTCAGGCAGAAACTGAAAAGGGAATTTTAGAAACTAACAAATAAAAAAAAGCAGTAATTCTGAAAGCTGTGGTCCTGATGTGACTCTTGTTTGCTTCAGATAATCTCTGAGGTGTGTTTTCACTTAGAGACCTTAGAGGGAAAGGGTCCGGGCACCAATAACCATAGAGTGGCGTCTGAAGTGGGACTGAGCTGCGGCAGAGGTCCCCGCCCTCTGCACCTGCTCACCGTACTGCGTGATGAAAGCGATGCAGCTGTCCACGATGATGGGGATATCATTTCTGCTCATCTGCTGCTCCCTCAGAGTGTTTCCTTTCCCACCGGCCGCCCGCTGGATGTCCGAGTACCACAGAGAGAAATCGGACCGCCCAACTCCCTGCAGGTGGAGAGTCCTGAGGGGCCACATGATGAAGATGGTCAGCATCTGTGGAGCATGAGCTCACAAAGTAGAAGCAGAAGAACTCACCTTCCCTTCTCCACCAGGACCAGGATGTCTTTCTTCTCGTGGTTCTCGCCCTCTGAGGTGATGCCTGCAAAACAAACAGATAAACGGAATCAGTTTGATTCAGCAGACACGACCAGAACCGGGACCCGGACACTGACTTAGTTCCTGCAGTCGGTTCAGATTGATGATGTCCTCGGCTGCTCCGTCGGTTCGTGGGCAGATGAAGAGGTTGGACTTTTGCAGGACGAAGTACGCCTCTTTCCACTGCTGAGGGTCCAACATGGCTCGGTACAGCAGGAGTCCGACCCGCTCAAACTCCCGGATCAGCAGGCAGTGACAGCTGAGTGGCGTCGCAGCCTGAGACCAACGACATGGCGGTTAATGTTGGATCAGGACAGGACAGCTCTTTGATAAATAAAGCTTCAACGAGAAGTTCTGACCCATTCATGACTGTTCATTTCAACTGAACAAGTTTCAATATTTCAAATATAAATCAAGCATTACACATAGAACTCTGACACTTTCAGGCAGAAATCAATCATTCATCAATATCTACAGAACAAAGCTGCTCCAATGGGTCAGAACACATTTACAGTCGGAAAATGCTTTCTAACAAGAAGGTTTGAAATCTATAAAATGGTTGAAAATATAAGAAAATAAAGTCAGAACATTGAAAGAAAATGTCAGAATGTTTCAAACAGAACCTCCTGAATGTCAGGGGGATCATAGCGGATTGAGTAACATTTGGGTCAAGCTGTTCTAGACTCTGTGAAGTTACATGGGTTAGAGTTAACCAGAACCGGGACGAGTCGGGTTCAGACCTTTCCGATGGCTTTGGTCCAGCTGTGCAGAGCATCGGCGGTCTCCAACCCAAACTGATAAAGTTTCTCTGAGGTCAGATACAACTCGAAGGTGTACCGAAACCTGACAGACAGACAGAGAAGGACAGTCGGTTACAGAACCAACACCAGAGCCAGCCGTTATCGGGCTGAAGTCGTAGAGGCAGAACCTGTCGATGAATCCGTTGTTGTTGTTGGAGGCGTCGGGTCGACTGACTCCCAGACACACGATGTCTTTAACACTGATCTGCATGCAGGGCTCAGCTGAGCGGTCCGACTCGTACAGAACCAGGGACTGATCCACTGAGCACCAGAACTTCTGGAAGTCTGAAAACGAGAGAAAAGGAGGGGTTCAGGTTCTGGCTGCCTTTAAAACCCTCCAACCTGACAGAAAAAGTTCTGAAGTAAACCCATGAGCAGGTCCATCATGGTTCTGAACATATCCACCGCCACCATCAGGCCACTCTTAGAACTGCAGCTGACCTCTGACGGTCCCTCAGAGTGAAGGAAACCGTCAACATATTCAGAGAAATTTACAGTTCTGCATGGTGGTTCTGATCCAGTCCTCTTGACCAAAGCCAGCCAAAACCTGGATTTAACTCGGAGTTGAACAGTGGATCAGGTCACATCAGTGGATTATTTTATTGTCTGGACTCCCAGAGAGGTTCAGGGAGCATCAGATTTCCCCCAGAGTCAAACCTGAGGATCTCTGGGATGTTCTGGAGGAATCGTTCCACAGTGGTCCGACTGTTCATCATCAGTATGAGATGCTAAAGAAAGACAACTGAACTGAACGCTGTGACGTTACATAATCTTATCAAAATGAAGCCGGTGAAAATGTGACAAAATTAAAACTTAAGGTGGTTAAACTAAAGATTAGAGTCTGTCCACATAGATTATAATTTATATAAAAACAGGAAGCAGCTGCAGAGATTCACTGAAACATGATCAAACATGAACATAAACCCAGAATCTGAGGCAGAAACAGAGTTTTTCTCAGTTCTCAGCAGCTTTAAAGTGAATCTCTGGTCTGAGCTCCTTTATTCTCCAACACAGCCTGAACCCTCTGAGACAAGCTTTCTGTCATTTCTTTAAGGAGTCTTCAGGAATAGTTCTCCAGGCTTCTTGAAGGACATCCCAAAGCTCTTCTTTGGATGTGGGCTGCCTTTTGTTCCGTTCTCTGTCAGATGATCCCACACTGCTTCAATAATGTTGAGGTCCGGGCTCTGGGGAGGATTCATCCCTCCATAAGACCTGTTGCCACTGATTTTCAGTCCACTTCTTGTGTCATTTGGCACAGCTCAGCCTTTTCTCCCTGTTTCCCTTCCTTAAGAACGGCTTCTTGACAGCCACCCTTCCATGGAGACCATTTCTGATGAGGCTTGGGCCAACAGTAGATGGATCAGCTGAAGGTCCAGATGCATCTCTCAGGTCCTGTCAGGTCACAGCTGGATTTTTTCCTCTTTCTTAAGGACATCACTTTCAGATCCTGTTCATCTGCTGGAGATAGTTTTTTAGGCCTGACACTTCTTCTTTTGTCCTCCAACAAAGAAAAAACTCTGAAAAAGCTCAGGAACAAGGACTGAAGATGAGGGAAAAAGCAGAAAAACTGTGAAAGAGCTTCAGAAAGCTGCAGAACTGTTGATCAGGACACTTTAAAGGTTTCAGGGAAGAAATGAGGACTGGATCAGGACTTTTCTGTGGAAGCTTTTCAACATTAGCTGCACTGCTATGTGGGCAGATTACAGCAGTGGTTTGTTTTTATTCTTCCGGTCATAGTAAGGACAGAGTCCTGACATCCCTCTTCCCACCTTCTCGGGTTTTCCTGGACAGTGTTCCTCTGTTGGCAGAACCAGACTTGTACAGGAAACCAGAGTGAAGGACGGGCTGCATGATCTCATCATACACACTGGGATCTGAAGAACAGACAGAAGAGTTACCTCAACAACTCACAGGAAGTGTGCGGCAGTTACACAGAGCCGGAGCAGGCGGTCCAGTTTCATCTCTGAACCAGAGGGACAAACCTGGCAGAGTCCAGACCAGATCCAGACCACAGGGACCTGATCTTGTCTGGATCTTACCTGCAGCATGGATCAGATCTACAGGCAGAGAACAGAGGAGTCCTGACCTGAGGCGCCGCTGCGACCCGGCAGCTGCTGATGGTGCTGCCAGCCGTCGGAGTCGTTGAGGCGAGCTGACTCCGCCTCCAAGAAAATCTGAGTGACCGTTTTCAGGAGTGTCTGCTCAGAGACAGCGGTGCAGAGGACCTGTTGGAGACACACACCTGATCAACAAACACACCTGTGTGTGGCTGCTGTCCAGCCTTCATCTGAGGTTTCAAACTGGGGTCACACCGAGGTCACCCCAGTTTTTATCGCAAATGATTCATATTATTATAAACTCATCTGTGACACTGAGAATGAAGACAAAGTCCGAATCAATCATCTGTCGTGGTCATTAAACGATGAATGTGTGGTAAAAAGCTGCTTTAACAGCTGGGACTGACCTGAGGTCAGCTGCCAGCTCTGCTCTAAGAGGGAAGCGTTTCACCTGAATCTGATTCAGCAGCGTTTCCTGACTGCTGTCACACCCTGAATCAGCTGAAACCCAACCCCCGTCTGATGAACCTGTGCCTGAGCGTCCTGCTGACCAGAACAGACTGAACTCATCGATGCTGCGTCAGAGCGAGCAGGAGGTCATC
>NW_027325365.1:145811-215811 GCF_036924035.1 Leuresthes tenuis
GCAGGAAAATAACGATATGACTTGAATTTGCTCATAAGAAGTTTCTCACAGTTTGATCAAAGTAAGGTGGCAGAAAAGAAAGGAAAGTTATGGGATCACTGCAGGAATTTTGCAGGAATAATACAGGAAAGTTAAAGAAATATTACAGAAAAGTTTAAGGAATATTACAGGATTATTACAGGAAAGTTAAAGAAATATTACAGAAAAGTTTAAGGAATATTACAGGATTATTACAGGAAAGTTGAAGGAATATTACAGGATTATTACAGGAAAGTTGAAGGAATATTAAAGGATTATTACAGGAAAGTTGAAGGAATATTACAGGATTATTACAGGAAAGTTGAAGGAATATTAAAGGATTATTACAGGAAAGTTGAAGGAATATTACAGGATTATTACAGGAAAGTTGAAGGAATATTACAGGATTATTACAGGAAAGTTGAAGGAATATTACAGGATTATTACAGGAAAGTTGAAGGAATATTAAAGGATTATTACAGGAAAGTTGAAGGAATATTACAGGATTATTACAGGAAAGTTGAAGGAATATTACAGGATTATTACAGGAAAGTTGAAGGAATATTACAGGATTATTACAGGAAAGTTGAAGGAATATTAAAGGATTATTACAGGAAAGTTGAAGGAATATTACAGGATTATTACAGGAAAGTTGAAGGAATATTACAGGATTATTACAGGAAAGTTGAAGGAATATTAAAGGATTATTACAGGAAAGTTGAAGGAATATTACAGGATTATTACAGGAAAGTTGAAGGAATATTACAGGATTATTACAGGAAAGTTGAAGGAATATTACAGGATTATTACAGGAAAGTTGAAGGAATATTAAAGGATTATTACAGGAAAGTTGAAGGACTATAATAGGAACATTCAATGAACATTAAAAGAAAGTTGAAGGAACGTTACAGTAACATCACAGAAAAATTGAAGGAATATTACAGGAAAGTTGAAGGAATATTACAGGAAAATTGCAGGAAGCTTGTCGGAACATTATAGGAAAGTTGCAGGAGAGTTGAAATAATATTACAAGAAGGTTTGAAGGAATATTTTTTAAAAAGTTCAAGGAATATTACAAGAAAACTTGAAGGAATATTACTGGAAAGTTGAAGGAATATTACAGGAAAGTTGAAGGAATATTACAGGAACATTAAAGGAATATTACAGGAACATTAAAGGAAAGTTGCAGAACCGAAGAATATATTTGGCCAGCAGCAGAAATGAACACAGGGTCAACTGGAGATTAAACCCAGCAACACATGAAGTGTACTCTTTTAAAAACACTGACTGCATGTCACTCAAATTCGACCATAAGAAAATTTTTAGCTAAAGCTAACTTTGATTGTATTTAAAATGATTTACCTACAAGTTGAGGAAAAGAATCGAGGGCCTCAGAGGGAGATCCTACCTGAAGGTTTTGTATGGCGTGATGAGGTCGAAGCTTCTGTGTTTTCCGTCCCGGATGGTTGCCCCTCGGGCTTCGATCACCGTGATGCCGATTCCGTTACGGAAACACTGCGACACGTGAAGATGAATCACAGCCTGGTTGCATCACCACAGCCTGTTTCTAAATCACCTGACAGACTACCACTTTACAGGAAGGTAACTTTACGCTGGACAGTTTTATAGGAGGACGGTAGAAAGATTTGCCTTTTTTTTAGGTGTAGGAGTCCCAGTTGGTGCTGCCAGGTGCTGAACAGACTTTCACTAATCTGATCAGTTTACTGAGCTACTTCCTGTTTTATTTTGGAATTTGCGGTCTGTGCTCAGCAGGCTGAATTTACCTGTCAGCACTCTCACCTGTTCGCTCTTGTAGAGCCAGATCTGGTCCGTGATTATAGCCGTATACACTTTGGATTTAGTCCCTTTGAGTTCCAGGACTCCGTGTTTCTGGCAGTGAGAACCAGGACCGAAGTGGCGTCGCCCGAAGACCAGCTGATCACGGACATGTTCCTGCAGTGTGGAGACCCAGCGCCGCCTCAGCACTGACACAGACACAGGAAGCAGCCATGGTCACAACTGTTCTGGGAACCTATTTCAACTTAATTAACTTAACTTTTATTTTGACATGATAAAAAGTGGCGCCTGTTAGCTCCAAACCCAAAGCACCCGTAGTTTGTTACCTGGATAGTTTATTCAGTTTTGTTACCCCTTGCTTCGTAGATTTTCTCTACAGCTGTTTACATCTAAATTGAAGTAGTTTATGTTCAATTGTTTGGACCGTGAAGATTTCCTCTCAGAAATATAACTAAGATAACTAAAGTGGTTAGTATTATTAGCTCCAGTGCTAAAATATGCTATTTTTTTAATGATAGTACAAAATGGGGTTATTTGTCTTATTTAGTTTTCAGATGTTAATAAACTTCAGTAAAAGTATTTATTGAACTCATGAAACTTAAAGGTCGTCCTGAAAGTTTCATCCATGAAGCTTTATTAGGTTTCTCCACGGTAACCTACAGGTGACAGTAGGAGCCATACCAAAAACCAAAGCTGTGGGTCTCTCTGTGGTATTGATCAGTGTAAATTGATCATTAATCAGCTGCCATGTGACTGTAGAGCAGAATCAGGAAGTGGCTCTGCGAGCTCACTGAAGGTACGTTCCCATTGGCTGAGTGACTGTTGATGACTGAGGTCAGGGGTCAGGGGTGACCTCCTGTCCAGCACTGCAGCTGACCAGCGGTTAAATTGGTAACTGATCTCAGACCAGCCTGCTGTGAGGGGCTGGTTTTATCAGAGTACTGATTGTGTCTGAATGCAGTAAAGTTGGGGGTTGTCCTGCAGCTCTGACATGTTTCTGCGTGCCTTACCTTCAGTATCCGTCCTGAACACGAAGATCCGGTGACTCGTCACAATTTCAAACTTGTTGTCTTTGGCGGGGCGGGCCATCTGTATGGCAGCCAATGGTATCACTCCTTTGGGGTAGACGTCCTGAAAAACACACAGGTGACAGGAAAGGGTCAAAGCTGAAATGCCACGATGTCAGTTTCAGTCAGAGCAGAGGGTCATCCTGCAGGGAAATGTGCACGTGGCATACTGCGACTTCTGATTCTTTGGTTCAGTTCAGCTGCTGCGGCGTCAAAAACCGATATGTGCTCTTTAGGGTTGATTGAGCGTGGTTAGAACCTCATCTGTAACAGCAGAACTTCCCAAGGACTGGGCCTGTGAACTATGTCTGCATCATGTCACCTCAGGGAGATCAATCAGCTGGTTCTGAGCCATCAGAACCACCAGAACCATGAAGGGCAGAGGTGGACCAGAGATGGAGTGAACATCCCAGCTGACGCAGAAACCAGGAGAACAGAACCATCATGAACATGAAGAAGATCCTGATGAATGAAGAGAATGTTCTAAGTTTAGGTGAGAGCGATTTGTTCTGCTCTGACTGATCCAAGATCCAGAACCAGACCAGAACCATCAAAGGAAGGAGGAATATTCCAGCTGGTGAACCTTACAAAGCAAAATATCACACCAGAATTCCTGAAGAAAGAAGACGGTGAAAACTGTGACCTTATTAGCTTATTTGGATCCAACAGAACATTTTTGGAATGTTTTTAAAGAGAAACACATCGTCTCTGACAGCTGATCTGAAACATACGATGGACTGAAAGCTGTTCTAAATACAGTTTAACGTCCATCTTCTATACCCGATTAATCCGTGGTTCGGGTCGCGGGGGCTGGAGTCTATCCCAGCGGGCGAGAGGCGGGGTCACCTGGACAGGGCGCCATCACAGGCCACCCAGAGACAACCTCACACTCAGTCCTCAGGACAGTTTCAGAGTCACCAGCTAACCTGACAGCATGATTCTGGGCGGTGGGAGGAAGCCGGAGAACCGGAAAGAACCAGCCGGGATCAGAACCAGGAACCCCTCGCTGTGATGCGATGGTGCTAACCACCACTGTGCAGCCCCCAGTTCAATAATACTTTATTAATCCCTGAAGGTAAATTTTATCCCTGCAGTATTAATTATCATTAAAGATCAGCTGAAGTGCAGCAGAGAGGAAGAAATCTTCAGCGGTCTCCATCAGTGGGTTGTGGTGTTGTTTTTGTAGCTTAGCAACAACCAGCTCTGTGATCCTCCTCCTTTACTGTTAGCGCTCTGTCTGCAGTCTCTGTCTGCCCGGATAGTCTTAAAGCTGAGCAGAGAGCTGTTACAGCCAGGTCCAGGACTCCACCATCTGTTGTTAACCAGATGGTAAATCTCACATGCTGCCAGCAGGGCGGCGCCCTTCTGAATTAAAGGACTTAAGTTTGTATGGGAGGAAATACTGCAGATGATGAAATTATTGTGAGGTAGTTCAGTTTTCAGCTGTTACTGCTGGTCTAGTCTGAATATTAGAAACTGCAAATATGGACCTCAGCCTGAATTCAGAGTTCTACATCCCTGTAATTCTGTCATCTGGTTCTGAGAAGGAACCTGAACCTGAGGCAACTGAACAAGGACAGAGGAGACGATTACATGATGTGATCACATGAGGACCGTACCAGTATTATAAGATCTGCGTACCTTTTCATTGCCAAAGTACATCAGGTTTTTGCCATCAAACTTCACAAAACGCTTCTGGAAAACATAGTTCCTGAAACATAAAGAACACATCAATTCAAGTCACATGATCAAAGCCCGAGGAAATATCTAGTCTGACCAGTAGAGAAAAATGCTCCAGTAGATCAAAGAAAAAACGACAAACACACACCGAGTGGAGGAAGAAGAGAAGGAGGATGAGGAGAAGAAGAATGTGAAGAAACAGAAGCAGCTCCTGAGAAGGGAGGAAACACAGGGAGGAGAAGAGAGGAGGAGACACAGCAGCACAGCCAGCACTGATCTCTGAGCCCTGACAAACACACAAACAAAGACACCAGTGAAACCAGCTGTGCGAATCAAACGCACCCCTGGTCCGACCAGCTGTGCGAATCAAACGCACCCCTGGTCCGACCAGCTGTGCGAATCAAACGCACCCCTGGTCCGACCAGGTGTACGAATCAAACGCACCCCTGGTCCGACCAGCCGTCCGAATCAAACGCACCCCTGGTCCGACCAGCCGTACGAATCAAACGCACCCCTGGTCCGACCAGCTGTACGAATCAAACGCACCCCTGGTCCGACCAGCCGTACGAATCAAACGCACCCCTGGTCCGACCAGCCGTACGAATCAAACGCACCCCTGGTCCGACCAGCCGTACGAATCAAACGCACCCCTGGTCCGACCAGCCGTCCGAATCAAACGCACCCCTGGTCCGACCAGCTGTACGAATCAAACGCACCCCTGGTCCGACCAGGTGTCCGAATCAAACGCACCCCTGGTCCGACCAGCTGTACGAATCAAACGCACCCCTGGTCCGACCAGCCGTCCGAATCAAACGCACCCCTGGTCCGACCAGCCGTCCGAATCAAACGCACCCCTGGTCCGACCAGCCGTCCGAATCAAACGCACCCCTGGTCCGACCAGCCGTCCGAATCAAACGCACCCCTGGTCCGACCAGCCGTCCGAATCAAACGCACCCCTGGTCCGACCAGCTGTACGAATCAAACGCACCCCTGGTCCGACCAGCTGTACGAATCAAACGCACCCCTGGTCCGACCAGCTGTACGAATCAAACGCACCCCTGGTCCGACCAGCTGTACGAATCAAACGCACCCCTGGTCCGACCAGCTGTACGAATCAAACGCACCCCTGGTCCGACCAGCCGTCCGAATCAAACGCACCCCTGGTCCGACCAGCTGTACGAATCAAACGCACCCCTGTGGCGACAGCTTGTCCAGCCAGCCGCTGATGATAGGTGGCGCTCTCTCGGTCAGGGAGGTGTAGCTGGCGTAGGGAGAGATGGTCAGGTCCTCGTCGGCCTCTGATTGGAGGGTGTGGGGGGGCAGAGAAAGGTAGCGCAGGGTGGGAGGAGCTTCTCCGACAGTGCTGTAACCCTGACAGTCCCCGGACAAACGCTGCGAGAAACGCTTCGTCCAGGAGAACTTCTGACACCTAGAGGTATGAATAAAAACTTTTTTAACACAAAGCAGGGCCAAATGTAGGACATGTAGGTCCATTTTCTGGTTCTGATCCAGATTGACATTCAGACACTTGTGGTAAACTTTCAACCCAAAGCTAAATGCAGCCTCTCAATAAACTGTGAGTCTACATCTAGAATCTGAATGAGAAACGTTTTAGGGTCCACAAACATCTGGTTATCAGAACGGCTGGTTCTGGTTCTGTCTGCTGACAGCTGATTACATGCGGTTGGAACCTGCCAACAGCTGCTGGTTACCTATGATCCTCGGCATGTGTCTCCTCCTCTGACCGGCCATCCGGTCGGCTTCTTTCACTCTGCAGAACAAAACATTCAGACGCTTGTGATGCTGAACTGAAACTCACTAAAAGGGGGTGGGGCAGGGGGCGGAGCTAGTGACTCACGTCGCTGATGTCTGAAGGTCGTCTCGTGTGGAAAATGGTCTCACAGTATGGGCTGATCTCCTCCTCGGGGTCGTCTGTTGAGGCTGAAAAACAGCAGGCATTACCTTCCTTGGGTTCGGGTTAACTCCTTTTGCAGGTAAAGTTCAGCTCTGGGTCAAAGCAGGCATAGAGGCTTTTATCAGCTGTTTGTCTGCTGTTTATTGGCTAAATGTCAGCTGTTTATTAGCTGTTTATCTGCTTTTTACCAGCTTTTTGTTGGCTTTTTTCAGCTGTTTTTTAGTTGTTTGTCAGCTGTTTGTCTGCTTTTTACCAGCTTTTTGTTGGCTTTTTTCAGCTGTTTTTCAGCTGTTTATTGGCTGTTTGTCAGCTTTTTGTCAGCGGTTTCTCAGATGTTTATCAGCTGTTTCTCAGATGTTTGACAACCATTTATCAGCTGTTTGTCTGCAGTTTATTGGCTAAATGTCAGCTGTTTACCTGCTTTTTATCAGCTTTTTGTTGGCTTTTTCAGCTGTTATATAGTTGTTTGTCAGCTGTTTGTCTGCTGTTTATTGGCTAAATGTCAGCTGTTTATTAGCTGTTTACCTGCTTTTTACCAGCTTTTTGTTGGCTTTTTCACCTGTTTTTTAGTTGTTTGTCAGCTGTTTATTAGCTGTTTGCCTGCTTTTTACCAGCTTTTTGTTGGCTTTTTTCAGCTGTTTTTTAGTTGTTTGTCAGCTGTTTTTCAGCTTTTTCGCAGATGTTTGTCAGCTGTTTCTCAGATGTTTGACAGCTGTTTTTTTGGTTGTTTGTCAGCTGTTTGTCTGCTTTTTACCAGCTTTTTGTTGGCTTTTTTCAGCTGTTTTTTAGTTGTTTGTCAGCTGTTTTTTAGCTGTTTGTCTGCTTTTTACCAGCTTTTTTCAGCTGTTTTTCAGCTGTTTATTGGCTGTTTGTCAGCTGTTTATTGGCTGTTTGTCAGCTGTTTCTCAGCTGTTTCTCAGATGTTTGACAACCATTTATCAGCTGTTTGTCTGCAGTTTATTGGCTAAATGTCAGCTGTTTTTTAGCTGTTTACCTGCTTTTTACCAGCTTTTTGTTGGCTTTTTTCAGCTGTTTTTTAGTTGTTTGTCAGCTTTTTCGCAGATGTTTGTCAGCTGTTTCTCAGATGTTTGACAGCTGTTTGTCAGCTCTTTTTTTGGTTGTTTGTCAGCTGTTTGACAGCCATTTATCAGCTGTTTGTCTGCTGTTTATTGGCTAAATGTCAGCCGTTTATTAGCTGTTTACCTGCTTTTTACCAGCTTTTTGTTGGCTTTTTTCAGCAGTTTTTTAGTTGTTTGTCAGCTGTTTGTTAGCTGTTTGTCAGCTGTTTGTCTGCTTTTTACCAGCTTTTTGTTGGCTTTTTTCAGCTGTTTTTTAGTTGTTTGTCAGCTGTTTTTTAGCTGTTTGTCTGCTTTTTACCAGCTTTTTTCAGCTGTTTTTCAGCTGTTTCTCAGATGTTTGACAACCATTTATCAGCTGTTTGTCTGCTGTTTATTGGCTAAATGTCAGCTGTTTACCTGCTTTTTATCAGCTTTTTGTTGGCTTTTTCAGCTGTTTTTAGTTGTTTGTCAGCTGTTTGACAGCCATTTATCAGCTGTTTGTCTGCTGTTTATTGGCTAAATGTCAGCTGTTTATTAACTGTTTACCTGCTTTTTACCAGCTTTTTGTTGGCTTTTTTCAGCTGTTTATTGGCTGTTTGTCAGCTGTTTTTCAGCTTTTTCGCAGATGTTTGTCAGCTGTTTCTCAGATGTTTGACAGCTGTTTGTCAGCTGTTTTTTTGGTTGTTTGTCAGCTGTTTGTCTGCTTTTTACCAGCTTTTTGTTGGCTTTTTTCAGCTGTTTTTTAGTTGTTTGTCAGCTGTTTTTTAGCTGTTTGTCTGCTTTTTACCAGCTTTTTTCAGCTGTTTTTCAGCTGTTTATTGGCTGTTTGTCAGCTGTTTCTCAGCTGTTTCTCAGATGTTTGACAACCATTTATCAGCTGTTTGTCTGCTGTTTATTGGCTAAATGTCAGCCGTTTATTAGCTGTTTACCAGCTTTTTGTTGGCTTTTTTCAGCTGTTTTCTAGTTGTTTCTCAGCTGTTTGTTAGCTGTTTATCTGCTTTTTACCAGCTTTTTGTTGGCTTTTTTCAGCTGTTTCTCAGATGTTTGACAGCTGTTTGTCAGCTGTTTAGAGGTGTATGTTGACTGTTTGTCAGCAAACAGTAATAAGCTGTTACTGACTGTTTACTGGCTGTTTGTCAACTGCCTTTCAGCTGTTCATGAGTTGTTTATCAGTTTTTTATCTGCTGTTTGTCAACTATTTGTTGGCTCTTTATCAGCCGTTTATTTGCTGTTATTTATCTGTTTGTTGGATGTTTCTCACCTGTGTGCACTTTTGATAAACTTTCAAATATTGTATCTAACAGGTCTGTTTATTCCAGGTATGATTTTGTTTGCCTTAGTATAGTGAAAGTTTCCTAATCCTCAAGGGCTAAGTCCCAAGTTATGTGAAAACACTTCTCACTGTAAGTGATGGGGAAGTTTCAAACAAACCTGGAGCAAACGTCCAGTATTTATGGCTGCAGAAGTAAAAGTAAACGTTAATTGCTGACAGGTGTTAATGCTCTGAAAGATGCTCCTCGTGACTCACAGTTTAAAGATCTGCTTTAGTAATAAATCAACAATGTAAAGTAATAAAAAGTCCAGGCTGCAACATTAAACTGATTAAATGAAATCAAACATTATAACCCCTTCTGCCCCTGAAGATTTTTCAGCCTGGAAGCAGAACTTAATATAGTGTCTAAATGTTCAAGGTCAGAGGAAACATCTGAACTTACCTCTGGCTGATCCTGAAGAGTTATTACTCAAAGTGCTGCCACTGAAACACAAATCAAAAAGGGATCAAAATGATCAATGACTGCTTGTTAAGAATACTTCAGTGATTAAAGGCACCCGGACCTGGACTCAGATCCAGATAAACACTCACTCCCACGGACAATTTGGAGTCACCAATTAACCTAACATGCATGTTTTTGGATGGTGGGAGGAAGCCGGAGAACCCGGAGAGAACCCACGCATACACGGGGAGAACATGCTGACTCCACACAGAAAGGCCCCAGGCAGGGATCGAACCTGGAACCCTCTTGCTGTGAGGTGACGGTGCTAACCACCACACCACTGTGCAGCCCCTAATTAATAATGTAAATCATATCTAAATGAGCCCTGCACCTGCGATTCCTCTCTCTGCACGATCAGAAAATAAAGAAAAAAGAATAACTTAACAGAAAGTGAGATGGAGGTGCTACTTTCTGAAGTGGAGGTTAACATAGCATCAGGGGCCTGTTAGAAACATATTAAGCTAGGACAATTACATGAATAAAGTTGCTCACCCAGAAGCCAGCCATCGCGCACAGTGCAGCTTGTAGTCTGTTCCCAACAATTCTGTTACTGAATGTATGAATTGTGTGTTGAAGCAGCCCCCCCCACAATGTTGGTTAATTGCATTTGTGCATCACATATGATCTGTACATTGATCGAATGAAAATGTTTCTGTTTCTGTATTTATCAGACTCTTTGATCCAAAGCGACTTACAAATGAAGATATAACAGCTTTATATAAAGCTAACAATAAACTAACAATAAGCTCCATAGAAGGAACCCAGGAGTCCGACTCTGTCAGAGGGGACAGAGTAGAGATAGGGTGCAGGCATAGAAGGAAGTGCAGAAAGATAAAGTGCAGAGATAGAGGGGGGAGGGAAGTACAAGGTAAGTGCTGGGATAGGAGATAGATAGATATAGATAAAGGTAGAACAGATTATTAGGAACCAACCAACAGAATATTCTTTAAACTTTTATGAATTAGTTGAGCTCAGCATTGCTTTGATAATGTATGAAGCAGAAATATGTAAAGGAGATGAATATCTGTTAGAGGGGAACAATAAGACATCAGGTGGTAAATCTGAAAGGGAGATATGATGGTTTCTGAAACGTTAGATTTGGTGAAATACGATTAGAAAGGTGTTGCCTTTAGAATCAGCTTCAGCCTTTCTGAAGTTCCTCCCACTGAATTTAGTTGTTCATCATCAACATTTATTTATTTAGCTTCTTATTTTTTGTTGTTTTAAAAGAGAAAATGTTAACAATTTCCGAAATACCTCACACCGGCTGTATTTTACTGGCTAACAGATAACATTTAACAGTGTTCCTGATTTTTGTCTCTTCTGTTGTATTATTTCTGCTTCATCTGTATCTGTGTGTCGTGTCTTCTGATATAAACGTACACTGAGTGTCATTAAATGCATCTCACATATAACACTCCTCCTGTGTGACCCACCTGTTCCTCTCGGGAGTCTGTCTGGGTGGAGTTGGAGGAGCTGACTGTTGGTTGCAGTACCTCCTCGCTCCACTGGGGGTAGTAGAGCTGGGTGAGGCACCCCAGTAGATCTCATTAGAAACCATCTCAATCCCCCCTCCTCCAGCAGAAGTAGGTGGTGGTGACCCAGAGAGCCTGCTGCTGTCTAGGCTGCTGGGGCGAGGTCCGGAGAGCGAGGTCTGCTTCTGCTCTATGTGTACAGGTGAAGAAGAGGAGGAAGGCCGGGACACGGAGGGGAGGGCGCCGTGGGTCATTCTGGGGGGAACAGGAGGTAATAACCCTCCGGCGTCTGTCAGAGACAGGCTGCGGCTTGGCCTGGTCCTGCCCACCTGGCCTAGTCTCCGTCGGTCCTCAGGAGTGGGCGTGTCCTCAGAAGTCAGCCCCTCCAACACAGTGAAGCAGATGGACTCCTGGGACAGCCTCCTGGGTGGGGGCGGGGCAACATCTGCCGTTGGACAGAAGTGGATGGGCATAGTCCGGCGACGGTTGAACACGGTTCTGGGTTTGGGAACAGGCTTCACCACCACTCTGCTAACATCAGAGTTCGTTAACATGGCGGCGAGGTTCGGGGTCGAATTGTTCCGCGGTCCGACCGACTGATGGAGTGGCGTGGCGCTGCAGACTCTCTCTGTGACAGACCGACAGCGGTCACGTGGAAGATTTACTTTCTGATTGGCTCTCTGCCCCTCAGTCCTCTGGATGTAGCTCACCAATCGCAGGATTCTCTTTCTGTGTCCGGTGGCAGTTACGCCCAGACTGACCAAGGCGTCATGATCCAGGTGTGTGAAGTCTCTAGCCAATAGGAGGCTGGCTCTGCGGAAGGTGTCCAGGTACCTGCACAGAAACAGGGAAACACCGAAGACCAAGATTTTAGTTTAGTTTTCTGTCAGCGGCCTCTACTTTGTTTGTCACAGCCTACGGCGCCACCTGCTGACCTCACTCTGAACCAGCTGATGGAGACCAGCTTCCAATTTCCTTAACATAAAACCAAGCAGATGAATCAGTCAGCTAATTACCAGCTAATTACCAGCTAATTACCAGCTAATTACCAGCTAATTACCTGTTTATGTGTGTTTCTGTTTCTGTATTTATCAGACGCTTTTATCCAAAGCGACTTACAAATGAAGATATAACAGCTTTATAAAAAGCTAACAATAAGCTCCATAGAAGGAACCCAGGAGTCCGACTCTGTCAGAGGGGACAGAGTAGAGATAGGGTGCAGGCATAGAAGGAAGTGCAGAAAGATAAAGAGATAGAGGGGGTAGGGAAGTACAAGGTAAGTTCTCACCTCTCCAAGTGGATCACTGACAGAAGTGTCTCAATCGGCGTGCTTCCATCCAGCGAGGCCATGACGATCAATATGGATTCTTGATCGGGCTTTGTCTCCTCCATCTGCAGGAACCACGGTGGCCATCACTGACCTACAGGCAGCCGCTGTCCATCTGGAGGAGACAGAGACAAACGCCAGCAGTGACACCTGTCAGTAAGTCAGTAGGTAAGTAGATAAATGTTACCCACTGATAGATAGGTGGGTGAACAGGTGCGTAAGAAGGTGGGCGAACAGGTGCGTAAGAAGGTGGGCGAACAGGTGCGTAAGAAGGTGGGCGAACAGGTGCGTAAGAAGGTGGGCGAACAGGTACGTAAGAAGGTGGGTGAACAGGTACGCAAGGTGAACAGGTACGTAAGAAGGTGGGCGAACAGGTACGTAAGAAGGTGGGCGAACAGGTACGTAAGAAGGTGGGCGAACAGGTACGTAAGAAGGTGGGCGAACAGGTGCGTAAGAAGGTGGGCGAACAGGTACGTAAGAAGGTGGGCGAACAGGTGCGTAAGAAGGTGGGCGAACAGGTACGTAAGAAGGTGGGCGAACAGGTACGTAAGAAGGTGGGCGAACAGGTACGTAAGAAGGTGGGCGAACAGGTACGTAAGAAGGTGGGCGAACAGGTACGTAAGAAGGTGGGCGAACAGGTACGCAAGGTGAACAGGTACGTAAGAAGGTGGGCGAACAGGTACGTAAGAAGGTGGGCGAACAGGTGCGTAAGAAGGTGGGCGAACAGGTGCGTAAGAAGGTGGGCGAACAGGTGCGTAAGAAGGTGGGCGAACAGGTACGTAAGAAGGTGGGCGAACAGGTACGTAAGAAGGTGGGCGAACAGGTACGTAAGAAGGTGGGCGAACAGGTGCGTAAGAAGGTGGGCGAACAGGTGCGTAAGAAGGTGGGCGAACAGGTACGTAAGAAGGTGGGCGAACAGGTACGTAAGAAGGTGGGCGAACAGGTACGCAAGGTGAACAGGTACGTAAGAAGGTGGGCGAACAGGTACGTAAGAAGGTGGGCGAACAGGTGCGTAAGAAGGTGGGCGAACAGGTGCGTAAGAAGGTGGGCGAACAGGTGCGTAAGAAGGTGGGCGAACAGGTACGCAAGGTGAACAGGTACGTAAGAAGGTGGGCGAACAGGTGCGTAAGAAGGTGGGCGAACAGGTACGTAAGAAGGTGGGCGAACAGGTGCGTAAGAAGGTGGGCGAACAGGTGCGTAAGAAGGTGGGCGAACAGGTACGTAAGAAGGTGGGCGAACAGGTGCGTAAGAAGGTGGGCGAACAGGTACGTAAGAAGGTGGGCGAACAGGTACGTAAGAAGGTGGGCGAACAGGTACGTAAGAAGGTGGGCGAACAGGTGCGTAAGAAGGTGGGCGAACAGGTACGTAAGAAGGTGGGCGAACAGGTACGTAAGAAGGTGGGCGAACAGGTACGTAAGAAGGTGGGCGAACAGGTACGTAAGAAGGTGGGCGAACAGGTACGCAAGGTGAACAGGTACGTAAGAAGGTGGGCGAACAGGTGCGTAAGAAGGTGGGCGAACAGGTGCGTAAGAAGGTGGGCGAACAGGTGCGTAAGAAGGTGGGCGAACAGGTACGTAAGAAGGTGGGCGAACAGGTACGTAAGAAGGTGGGCGAACAGGTACGTAAGAAGGTGGGCGAACAGGTACGTAAGAAGGTGGGCGAACAGGTGCGTAAGAAGGTGGGCGAACAGGTACGTAAGAAGGTGGGCGAACAGGTACGCAAGGTGAACAGGTACGTAAGAAGGTGGGCGAACAGGTGCGTAAGAAGGTGGGCGAACAGGTGCGTAAGAAGGTGGGCGAACAGGTGCGTAAGAAGGTGGGCGAACAGGTACGTAAGAAGGTGGGCGAACAGGTACGTAAGAAGGTGGGCGAACAGGTACGTAAGAAGGTGGGCGAACAGGTACGTAAGAAGGTGGGCGAACAGGTACGTAAGAAGGTGGGCGAACAGGTGCGTAAGAAGGTGGGCGAACAGGTGCGTAAGAAGGTGGGCGAACAGGTGCGTAAGAAGGTGGGCGAACAGGTACGTAAGAAGGTGGGCGAACAGGTACGTAGGAAGGTGGGCGAACAGGTGCGTAGGAAGGTGGGCGAACAGGTGCGTAAGAAGGTGGGCGAACAGGTGCGTAAGAAGGTGGGCGAACAGGTACGCAAGGTGAACAGGTACGTAAGAAGGTGGGCGAACAGGTACGTAAGAAGGTGGGCGAACAGGTACGTAAGAAGGTGGGCGAACAGGTACGTAAGAAGGTGGGCGAACAGGTACGCAAGGTGAACAGGTACGTAAGAAGGTGGGCGAACAGGTACGTAAGAAGGTGGGCGAACAGGTACGTAAGAAGGTGGGCGAACAGGTACGTAAGAAGGTGGGCGAACAGGTGCGTAAGAAGGTGGGCGAACAGGTACGCAAGGTGAACAGGTACGTAAGAAGGTGGGCGAACAGGTGCGTAAGAAGGTGGGCGAACAGGTACGTAAGAAGGTGGGCGAACAGGTACGCAAGGTGAACAGGTACGTAAGAAGGTGGGCGAACAGGTACGTAAGAAGGTGGGCGAACAGGTACGTAAGAAGGTGGGCGAACAGGTGCGTAAGAAGGTGGGCGAACAGGTACGCAAGGTGAACAGGTACGTAAGAAGGTGGGCGAACAGGTGCGTAAGAAGGTGGGCGAACAGGTGCGTAAGAAGGTGGGCGAACAGGTACGTAAGAAGGTGGGCGAACAGGTACGTAAGAAGGTGGGCGAACAGGTGCGTAAGAAGGTGGGCGAACAGGTACGTAAGAAGGTGGGCGAACAGGTACGTAAGAAGGTGGGCGAACAGGTACGTAAGAAGGTGGGCGAACAGGTGCGTAAGAAGGTGGGCGAACAGGTACGCAAGGTGAACAGGTACGTAAGAAGGTGGGCGAACAGGTGCGTAAGAAGGTGGGCGAACAGGTGCGTAAGAAGGTGGGCGAACAGGTGCGTAAGAAGGTGGGCGAACAGGTACGTAAGAAGGTGGGCGAACAGGTACGTAAGAAGGTGGGCGAACAGGTACGTAAGAAGGTGGGCGAACAGGTACGTAAGAAGGTGGGCGAACAGGTACGCAAGGTGAACAGGTACGTAAGAAGGTGGGCGAACAGGTGCGTAAGAAGGTGGGCGAACAGGTGCGTAAGAAGGTGGGCGAACAGGTGCGTAAGAAGGTGGGTGAAAAATATTACTGTAATCTGATTAAGACCGAGTTAAGAAGTGTCAGCTAAGATTTATCTGCGAGCCAGATACAGTCATGAGAAGAGCTGCATCTGGCAGGCCAACGCCTGGATTAGGATATGGAAACATCTGAATACATGGACAGAGTATGTGGCCACAAATTACACTTGTTGAGCTTTTTTCAGCAGTTATTTCTAAGTCATCACTGATATGTTTTCAGCCCAGTAACTCTGCTGGGTCTCCTGAAAACGGCCGGGAATCGAACCCGGGTCAACTGCTTGGAAGGCAGCTATGCTCACCACTATACCACCAACGCTCTGGAACTCAACATCTGGCCCATCTGGAGTGAGACCGACAGCCAAGTGCTTCAGGGTCAGCTGCGGTCACATCATACTTCACACCAGAGGTCCACCAAACAGCTTCGTGTGACTCTGTGGCGCAATGGTAGCGCGTCTGACTCCAGATCAGAAGGTTGTGTGTTCAAATCACATCAGGGTCATTACGGCACCTTTATAGGTTACTTCTGCCTGATGAAGAGCTAACATTATCGAAAAATTGGTCGTGCTCCTCACCAACCCTCCTGTGTTAACATATCCGAATATGATGCTTCAGGCCAGGGTTTGGAAGCAGGTCTTTATCAACATCAGAATGAGTTGATTACTCTCACCTCATCACTGTAATCTGATTACTTTTAAAAAGATTACTGTAATCTGATTACTTTTTAAAATATTACTGTAATCAGATTACTTTTTAAAAGATTACTGTAATCTGATTACTTTTAAAAAGATTACTGTAATCTGATTACTTTTTAAAATATTACTGTAATCTGATTATTTTTTAAAAATATTACTGTAATCAGATTACTTTTAAAAAGATTACTGTAATCTGATTACTTTTAAAATATTACTGTAATCTGATTACTTTTTAAAATATTACTGTAATCTGATTACTTTTTAAAATATTACTGTAATCTGATTACTTTTTAAAATATTACTGTAATCTGATTACTTTTAAAAGATTACTGTAATCTGATTACTTTTTAAAATATTACTGTAATCTGATTACTTTTTAAAATATTACTGTAATCTGATTACTTTTAAAAGATTACTGTAATCTGATTACTTTTTAAAATATTACTGTAATCTGATTACTTTTTAAAATATTACTGTAATCTGATTACTTCCTGCATGAAAATGTTTCATATTTTCAACGTTATTTTTAACACTGGGTTTTCTGTTGTGTTAAAATGTAAGCGGAATTTTTCATTACTGACCGAGTTAAGAAGTGTCAGCTAAGATTTATCTGCGAGCCAGATACAGTCATGAGAAGAGCTGCATCTGGCAGGCCAACGCCTGGATTAGGATATGGAAACATCTGAATACACGGACAGAGTATGTGGCCACAAATTAGACTTGTTGAGCTTTTTTCAGTAGTTATTTCTAAGTCATCACTGATATGTTTTCAGCCCAGTAACTCTGCTGGGTCTCCTGAAAACGGCCGGGAATCGAACCCGGGTCAACTGCTTGGAAGGCAGCTATGTTCACCACTATACCACCAACGCTCTGGAACTCAACATCTGGCCCATCTGGAGTGAGACCGACAGCCAAGTGCTTCAGGGTCAGCTGCGGTCACATCATACTTCACACCAGAGGTCCACCAAACAGCTTAGTGTGACTCTGTGGCGCAATGGTAGCGCGTCTGACTCCAGATCAGAAGGTTGTGTGTTCAAATCACATCAGGGTCATTACGGCACCTTTATAGGTTACTTCTGCCTGATGAAGAGCTAACATTATCGAAAAATTGGTCGTGCTCCTCACCAACCCTCCTGTGTTAACATATCCGAATATGATGCTTCAGGCCAGGGTTTGGAAGCAGGTCTTTATCAACATCAGAATGAGTTGATTACTCTCACCTCATCACTGTAATCTGATTACTTTTAAAAAGATTACTGTAATCTGATTACTTTTTAAAATATTACTGTAATCAGATTACTTTTTAAAAGATTACTGTAATCTGATTACTTTTAAAAAGATTACTGTAATCTGATTACTTTTTAAAATATTACTGTAATCTGATTATTTTTTAAAAATATTACTGTAATCAGATTACTTTTAAAAAGATTACTGTAATCTGATTACTTTTAAAAGATTACTGTAATCTGATTACTTTTTAAAATATTACTGTAATCTGATTACTTTTTAAAATATTACTGTAATCTGATTACTTTTTAAAATATTACTGTAATCTGATTACTTCCTGCATGAAAATGTTTCATATTGTCAACGTTATTTTTAACACTGGGTTTTCTGTTGTGTTAAAATGTAAGCGGAATTTTTCATTACTGACCGAGTTAAGAAGTGTCAGCTAAGATTTATCTGCGAGCCAGATACAGTCATGAGAAGAGCTGCATCTGGCAGGCCAACGCCTGGATTAGGATATTGAAACATCTGAATACATGGACAGAGTATGTGGCCACAAATTAGACTTGTTGAGCTTTTTTCAGCAGTTATTTCTAAGTCATCACTGATATGTTTTCAGACCAGTAACTCTGCTGGGTCTCCTGAAAACGGCTGGGAATCGAACCCGGGTCAACTGCTTGGAAGGCAGCTATGCTCACCACTATACCACCAACGCTCTGGAACTCAACATCTGGCCCATCTGGAGTGAGACCGACAGCCAAGTGCTTCAGGGTCAGCTGCGGTCACATCATCCGGCACATACTTCACACCAGAGGTCCACCAAACAGCTTCGTGTGACTCTGTGGCGCAATGGTAGCGCGTCTGACTCCAGATCAGAAGGTTGTGTGTTCAAATCACATCAGGGTCATTACGGCACCTTTATAGGTTACTTCTGCCTGATGAAGAGCTAACATTATCGAAAAATTGGTCGTGCTCCTCACCAACCCTCCTGTGTTAACATATCCGAATATGATGCTTCAGGCCAGAGTTTGGAAGCAGGTCTTTATCAACATCAGAATGAGTTGATTACTCTCACCTCATCACTGTAATCTGATTACTTTTAAAAAGATTACTGTAATCTGATTACTTTTAAAAAGATTACTGTAATCTGATTACTTTTTAAAATATTACTGTAATCAGATTACTTTTAAAAAGATTACTGTAATCTGATTACTTTTTAAAATATTACTGTAATCAGATTACTTTTAAAAATATTACTGTAATCAGATTACTTTTAAAATATTACTGTAATCTGATTACTTTTTAAAGATTACTGTAATCTGATTACTTTTAAAAATATTACTGTAATCTGATTACTTTTTAAAAGATTACTGTAATCTGATTACTTTTTTAAAAGATTACTGTAATCTGATTACTTTTAAAAATATTACTGTAATCTGATTACTTTTTAAAATATTACTGTAATCTGATTACTTTTTAAAATATTACTGTAATCTGATTACTTCCTGCATGAAAATGTTTCATATTTTCAACGTTATTTTTAACACTGGGTTTTCTGTTGTGTTAAAATGTAAGCGGAATTTTTCATTACTGACCGAGTTAAGAAGTGTCAGCTAAGATTTATTTGCGAGACAGATACAGTCATGAGAAGAGCTGCATCTGGCAGGCCAACGCCTGGATTAGGATATGGAAACATCTGAATACATGGACAGAGTATGTGGCCACAAATTACACTTGTTGAGCTTTTTTCAGCAGTTATTTCTAAGTCATCACTGATATGTTTTCAGCCCAGTAACTCTGCTGGGTCTCCTGAAAACGGCCGGGAATCGAACCCGGGTCAACTGCTTGGAAGGCAGCTATGCTCACCACTATACCACCAACGCTCTGGAACTCAACATCTGGCCCATCTGGAGTGAGACCGACAGCCAAGTGCTTCAGGGTCAGCTGCGGTCACATCATACTTCACACCAGAGGTCCACCAAACAGCTTCGTGTGACTCTGTGGCGCAATGGTAGCGCGTCTGACTCCAGATCAGAAGGTTGTGTGTTCAAATCACATCAGGGTCATTACGGCACCTTTATAGGTTACTTCTGCCTGATGAAGAGCTAACATTATCGAAAAATTGGTCGTGCTCCTCACCAACCCTCCTGTGTTAACATATCCGAATATGATGCTTCAGGCCAGGGTTTGGAAGCAGGTCTTTATCAACATCAGAATGAGTTGATGACTCTATCACAGTAATCTGATTACTCTCACCTCATCACTGTAATCTGATTACTGTAATATGATTACTTTTAAAAATATTACTGTAATGTAATTACTTTTTAAAATATTACTGTAATCTGATTACTTTTAAAAAAAATACTGTAATCTGATTACTTTTAAAAGAGATTACTGTAATCTGATTACTTTTAAAAATATTACTGTAATCAGATTACTTTTTAAAATATTACTGTAATCTGATTACTTTAAAAAAAATACTGTAATCTGATTACTTTTAAAAAGATTACTGTAATCTGATTACTTTTTAACTTTTTTATTCATAGCTTCACAAATGTTGTTTATTAGCGATGATGTGAAGGTGATGAAGGGATTTCATTGGCTCCACCCTGTCCAAACTGTGTTAGTTTAGCTCAGAACAGAACTGCTACCAGTGTCTGTAGCTGTTTATTTGTCAGAGCCTTTTTTATCTGTTTGATTTATTTATCCATGTTTCCTTATTTATTGCTGAAATTAACTGCACTGATCTCCAAACGGTGGATGTGTTTTAAATGTCATCCATTTAAAATCCATAATTAAAGCTGGTTAAAAGGGCTGGACAAATATTAAATTCTTTAATCGCGTTAATCACATGATTTCCTGTGATTAATCACGATTAATCGCATTGTTTTATTGGAACTGTACAGTCATATGATGGAAGAACTCGAGTGATAAGACAATTCAACGAATAACTTTGGCTCCGTGCGCCTCTGGAAGAACGTGGAAATGAAAATGTAAAGCTTCCGTAATCTTCTCCATGTTTGTTTAGCCGCTTCATCCACCATTCTTTTCTTTTCTGACTGTTTCCTGTGAGCCGCAGCAGGAAGCTGTCAAGAACGGTGGAGAGGTAGGACCCAGATGCAGTTCTTTCACAAAGTAACAAGATTTATTCCACAAAAACACAAAACAGGGAGCAAGCTGCTGATAAAGCCGGATTCAGAAATACTTAACTAGAAAAAAACAGATAAACGAGGCTCTGGATAACAAGACAATAATTTCAACTGTGGCCAGACTGTGAGGCAGGAAACCAGACTCAGCTTCTGTGGCGGTGGCATGAAGGATGGTGAGGATTCTGCCATGAATGAAAGGAAACCAGCATCTAACTGCTGTGGAGGGAGAGACGACTGAATGCCTGCAGCTGAGGACAATGAAGCGGAGAAACATGACAAGAACCTGAAAACAAAAAAAAACCTGAGCAGCATACCAGGCTCGCTCACGATGGACTTTTTCAAAATAAAAGCCTGTGACGTTTACAGTAAAAGTGATAAATAATAAAACCTGCGTTAATGAATAATGAATTCAGTAGTTAACGCAAAAATAATGCGTCAATGTGCCCAGCGTTAGCTAAAATACATGAAGAAGTACCTGTCCCTGTTTTTTATTTCAGAATAATAATATTTGATGATTTTTCACCCCCGATTTTCATTTCAGAACTGTGGTCACCTTAATTTTACAGATGCAACACGGTCTGATAAAATGAGCCGTTTTTATTCTGGCTGGACTTTGATGGGACTCAGAATATTAGTTCATATTAACAGCTGACCGGCTGAAGCTGCTCTGATGGGCACATAAAGGACAATATGAGCCTCAGCTTCCATCTGTTTGGTCCTTCTCAGCTAACAAGCCGACTGACTTCCATTAAAATGCTAACGTGAAATGTTCCCTTGTGTTTGACTCGATGTGTGAACCGGCTGCTTTCTGCTGAGATGCTATAGCATTGATGATGTAGCATTGGTGCTGTAGCATTGATGATGTAGCATTGGTGCTGTAGCATTGGTGCTGTAGCATTGGTGCTGTAGCATTGGTGCTGTAGCATTGGTGCTGTAGCATTGATGATGTAGCATTGGTGCTGTAGCATTGACGCTGTAGCATTGATGCTGTAGCATTGATGATGTAGCATTGGTGCTGTAGCATTGACGCTGTAGCATTGGTGCTGTAGCATTGATGCTGTAGCATTGACGCTGTAGCATTGGTGCTGTAGCATTGATGATGTAGCATTGGTGCTGTAGCATTGGTGCTGTAGCATTGGTGCTGTAGCATTGGTGCTGTGCTATCGTGCTAAGCTAACTGGCTTTTACAATGGACACACTGTTCAGTATTTTCTCTTTTCTTTTCTTTGAAATGCTCCCAAACTCCCAGATTTTGCTCCACATAGTTTTCTCCTGTTTCCTCCATATGTTTATGGCTACAAACGTGCGCACGCTGAGTGAAAGCAATAGCTGTCTGTGTGAAACAGGGCGACCACTGAGCAGAACATGTTGATGGAAGTTAAATGAAGAATCATTTCAGGCCTGAAGTGTTCTCCTCGAGCACAGAGGCAAAGGTGCCTCAGAGATTACCTGGAATGCTGAATAATTCTGATTGGTCAAATATTCCCCATGTTTCCCCAGATTTAATGTCCCCTGACTCCCCTCCCAGCCATCTAAAACCACAGAAGAAGAACAGAGCAAGATCTCAGCATACAGACACAGGATTGGATCTGTGACTGCAGCAGGATGACCTCTGACCTCTGTGCAGCATGAACTGAACCAGGATCAGTCTGGGAACATGGGCAGAACAGCAAAAACACCAGAAGAAGAAATAAAGAATGTAAAAGACGATGTTGCAGCGTCCAAACGAACAGAGACTGTAAACAGAGACACAGTCAGAGGTCAGCAGCAGGAAGTGAGTCACTGCAGCTTCCTGCTGCTGCTGCTGGCCTTTTCCTCCGGCAGAGAGACCAGCTTCTGTTCTGCCCAACAGGGTTAAAAGCTTTGCTCTACCATTACCTGAGCCTGCAGGTGTTTACCTGCACAGGTGCGCACAGCGAGGAGGCCGCAGAGCAGAACAGGGAGTAAAACACAACTAAAGATAAAGATGATTTCATCCCACCAACAGACCAATGATGCTGCAGGTCGGGCTGAAGTGACTCCCAGAGATAACCCAGAGAGGTCACATGACTCTTTGGGCCACAGAACCGAGCTCAGGAGGCAGGAAGTGTTTAGAAGAGGTTCAGAGGAAGTTAATCAGTGAAAAATTTATTATTACCCTCAGTTTCACATGAAGTTACCGCTCAGACTGAACCGAGCCAAACCGTCAGACCCGCCTTCACAGAACCAGAACAGAAACAGCACCGGGTGACAGAGGAGAAAGAGCGCTTCAGAACCTGGACCAATGAGGCAGGAAGTCGGTGAGGCTGCAGATAAAGACGGAGGCGAGGAAACGTAGGAAGGATGTGAACGCTCCCCCCGACTTCCACGCTCAGACACTGGAGGGCGCTTTTGTTGCTGTATATTGTTGTTTTATAACTATATAAAACATATATATATATATATATTTCTGTAGGTTAATGGTCAAAATTTATCTTGTCTGATGACATTAAAGGGGAACTCCGGTATTTTTAAACCTTATTTCTGGCATGAAATGCGTTCATCTGCTCACTGAGAACAGTTTGGTGAAAGTCGGCGTCCTTCAGAAGATATTTAGATAACTGGAGATCCATATAACGGAGAGAACGGGGCTTAGAGGATGCAGCCTCTAAATAAGGCATTATCTGTCTTTATTTCACCAATACTTTAAGAAGAATGAATGAATGAACGTGTGCTATAGCTCTGTTAGCTCATAGCTGCTGTTATGTGGCTACTTGCAGCTAAAGGAGAGCTAACGGAGGGATTTCTACACAGGCACTCTACTGGGACAACATTTCCTGGCCGCCGAACTGGTCTCTGGTCTGGACGAACAGAGTCTAACAGCAGAGAAATGTTCCGTTAGTTAGACTGATTTTACATCAGGGCGCACTGAGAGGCGGAGTTAGGGCCGTGACTAATGGTGCGTTCAAGTTGTACACGAATGTCGGAATTTCTGAGCACTGAGTCAGAATTTTTATTTTCCCATTTGAAAGTTGTGTTTAGTAACTGTTAAGTTGAAAGAAAAGTGTTTTATTATTCAGTGCAGCAGGGATACTGGTATGGGTTAGTGACACAGTTTTTACTGACAAGTAAAACAAAGAGAGAATTCTGGTAGAAAAAAAATTTAACTGTTTCTCATGAAAAAATTAAGTTGATGAAGATAATTGAGGAAATACTGCTAAATCCCTTTTAGTCCATTTCTAATTTGCAGAAATAATTCATGCAATAGCAAAATATTAGAAATATGGAAACTGACAATCATTGCTATGATGAGTCATGAGACTGAAGACATCCACCAAATAGAAAAAATTAAATGGGGCCACAAAAAAGTGTTTATTGATTTATTTATTCATTTATAAACTGTACTGTTTATTAATGAATAAATCTGCTCATCCAGGCTTTTGCTCACAGTTTTGCCAGATGTGTGCAGGCATTCCTGAGAAAGTTGGAACGGTCTGTGATTATTTTCATCTACAATTTAAAGCTCTCATATTCTTTGATTTTATTTTTTTAGAGATGTTCATTTTAGTTACTCTGTGTTCATGACTAAATTAATAACTTTAGTTAGCATTGACACACATTGTACTTTTGTATCTATGATTGTAGCTATGATTTCAATTCAAGAAGCTCATTTAGATGTTTTCTTGATTTTTGTTGTTCATTAAATTGTTGAAAAAAAAAGTTCTTGAGTCATTTTTCTCTTGACATCTGTAGTAAAATGCTGCAGATGACGTATCGGTCTGTGGGTTAGGGTTAGCAGCCTGCTGGGGAGGGGAGGGTTAGGGTTAGCAGCCTGCTGGGGAGGTTAGGGTTAGGGTTAGCAGCCTGCTGGGGAGGGTAGGGTTAGGGTTAGCAGCCTGCTGGGGAGGTTAGGGTTAGGGTTAGCAGCCTGCTGGGGAGGGTAGGGTTAGGGTTAGCAGCCTGCTGGGGAGGTTAGGGTTAGCAGCCTGCTGGGGAGGGGAGGGTTAGGGTTAGCAGCCTGCTGGGGAGGTTAGGGTTAGGGTTAGCAGCCTGCTGGGGAGGTTAGGGTTAGGGTTAGCAGCCTGCTGGGGAGGTTAGGGTTAGCAGCCTGCTGGGGAGGGGAGGGTTAGGGTTAGCAGCCTGCTGGGGAGGTTAGGGTTAGGGTTAGCAGCCTGCTGGGGAGGGTAGGGTTAGGGTTAGCAGCCTGCTGGGGAGGGTAGGGTTAGCAGCCTGCTGGGGAGGTTAGGGTTAGGGTTAGCAGCCTGCTGGGGAGGTTAGGGTTAGCAGCCTGCTGGGGAGGTTAGGGTTAGCAGCCTGCTGGGGAGGTTAGGGTTAGGAGCCTGCTGGGGAGGTTAGGGTTAGCAGCCTGCTGGGGAGGGTAGGGTTAGGGTTAGCAGCCTGCTGGGGAGGTTAGGGGTTAGGGTTAGCAGCCTGCTGGGGAGGTTAGGGTTAGCAGCCTGCTGGGGAGGTTAGGGTTAGCAGCCTGCTGGGGAGGTTAGGGTTAGGGTTAGCAGCCTGCTGGGGAGGGTAGGGTTAGGGTTAGCAGCCTGCTGGGGAGGTTAGGGTTAGGGTTAGCAGGTGGAGGAGAGATGTGCACGGAAGCATTTGGCAGACGCGTTTATCCAATGCGACTTACAGGTACGGTTAGGGTTTGAACCCTGGTCTTTTACACACCACTACGCTCTCCAGCCCAGAAGATGTGAGAGGCCGTCCAGAACAACCAGGACCATCCATTTCATGATAACTTGATGGGTTAGGGTTCATAAATACGGCAGTAGTGGACGTCTCTCAACTGCTGGATGAAAAGATGCTTTGCAGGGAAAAGGCTTGGTCTGCATGGAGGCTGCAACATATCACTCACTTCTCCACCACTGAGACCATTCTCCCTGTTATGGGTTTCCGTTACAAACCTATTTATTAATAGTAATAACAATAATAAGTAGGTAAATAAATAATATGTTGTTTAAAAATGAAAACAACAAGAATCCGACAGTTACTTTGTGCTGTTTCGACCGAGTTTCTAGGAACTAGGCTGGACCGTTGAAATGGGCGGGGCTGGACGTCCAGTCCAAGCCGCCATAAGTACTTGAGCTGAAGGGGCTCCCTCTGTCACGTTGCCTTCAGGAAACGTGGGAACTACAGCAACTTGTTTGACACCTCTGATACACTAAGAGCTCAGGAAAAGGTGCGCAGGTTGAACTGTGTTAACTCACAGTTCCTCAGTTCAGGCAGCTCAATAAGAGTTATTCATACATAAAGAGACTGAAGCAGAGTCTCACCGACAGCAAGCAGCACAAACTGAAACAACCCGTTTTCTAAATAAAAGACAAATGTTCCTTCTGCTGAAGCAGAAACATGGAGAAAAGGCCTCAGCCTTCCCTCCCCTCCTTATCTCTTCACCCTGACCTTATCTCTGAGCTGTTGTTGTAATCAGCTCTGTGCATCTGCAGCAGAACAAAACACAGGATACAGCTGTCCTTCAGCCCGCTGCAGAGGAAACGCACACAAACAGCCTCCTCAGGACGTCCTCGCTGTGTCTTCATGAACCAGCAAACACACCGAGCTAACCCTGCCTCAGGTCCAGCCTCATCACGCCACCTGAGCAACGGATTCACCATCACCGGTCAGGATGGGCGCCTTCATCTGCCCTCATCCTCAGTAATAAATGTGATGCATTTAAATGGAGCCGTACCAAAGAGCCAGAGAGCCCCAAATATTGAACTGCGTATAATCACATATTCAGGTCCAAGTAAAGCACATTCATGGAAACACTAGGGCAGAAAACTACGTTTCATCTTTTTTCTGTTCAGGGTTGTCTAAAATCCCAAATCCTTCAGATTGGTTATAATATTGAGCAGACCCCAAACACTGTAAAGTTGTAAGCAGACCTTCTGTTTGTCACCAGAATCTTCTCTGGTGGCCAGAATTTTCAGAACTTCGACCATCAGCTTAAACTACAGAGGAACAAGAACAACTAAATTCATTTTGTGAAAAGTGCAGCTGAAATGCGTCTTCATCACAGATGTGGCAACACAGCAGAAGAGCCGGCAGCCCATTGTGGAGGTTGGAGAACAGACTTTCAGCAGTAAAGCTGCTCTGAGGGTTGATTCAGTACAGAGCTGCAGAGAGATCAGGATCACCACCAACACCCGCCCCATTTTTCACCTGGTAGTTCTACAACTTTAATCAGAGACAGCTGAGATTAACGGACAGACCGTATCCAACCTTAAGAGTCCAAACCAAACCGCACATCTCCATGTTCATGGAAACGTCCTACAGCAGGTATTTAAACAGAAAACTACCTTTCATCATTTTCTGCTCAGGATTTTCTGAGCAGGTCTGAAACCACAAACCCAGTGAAGCAGTGAGACAGACGTGGTTAAACAGAGTGTGACATCACTGCACGTTAATCTAAACAGCAAAACAAACCCAGAACCTGCGATTACGCAAAACTATAAAATGTACAAAAGTACAGATTCAGTCGGTAAAATCCAACTTCCTGTGAGCTGTTTAAACTGTGAACATTGTTTCTGCTGTAAATAATAAAAGACCAATTTAAAGCCAAAGTTAAGCATTCAGGAGCAAGCCACGGGTTTGGATTGTTTTATGAGTTTCAAGTCAGAGTTTTAGACATTTATTCTGAAACAGATGCAGCCAGTGGGCTTTCTGACCAGCTAATTCTGGGCCAAAGAGTTAACACTGTGAAGCTGAAAGGCCATGATGAAGGCCGGACACACAGCCCAGACCCAGGCTGGTTCAGGATAACCTCTCTCCGGTTGGACTCTCACACTTTAACCCCTCGTCTTCACAGCAGGAATCAGACAGAAACAGTCTGGTTTCCTCTGCCCCTCCCTGCTCCCAGAGCACCAAACACACCCTTCCTCTCCCAGCCCCTGACATTCTTTCCATCTCTGCCTCCTCTGTCACGTTTAAAGGGCTCAGCAGCATTTTAGAAACTTCCACTTTCCTTGAATCATCAGTGGTCAGGACAACAGATGTGAAAACTGTGCCTCTGCTTTCGTATCAGCCCAAACTGAATCTGATTGTTCTGCTTGACGAAGCTGAGAGAAAACTGGAGCTCCGACAGTGTAAAAGCAGCCACCTGCAGAGGTTCGAGCATCAGCACCTTCATTCACCTGGTCAGGATGAACCCGGGCCTCCTGGTTCTGATGGAGGTTTCTTCCTGGTTCTGGTTCTGATGGAGGTTTCTTCCTGGTTCTCGTTCTGATGGAGGTTTCTTCCTGGTTCTGGTTCTGATGGAGGTTTCTTCCTGTTAAAGGCAGTTTTTTCTCTCCACAGTCGCCTCCTGCAGCTCAGGATCAGAGAGAAGTTTCAGTTGGTTGCCTTAGCGAGGGAATCTTTTTAATAAACTGTATGAATTGGACCAATTTGACCCCTGAGATTAAATTAGTTGTAATTGGGCACTTTATAAATCAAACTGAATGAAATAGAAATGGTGGCAACAGATGGAAGCCGTACAGCAGCTCGGTCTCCCTGATGTCCCAGAAGGAGGAGCTTCAGGCTGATCTTTTAGGACAGTTTCACCTGAGGAGGTGCGGCCAGGGGGTGAATATCAGGCTTTATTAGACAAACTAAAGGCGCCCCAAAGCAGGGTACGCAAACTTATGAACAGGAAGTTCAGAGAAACAGAAGAGGAACAATGGAAGGACTGACTTGAATAAGAAAGATGACAGAGAATGATTTCCGATGATCTGGCAGGAAAAACCAGGAGAAGATACTGAAGGACGAGTTAGAAAATCAGCAGCAGAAACCAGGTGTGACGAGGCAGCGGTACGACTAACAGAAGTGAACAAAAGATCAGGATCTATGGAAAATACAACAGGAAATAACTAAGAAACCAGACAGGAGACAAGTTCTCTGGGTTTTAGAGACTTGGAACCAACTCTCAGATCAGGGTCATGTTTGCTCCTGTGTGAAATAAAAGCAGCAGAGCAGCAAAGAGCACATTACCCCCGAGCCGCTGACAGGATATGGGTCAAAGGAAGCTGTGAGATTCTTAAAGCATCTGTGGGGGGGGATCCTACAGCTGAGGACAGGTGTGCAGGTTAGTGTGAGTCTGACTGAGGAAGCTGCTCAGCTGGTTCTGGACCTGCAGAGTCCATCAGGATGTAGCTTCAAACCTGTTTCCTCTTCACAACCTGAGCTCAGCTGTTCCTGAGAAGATGGAGTTTCTAACACAGAGAGACAGAACCTGAAACAGCAGGTCCAGCTGATCCAGGGCGCACCAGTACCAGGAAACACTACTGAAGACAACTACAGACACTGGGTCCATGGGATCCTTCCCATTATTATCACTGATGTATCATCAAGTAGAGCAGCTTTAGAAGTATCTTTAGAACTTGATTTGTATTCAGACGGCTTCTGCCCAGTTGATCTTTCTGAGCTAACAACAGCAATAGTCTCTTCTAAACCATCAACTTGTATGTTAGACCCAATCCCAACCAGACTGTTCAAGGGGTTTTCCCCTTAATCAATACTTCCATATTGGATTTGATCAATCGGTCTATAGGCCCAGCCTGCTGGGGGAGCTCTTATGTCACATCTTTCCTCACTTTGCTCTTACCTTGGAAATAGTTTTTGAATTGGCTCTGTATGAATGAATTGGACTTATTTTGGATTTGATTAATTGGATTTGATTAGATTTGATCACAACGCATTGGACTCTAATTGGACTATATCACTGAAGTGACTTGAGATGACACTATTTGTGATTTGGTCCAATATCAATAAACTGAATTGAATTGAAATTATAGACCGGAACAGACCAGTACAGACCAGGACAGACAGGCTGTAAACTCATCCGTTGTATCTTCCAGTGATCTGAAATGGTTTAAACTTCCTCCTCCTTTTCCTCCACTTTCTTCCTGCTTTGCAGCCTAGACGTCTCCTCCTCAACCCCTCTGGATTTGGGGGGTTATTCCAGGCATTACTTGGTCTTTGGAAAGCTCAGTTAGCTGCTCCAACAGGTTAACAACTTTCCTGTTGTCAGGGTTTGGCATCATAACAGATAAAAAACCTTCCAGCTGAAGTCCTTCCAGCATCCAAACCATCGCAGAAACATGCCTCAGATATCTGTGTTTTCACAGAAAAAAGCTCAGGAAGACAATCTGAAGAAGATGCAAAGAAAGATTCTGTCCAGAGCTGCTGCAACGGCTGCCAGCAGGGCGGCACCTTTCCAGAACAAAACCAGGTCCAACCAGTGAACCAGTACAGACCAGAACAGACCAGTACAGACCAGAACAGACCAGAACAGACCAGTACAGACCAGTACAGACCAATACAGACCAGAACAGACCAGTACAGACCAATACAGACCAGAACAGACCAGAACAGACCAGAACAGACCAGAACAGACCAGTACAGACCAGTACAGACCAGTACAGACCAGTACAGACCAGAACAGACCAGTACAGACCAGAACAGACCAGAACAGACCAGAACAGACCAGAACAGACCAGTACAGACCAATACAGACCAGAACAGACCAGAACAGACCAGAACAGACCAGAACAGACCAGAACAGACCAATACAGACCAGAACAGACCAGTACAAACCAGTACAAACCAGAACAGACCAGAACAGACCAGTACAGACCAGAACAGACCAGAACAGACCAGTACAGACCAGTACAGACCAGTACAGACCAGAACAGACCAGTACAGACCAGTACAGACCAGTACAGACCAGAACAGACCAGTACAGACCAGAACAGACCAGAACAGACCAGTACAGACCAGAACAGACCAGAACAGACCAATACAGACCAGAACAGACCAGTACAGACCAGAACAGACCAGAACAGACCAGTACAGACCAGAACAGACCAGAACAGACCAGAACAGACCAGAACAGACCAGTACAGACCAATACAGACCAGAACAGACCAGTACAGACCAGAACAGACCAGAACAGACCAGTACAGACCAGAACAGACCAGAACAGACCAGTACAGACCAGTACAGACCAGTACAGACCAGAACAGACCAGTACAGACCAGAACAGACCAGTACAGACCAATACAGACCAGTACAGACCAGAACAGACCAGAACAGACCAGAACAGACCAGAACAGACCAGTACAGACCAATACAGACCAGAACAGACCAGTACAGACCAGAACAGACCAGAACAGACCAGTACAGACCAGAACAGACCAGAACAGACCAGTACAGACCAGTACAGACCAGTACAGACCAGTACAGACCAGTACAGACCAGAACAGACCAGTACAGACCAGAACAGACCAGAACAGACCAGTACAGACCAGAACAGACCAGAACAGACCAATACAGACCAGAACAGACCAGTACAGACCAGAACAGACCAGAACAGACCAGTACAGACCAGAACAGACCAGAACAGACCAGTACAGACCAGTACAGACCAGTACAGACCAGAACAGACCAGTACAGACCAGTACAGACCAGAACAGACCAGAACAGACCAGTACAGACCAGAACAGACCAGTACAGACCAGAACAGACCAGAACAGACCAGTACAGACCAGTACAGACCAGTACAGACCAATACAGACCAGTACAGACCAGAACAGACCAGTACAGACCAGTACAGACCAGAACAGACCAGTACAGACCAGAACAGACCAGAACAGACCAGTACAGACCAGTACAGACCAGTACAGACCAGAACAGACCAGTACAGACCAGTACAGACCAGAACAGACCAGAACAGACCAGTACAGACCAGTACAGACCAGTACAGACCAGAACAGACCAGTACAGACCAATACAGACCAGTACAGACCAGAACAGACCAGTACAGACCAATACAGACCAGTACAGACCAGAACAGACCAGTACAGACCAGTACAGACCAGAACAGACCAGTACAGACCAGAACAGACCAGTACAGACCAATACAGACCAGTACAGACCAGAACAGACCAGTACAGACCAATACAGACCAGTACAGACCAGAACAGACCAGTACAGACCAGTACAGACCAGTACAGACCAGTACAGACCAGTACAGTTCCTGATGTTACCTAACTTTTCTGATTTAGATCTTCATTGACTGACTGACCAGTAGAGATCTGTACAGAGACAATGAACCTTTCTGATCACTACCATCCGTCCGTCAGACTGAAACAGAATCCAGGTCTTCCTGCTGGCTGTGCAGGGCCTGAGCTGGTCGTCATGGTTTCCACTGGGAGTGATGGAGGCTAAACTGGCTCTGAGTTTGAGTCAGAGACAGAAGGAGGCTGAGAAGACAGAGAGCAGCGCGGGAGAACAACAGTGAGGCTCTATTGTGGCAAACAGAGGGCCGATTGTTCCCGACCGTGACTGGAACCACACTGACGCTCACCGAGAACACTGGAAAACTGGGCCATCCCACCAGCTGCCTGCAGAGAGTTCACAATCTGAATCACCTCACATCGTGCTGCCTTCAGGTTCCTGCTCTGACTGTGGATTTATTGAGGTGTGAACTTGTTTTTCACAGTTTGTCTTATCAAATTAAAACATGTTTTATCTCAGATTGTTTAATCATCACACTGACCCTCTTCGATAAAGTCTGATTACCTGATTAGTAACTCTAAAGATCAATTCTGCAGTCAGTCAATGAGGTGATCAGCTGATGGAGCTGATTAATGAAAAATAGCAACAACAATGCAGATAACTGATTAATAGTTTGGATCCATTTGAAAAAGATTGAAGATCATGTTCAGTTTAGGAGATATTCAAAAGATGCTGTCAGTAAATAGCCAGGTCCATGTTTTAGGATATAGTCATGTCTGTGTTCCACTCAATAGTCATGTCCAGCTTCCAGTAAATAGACAGGTCCAGTTTTTAAGTAAATAGTCTGGTCCAAGATTCTCATAAACAGAACTGATCTCAGACCAGTAAATCAGGATGTTGCATCACAGCTTTTGTTCCTGGGGGTTTCTGAGGAGGAAGACGGACCAGCCCACTTCCTGTTTCTGTTAACACATACAGACACAGAAGCTAGTATCTGATGATGTAATCAGCTGACTGTGATGTCATTGTGCTGTGAATTAAGATCCTCCAGAGGTTGCTAATTTGAATCCCTGTGGAATATACTGTGTACCTGATGACACAACCACACCTCCAGAACACATGTAGAACATCTGCTGAACATCTGCAGAACATCTGCAGAACACCTCCTGAACACCTCCTGAACACCTGCAGAACATCTGCAGAACACCTCCTGAACACCTGTAGAACATCTGCAGAACACCTCCTGAACACCTGTAGAACATCTGTAGAACATCTGCTGAACACCTGAACATCTGCAGAACATCTGCAGCAGACCTGCTGAACATCTGTAGAACACCTGCTGAACACCTGCAGAACATCTGTAGAACATCTGCTGAACACCTGAACATCTGCAGAACATCTGCAGCAGACCTGCTGAACATCTGCAGCAGACCTGCAGAACATCTGCAGAACACCTGCAGAACATCTGAACATCTGCAGGATATCTGCAGCAGACCTCCTGAACACCTGCAGCAGACCTCCTGAACACCTGTAGAACATCTGCAGCAGACCTGCTGAACATCTGCAGCAGACCTGCAGAACACGCGCTGAACACCTTCTGAGTTCCTCTGACTCTTCCCGTCTCTCTGAGTTTTGTTTTTGAGTCCGACTCTTTTTTCTCGGAATAATTCCCTGATTCACTCTGACTCACCTGACTGTCTGCGGTGCATTTTACCCCAAATCCTCCAATAAAAACTGCTGTTCTCTCAGTGGACAGATGGGACCATGGAAAGACCAGGTCCCAGGGCCGGAACCACTGACCGGGAACAGAGACAAATCCTGGGGACTGGCGGGATCACACGGGCGGCTGCCGGCTGCAGGTCCCGAAGCCTCGAACCTCAGTTTCTCTCAGTTTCAGTAAAAACTTTAAATTCAAAGCGTCTCACCTCTGATTCGGTCTCCTCTTCGAACCAGTTTCCAGGCGTCAGTTCGGCTCTCTGCAGGTTCCAGTCCGGGTAAATCAGCCAGTAAAGTCCGGAGTGGCTCTCAGTCAGACTCATGGAGAGGAAACTCTGCCCTGAACGTCCACGATAAGTTACACTGAATAATATTGTACTGCTTCCGGTCCGCTTCACAATAAAAGTCATTCTGAGGACAAACACGTGCTGCTTCCGGTCAGATAGCTTCTCCCGACATAAAATCAATATTTATCAATAACTAGCGTAAACAACAATAACCGAATCTAATAAAACAGTTAATATAAAAGACATTTTAATGAGAATAGTAAGAGACAAGAATAAAAGGAATAGAGTGATGATTAAATACAGAATAAACTGATCATCAAATATAGAATAAACTGATCATCAAATATAGAATAAACTGATCATTAAATATAGAATAAACTGATAATTAAACACAGAATAAACTGATAATTGAATATAGAATAAACTGATAATTAAACACAGAATAAACTGATAATTGAATATAGAATAAACTGATCATCAAATACAGAATAAACTGATCATCAAATATAGAATAAACTGATCATTAAATATAGAATAAACTGATAATTAAACACAGAATAAACTGATAATTGAATATAGAATAAACTGATCATCAAATATAGAATAAACTGATCATCAAATACAGAATAAACTGATAATTGAATATAGAATAAACTGATCATCAAATACAGAATAAACTGATAATTAAACACAGAATAAACTGATAATTAAATATAGAATAAACTGATCATTAAGTATAGAATAAACTGATCATCAAATACAGAATAAACTGATAATTAAATATAGAATAAACTGATAATTAAATATAGAATAAACTGATAATTAAATATAGAATAAACTGATAATTAAATATAGAATAAACTGATAATTAAATATAGAATAAACTGATAATTAAATATAGAATAAACTGATAATTAAACACAGAATAAACTGATAATTAAATATAGAATAAACTGATAATTAAACACAGAATAAACTGATCATTAAACACAGAATAAACTGATCATTAAATATACAGAATGAATGATCCGAACATGAGTGAACTTCAGTGGATTTTATCTGACTGAGTTTTGATACTGGTTTCTCTGTTTTGGACCCAGTTTTGGATGTGGTTTTAGGCTGGTTTGGACCTTTTTTAGGCTGGATTTGGACTAGTTTTATACCTGGTTTTAGGCTGGTTTGGACCTTTTTTAGACTGGATTTGGACTAGTTTTATACCTGGTTTTAGGCTGGTTTGGACCTTTTTTAGACTGGATTTGGACTAGTTTTATACCTGGTTTTAGGTTGGTTTGGACCTTTTTTAGGCTGGATTTGGACTAGTTTTATACCTGGTTTTAGGCTGGTTTGGACCTTTTTTAGACTGGATTTGGACTAGTTTTATACCTGGTTTTAGGCTGGTTTGGACCTTTTTTAGACTGGATTTGGACTAGTTTTATACCTGGTTTTAGGCTGGTTTGGACCTTTTTTAGGCTGGATTTGGACTAGTTTTATACCTGGTTTTAGGCTGGTTTGGACCTTTTTTAGACTGGATTTGGACTAGTTTTATACCTGGTTTTAGGCTGGTTTGAACCTTTTTTAGGCTGGATTTGGACTAGTTTTATTCCTGGTTTTAGGCTGGTTTGAACCTTTTTTAGACTGGATTTGGACTAGTTTTATACCTGGTTTTAGGCTGGTTTGGACCTTTTTTAGGCTGGATTTAGACTAGTTTTATACCTGGTTTTAGGCTGGTTTGGACCTTTTTTAGGCTGGATTTGGACTAGTTTTATACCTGGTTTTAGGCTGGTTTGGACCTTTTGTAGGCTGGATTTGGACTAGTTTTATACCTGGTTTTAGGCTGGTTTGAACCTTTTTTAGGCTGGATTTGGACTAGTTTTATACCTGGTTTTAGGCTGGTTTGGACCTTTTTTAGGCTGGATTTGGACTAGTTTTATACCTGGTTTTAGGCTGGTTTGGACCTTTTTTAGGCTGGATTTGGACTAGTTTTATACCTGGTTTTAGGCTGGTTTGAACCACAGACAGAATCGATCCTGAGGTTTTCTGTTCAGTGTTGATTTTTAGCTGAAATTTAAGTGTATTGATCATTATTTCACTGTCAGTCAGCTGACTGGTTCCAGCAGGTAATGGCAACTGTACAGTACAGTAAAATTCAGATTAAAGTGCCCTCTTCCTGCAGTCGGGGGGGTGGGAAGTTGTGGTGTTTTTTGTCTTTGGGTCAGTTTTGACTACATTTGGTGATATCTCAGCATGCTGGGGTTCTGGTCCAGGGGCCTCGGAGGTCTGGGTACTATGTCCTGCAGATGTTTTTTATGTGATGTCACACTAAGGTGTTGGAGGAACTGCAGGATGAGTTCCCTGATGGTGATTCGAGCTTCAGCTCCAGCAGAGGAGTGGTTCTCCCACACAAGTGTGAGTCCTTCAGAGCCGGACCGAGGAAGTCCTGGTGGACGGAGCGTCCTGTCCTCTCAGCATAAGAAGCTGGCTGGTGGTGGGGTTTCCTTCTCACTGCCTGAACAACAATCAGAGCAGAGCAGACAGGAAACAGGAAGTGGCTGAGACAATAGAGCTGGAGAGGATCCGGAGGCCAGCGGCATTCCTAAGCTGCTGGAAGGATGCAGAAAGTTCTGCTCATCAGAGCAGGAAGAGTGCTCAGAGCCGCTCTTCATCACTCACACTGAGCTTCAACTAAACCAGTTTTCACTCAGACTGTCTCTGACTACACCTACACCCCCCCCCCCCCCCACCACCACCAACAGTCACATGTTAACCACAGCGCCACCATCTGGCTCCTCTCTGTCTGGATCTGAGGGACCACTGCTAAAGACTAATCTGAGCCCAGGGATCTGGTCGAATCCTTAGAGAAAGACCTCCTATCGACCTTGAAAAGATGATTTTATCTGGACATGAAAGGGAATAATAGAACACATGAGGACAAAAATACAATCACAGGTCGGCATTAACAGATAAAAACTACATTAATCCAGCTGAGAACCTTCATCATTACAGCATCCTGCTGTTTTCCGCTTGTCTTCAGCAGAGGAAACAAACTATATCTGGACATGTGACACAAATACAGAGTTAGAAAGTCCATTTCTCAAATCCCAGCTGTTCTTTTTGTTCAGGTGGCAAAAATATCTGATGGTAGGTGACAGATGACTTCCTGTAGATGTCTACAGGTGACAGATGGGATGGCCCCGTACTGTTTGGGACTTAACTGAGAATTATCTCGGTGCTCGTGAGTTCAAAGATATCCTTCAGAAGTCTTCATCGAACATGTTCTCATTGTGATTTATTTTCATTTGGAGGTGAATCAATCAGTCAACAAAAAGAAGCTAAAACATGCAGTTTCAAATCAGGGAAACAAAAATATAAGAACAGGATAAAACAAGCTATAAAACAAAGGAAGAGCCTCATTATTTTGTGTTTATTTCTGTTTTATTTTGAGTTTTATTTCTGTTTTATTTTGTGTTTTATTTTGTGTTTTATTTCTGTTTTATTTTCTGTTTTATTTTGTGTTTTATTTCTGTTTCATTTTGTGTTTTATTTTGTGTTTATTTGTGTTTTATTTTCTGTTTTATTTTGTGTTTTATTTCTGTTTCATTTTGTGTTTTATTTTGTGTTTATTTGTGTTTTATTTTGTGTTTTATTTTGTGTTTTATTTTGTGTTTTATTTCTGTTTCATTTTGTGTTTTATTTTGTGTTTTTTTCTGTTTTATTTTGTGTTTTATTTTGTGTTTTATTTCTGTTTTATTTTCTGTTTTATTTTGTGTTTTATTTCTGTTTCATTTTGTGTTTCATTTTGTGTTTATTTGTGTTTTATTTTGTGTTTTATTTTGTGTTTATTTCTGTTTTATTTTGTTTCATTTTGTGTTTTTTTCTGTTTTATTTTCTGTTTTATTTTGTGTTTATTTCTGTTTTATTTTTTTATTTTGTGTTTTATTTTGTGTTTATTTCTGTTTTATTCTGTTTTATTTCTGTTTCATTTTGTGTTTTATTTTGTGTTTATTTGTGTTTTATTTTGTTTCATTTTGTGTTTTTTTCTGTTTTATTTTGTGTTTTATTTTGTGTTTTATTTGTTTTTTTTTCTGTTTTAGTTCTGTTTTATTTTTTTATTTCTGTTTTATTTTTTTATTTTGTGTTTATTTCTGTTTTATTCTGTTTTATTTCTGTTTCATTTTGTGTTTTATTTTGTGTTTATTTCTGTTTTATTTTGTTTCATTTTGTGTTTTTTTCTGTTTTATTTTTGTTTCATTTTGTGGTTTTTTTCTGTTTTATTTTGTGTTTTATTTTGTGTTTATTTCTGTTTTATTTTGTTTCATTTTGTGTTTTATTTTGTGTTTTATTTCTGTTTTATTTTGTGTTTTATTTCTGTTTTTTTTCTGTTTTATTTTGTGTTTATTTCTGTTTTATTTTTTTATTTTGTGTTTTATTTTGTGTTTTATTTTGTGTTTATTTCTGTTTTATTTTGTTTCATTTTGTGTTTTTTTCTGTTTTATTTTCTGTTTTATTTCTGTTTTATTCTGTTTTATTTTCTGTTTTATTTTTTTATTTTGTGTTTTATTTTTTGTTTTTTCTGTTTTGTGGTCTCTCTTTTATGATCTGTCTTAGTTGTTGTTCTTGCTTTAGTTTAAATCTATCTGATGTAGTCTCAGTCCTGGTCTCAGTTTAGTTTTTAGTTATTTCTCTTTGTTTCACCTCCTCCCCAGTAGGTGTCCCTGTTGCCCTGGTTTGGTTTCATCAGCTCTCCTTCACGCCTGGTTCACTGGTCTCAGCTGCTGTCTTCAGTAAATAGTTCCATGAGTCTTGGTCAGATCCTTATTATTTTTACTTTGTTTGTTTCTGATTGTCTGTTTTTTAGGGTTTTTTTCAGTTTAGTTTCTGGTTATCCAGCCTGGTTTTTCCTTTGGTTTGTTTGAATAAAGTCGTTAGTTTGCCATCCTTCCACCTCAAGGTTTTGTCTTTGGGTCCTTCACAGTTTGTGTGTCGAGACAAACTGACCGAACACAAAGCTTCACCCTGATGATGCTTCAGAGAGTTATTGAAGGTTTTGTTACATCACTTTCAGTCTCACCTCTGAATCACCTGAAGTGAAATGTTCGTTAGAGTCAGTCTGTTTTTATTTTTGATTAATAATATTTTGATGTAAAACAAACAGAGCTGAATGTGAAGTCTTCACAAAACCTCATTAGAAAGAGCTGCCGTCCACCAGCCAGGAGGTGAGGTTTGATCTCTGGCTCGTCCCATCTGTTTGCCTTTACACTGGAGGTGAGCTTGGGTTAGGGTTGGGTTGGGTTAGGGTTAGGGTTGGGTTAGAGTTGGGTTAGGGTTGGGTTGGGTTGGGTTGGGTTAGAGTTGGGTTGGGTTGGGTTGGGTTAGGGTTGGGTTAGAGTTGGGTTAGAGTTGGGTTAGGGTTGGGTTAGGGTTGGGTTGGGTTGGGTTAGGGTTGGGTTAGAGTTGGGTTAGAGTTGGGTTGGGTTAGGGTTGGGTTTGGTTTGGTTAGGCTTGGGTTGGTTAGGCTTGGGTTGGTTAGGGTTAGGGTTTGGTTAGGGTTGGGTTTGGTTAGGGTTGGGTTTGGTTAGGCTTGGGTTGGTTAGGCTTGGGTTGGTTAGGGTTAGGGTTGGGTTGGGTTTGGTTAGGGTTGGGTTGGGTTTGGTTAGGGTTGGGTTTGGTTAGGCTTGGGTTGGTTAGGCTTGGGTTGGTTAGGGTTAGGGTTGGGTTGGGTTGGGTTGGGTTAGGGTTAGAGTTGGGTTGGGTTGGGTTAGGGTTGGGTTAGGGTTTGGTTAGGGTTAGGGTTAGGCTTGGGTTGGGTTGGGTTGGGTTTGGTTAGGGTTAGAGTTGGGTTGGGTTGGGTTGGGTTAGGGTTAGAGTTGGGTTGGGTTGGGTTGGGTTGGGTTTGGTTAGGGTTGGGTTGGGTTAGGGTTGGGTTAGGGTTAGGTTAGGTTGGATGTGTGCAGTTTCATCTGAGCTCCATGAAGCCGTCTGCAGACCTTTGAACCTCAGACTTGTGAGTCAAACTGAATGTTGTTCAGTTTTCTGTGCTGTTGAAGTTCAGACAATCGTCAGCGGCCCACCGGGCATTAACACAAGTTAATGACACCAATGATGTCATATGTACATGGAGAGTAAAGAGAGCAGAGGGGGGAGAGGTGCATCGTGGGAGGCTCATCAGCATTAATTGTTTGCAGAAACTGTCTTCTTCCACACGAACAGGACCACTCTGGCTGCAGGACAGGAACAAACAGGCTGGTAAATCACAGCTCCACCTTAAATGATGACTCCACCTTTTACATGGGGAGTTTGAGCTTCCTCTCTCTGGGAGGTCTGCGGTCCCCAGATGCAGCACGAAGCATTACAGAAACAGCCGTTATCCTTCATCTGAAGAAGCTGCAGCAAGCTGTTCTTTTTTTGCAAATCTGTTCCATTCTTTATGGCAATCTATTTATTAGTTTTTAGCTTTTTGCCTCGTCTAATTCCCAGCCTGAGGGTTTGAAGTTGTGGTTTTAGAGAAGCCTGGAGAAGCCTCTCTCTGTTTTTTCTTACCGTGACAGCATGAATATTGTCTGTTTCTGGTAGCATGGCTGCCTCCTCTGTTAACTGTAGGACAGATCTACCTGTCTGAGGTCTGATGGACTCATGGTGGCGTCCCGCTGGCACCGGATGGAACATGTTCCTTACTTTATCTCCTCAGGTGGACCTGCTCAGATGTTATTAAGAGAACCAGTAAAGAGCCTCTTCTGCCCCCTGTTTGTTCTCCTGGTTTAGTTATTTTGTTAAGTTTAGTTTTTAGGGAATTCTGTCTTAGTGGCCTTTATTCTGGTTGTTTCTTATGAGGATGGTTTAGGTTTGAGGGGAGATACCAGGTCCAACAGTCCTTTGTGGGCTGGCCGGACTGAATGCTCTTCTTTTGAATTTGGTCAGACCATCACTTTTCTGCTTTAGGAACATTTGGTTATGCTGAGCTTCTCTTATTGTTTTTAGTAAGTGAAACACAGTTGGAGCCGTGTTGACTTTACAAAGTTCTGCCTTTTTTAACAATTACACAGTTTTCTGATATTTGAGACTGACTTTGGTCAGAATACCTGTTGGTTTAAGCACAGCAACTCCCTGTCTCAGCTCTGTTTTAACACCAGTCTGTTTTCAGGGGGGAGACTTAGCAGGTGCTCAACTTTAAACAGACATAATGAAGCTGTTCCTCCAGTCAGAAACACTCCAGATCTACATATAGATACAGATAGTTACTGTATTGATCCCAGAGGGAAACAGGTTAGCAGTTAGCTGTAAGTTAGCAGTTAGCTGTAAGTTAGCAGTTAGCAACTAGCTGTGAGTTAGCAGTTAGTTGGCAGTTAGCAGCAGATGCTAGCAAACAATGCTTTCTCATCCACAGTGATGGACCAAGCCGGAGATGTGCACAGCGTAACTCGTAGTAATTCATGTGAACCGTTAATTACTACGTTTAAACATTTTGGAAATATTAACCTCATTAAACAGTTGTACCTGGAGACCTCCATCTTCATCAGAAACATGCAGATAATGTAACGTTAGCACACCGAGAGCGGTACACGGCGTTCAATGGAGCAGTGAGAGTTATTGATGACATCGATAAACTGTATCAGAGTCAGTGGATGTTTATTGATCAGCTGTCACACTGACAAAAGCAGGAAACTAAGAAATCAGAATCAGTTTGCAGTTGTTCATCACTGGAAAACAGGAAACCATCGGAGGCATTGATTTAATTTATCATTTTATATAATACAATGTAGAATATATCATTATTTATCAACATCTACACATTTATTAATCTGTTGAATTTACCCAAATATCAACTAAATAATTTACTTTAAAAGTTGAAACAGCTTCTCATGTTTCATTACATGATTCTTTTTATCTGACTTCTGCACATCTGCTCAGATAACAACTGAAAATACTTGGAAACACCTGGAATCACCTGGAAAGACCTGAGAACGCCTGGAGACAGCGGTGAAGGTGTGTAGAACCTGAACAGCATGTTTGCACCTTTGTGACTCGGACCCTGTTGGACCGTCTGATTGGACAGAGTTGAGACATTGTGGACAGTCCAGGAACACGAAAGACAGGAAGTGAAGCAGCGTGAGGCGTTCGCTGTCAGTCCGACACGCCTCCAGCTTCAGTTTATCTCATCAAATAAACCAACATACAGAAAATCAGAGGCGGAATTCTAAGGATTTCTAAGTTTCCTCGTCGTCGCTGTGGTGCGCCTTCTCCTCGCTTACGCTGCTCTCGTCGATGTTCTCCAGGGAGTCGGCACGCTGCAGCGTCAGTTCTGACACGCTGATGCACGTTAGCGTGTTCTGCTCCGGAAACATCCACGGCTTCAGAGACGGGTTGTGTTTCCGCTTCCAGTCCGGGTATTTCAGAGATGCCTTGTAGATCTTCCTCATGGCCTGAGAGGACAGAGGCGAGGTTAAACGGGACAGAGGCGAGGTTAAACGGGTCAGAGGCGAGGTTAAACGGGTCAGAGGCGAGGTTAAACGGGTCAGAGGCGAGGTTAAACCGGACAGAGGCGAGGTTAAACCGGTCAGAGGCGAGGTTAAACCGGTCAGAGGAGAGGTTAAACCGGTCAGAGGCGAGGTTAAACGGGTCAGAGGCGAGGTTAAACCGGACAGAGGCGAGGTTAAAAGGGTCAGAGGCGAGGTTAAAAGGGTCAGAGGAGAGGTTAAAAGGGTCAGAGGAGAGGTTAAACCGGACAGAGACGAGGTTAAACGGGTCAGAGGAGAGGTTAAACCGGTCAGAGGCGAGGTTAAACCGGTCAGAGGCGAGGTTAAACCGGTCAGAGGCGAGGTTAAACCGGTCAGAGGCGAGGTTAAACCGGTCAGAGGCGAGGTTAAACCGGTCAGAGGCGAGGTTAAACCGGTCAGAGGCGAGGTTAAACCGGTCAGAGGCGAGGTTAAACCGGTCAGAGGCGAGGTTAAACGGGTCAGAGGAGAGGTTAAACGGGTCAGAGGCGAGGTTAAACGGGTCAGAGGCGAGGTTAAACGGGACAGAGGAGAGGTTAAACGGGACAGAGGCGAGGTTAAACCGGTCAGAGGCGAGGTTAAACCGGTCAGAGGAGAGGTTAAACCGGTCAGAGGAGAGGTTAAACCGGTCAGAGGCGAGGTTAAGAGGGTCAGAGGCGAGGTTAAACGGGTCAGAGGCGAGGTTAAACGGGTCAGAGGAGAGGTTAAACGGGTCAGAGGAGAGGTTAAACGGGTCAGAGGAGAGGTTAAACGGGTCAGAGGAGAGGTTAAACGGGTCAGAGGAGAGGTTAAACGGGTCAGAGGAGAGGTTAAACCGGTCAGAGGCGAGGTTAAAAGGGTCAGAGGCGAGGTTAAACGGGTCAGAGGCGAGGTTAAACGGGTCAGAGGCGAGGTTAAACGGGTCAGAGGCGAGGTTAAACGGGTCAGAGGCGAGGTTAAACGGGTCAGAGGCGAGGTTAAACTGGTCAGAGGCGAAGTTAAAAGGGTCAGAGGCGAGGTTAAACCGGTCAGAGGCGAGGTTAAACCGGTCAGAGGCGAGGTTAAACCGGACAGAGGCGAGGTTAAACCGGTCAGAGGCGAGGTTAAACGGGTCAGAGGAGAGGTTAAACGGGTCAGAGGCGAGGTTAAACGGGTCAGAGGCGAGGTTAAACGGGACAGAGGAGAGGTTAAACGGGACAGAGGCGAGGTTAAACCGGTCAGAGGCGAGGTTAAACCGGTCAGAGGAGAGGTTAAACCGGTCAGAGGCGAGGTTAAACGGGTCAGAGGAGAGGTTAAAAGGGTCAGAGGCGAGGTTAAAAGGGTCAGAGGCGAGGTTAAACCGGTCAGAGGTGAGGTTAAAAGGGTCAGAGGCGAGGTTAAACCGGACAGAGGCGAGGTTAAACGGGTCAGAGGAGAGGTTAAACCGGACAGAGGCGAGGTTAAAAGGGTCAGAGGCGAGGTTAAAAGGGTCAGAGGCGAGGTTAAACCGGTCAGAGGCGAGGTTAAACCGGTCAGAGGCGAGGTTAAACCGGTCAGAGGCGAGGTTAAACCGGTCAGAGGCGAGGTTAAACCGGTCAGAGGCGAGGTTAAACCGGACAGAGGCGAGGTTAAACCGGACAGAGGCGAGGTTAAACCGGTCAGAGGCGAGGTTAAACCGGTCAGAGGCGAGGTTAAACCGGTCAGAGGCGAGGTTAAACCGGACAGAGGCGAGGTTAAACGGGTCAGAGGCGAGGTTAAACCGGTCAGAGGCGAGGTTAAACCGGTCAGAGGCGAGGTTAAACCGGTCAGAGGCGAGGTTAAACCGGTCAGAGGCGAGGTTAAACCGGACAGAGGCGAGGTTAAACGGGTCAGAGGCGAGGTTAAACCGGTCAGAGGCGAGGTTAAACCGGTCAGAGGCGAGGTTAAACCGGTCAGAGGCGAGGTTAAACGGGTCAGAGGCGAGGTTAAACCGGTCAGAGGCGAGGTTAAACCGGTCAGAGGCGAGGTTAAACCGGTCAGAGGCGAGGTTAAACCGGTCAGAGGCGAGGTTAAACCGGTCAGAGGCGAGGTTAAACCGGTCAGAGGCGAGGTTAAACCGGTCAGAGGCGAGGTTAAACGGGTCAGAGGCGAGGTTAAACCGGTCAGAGGCGAGGTTAAACCAGTCAGAGGCGAGGTTAAACCGGTCAGAGGCGAGGTTTAAGTAGACAGAGGAAAAAAATAATCTGAGGACAGTGTATAGGACAAACTTTTACCTTTGGAGCCACAAACTGAGAGACTCTGTTCACCACCCACTTTGGTAAAGATCCTGCAGACCCAGAGGACATCAGACAGAAGTGTGTTATTAACGGCTGAGGATGAGTCGGACTGCTGAAGCATGAATATGTTTGGAAAGATGTCTGCTCAGAGTGGGAACATCGTGCTATGAGGACATGTTGGCTGAGGACATTTATCCTTTAACATGTGTGTTTAACACGGTCTGTGAACCATAATCACGAGTACAAAGTGATTTCTGAGGGTCACAGCCTGGTGTTATGGTCAGGGTCAGGCACAGTATACCCCCTCTCACCTCGGGGGTCCACCTGGGTCAGGTAGTACAGGGTGGAGCTGGTGGTTCCATTGGACTGGATCAGGTACCCCGTCAGCAGAGACACGGCTCGGACATAGTCTTTCTTGGGAGGATGTTGCTGTGAAGATGAACAGAAGGTTTAAAGGGTCAGTTCACCTTCTTCAGCTCAGACTGATTAACATGAAGAACAGGAAACACATCTTACTACAAACTACCTTTACATCATCTGATAAAGGGAAGTTTCAGGCTGGAGCAATTGATTATTGATTTGAAAGAGAAGTGGAACTAAAAATCTTTCACATCAATCTAAAATGTGAATGATGAGCAGCACTTTGACCCGTAGGTCTGCAGGTTCTTATAAATGTGAGTATTTCTGAAGTCAGATGATAAAACGGGTCTCATCAACACGGTATTCTTGTGAAACACTGACTGGGTGTTTGACGGAGTAGTTGATGATCAGGTAGTCATCGCCCAGAGGAAGCCAGGATCTCATGGTCACAAAGTCTCGGTTCTTCAGAGGAGTCGGACATTTCCCTGTGGATGAAAACATTTCAGCTACAAGGCTTAACCAGTTTAAAATGGGACACAGATGGATCTAATCATCCAGGATGAGCTGCCTCCCTTTGTGTGTGAAAGCAGCATAATGTTGGGATAAAACAGTCAAACAGCCGTATTAATATTAACTTTACAGAGTAAAACAGAACGAGGGGCCTCCATGCTGAGGTCTGACCTGTTTGAACAATGATTTCAGATCTTAAGCTGCTGCCAACTGCTCTTCTCCCCCGTGGAAATGCACCTAAATTAAATAAATGAACCAGTCGAGCAGTTTCTCTGTAATATTATTGATGCAAAGACAACATTTAAACTCCCGCTCTGACCCGAGCAGCGATGCTCTCTCACGCCGTCTCCTGCACTTCTTTATAAAAACCTGCTGAAACTCGCCGTATGAGCGCCTTAAGATTTCCAGTTCAAGGTTGGTGAAAACGTGGCCCTCCTCTTCCCCGTTGCCATGGTGACTCGGAGAATCGGGGCTCCTCTGATGCTGGATTTTTATAGATGTGGCGCACGCTTAACTCAAGGTGAAACTAACTAACTAACTAAACTAACCTAACTAACCTAACTAGCTAAACTAAGTGAAATCAGCGTTTCTGGAAGCGGAAACTCAGAGTTTTCTCTCCAGTCGCCTCGTGCAGCTCAGGACGGGGACTGGATCAGAGAGAAGTTTCAGTTCAGTCTGCTGGTTTCCTTTGGCTATTTTTTGGTTGTGTTTGAATTGGACTAATTTGAAGTTAATTTATTACAATAAATCGGTCTCTTGGGGTGATATTTGTTGGCTTGTGGCACTTTATAAATAAAACAGAAAGTGGGATATGGACCAAAGTTAAAAACTTAAACAGCTTAAACGTCTTCACATGAACAAAATTAACCTGCTGACGCAGCGTTTCCTGGCACCACAGTTTTGAAGTGTTAATAGAAACAAAGTAAATCCCTTTTTACTCCTGGTAGAACAACAGGAAATGATTCAAACATCATCAGCTGTGATGCTGGAAACTCACAAGAATAATATCCAACGTCGGCGTTCACAGTCAGCCTGCCGATGTCGTACGTCTCGATCATGTTGGTGTCCCACTTTCTGCGGTAGCTGGTGTCGTGGAGGACGTCATACAGCGTCTCTGCCGTCACGTCTTTGCACACGATCCTCATCTGAGACAGAGGAAACAGACTGGGTCACATGTTGGAGCCCAAACTGAGCCAGAACCAGCACAGAGTGGGTCTGTTCTCTCCTGGTTCTACGAACCCAAAGGCTGAGCCCAGAACACATCATTATGGAGCAGCTTTGCTACAGAGGGATTCCTGACTGCTTCTTCAGAGCCAAGAACCCAGCTGCTGGATTCTGATGAGTGTCAGTGGGACGAATGTTTAACATGCAGCTGGGCTGATGCTTTCTGATGGGAGCATCTGAAGTTCTGACAGACCGAGTTAAACTGACTGAGTTAAACAGACCGAGTTAAACTGACAGACAGAGTTAAACAGACAGAGTTAAACAGACAGAGTTAAACAGACAGAGTTAAACAGACCGAGTTAAACTGACAGACAGAGTTAAACAGACAGAGTTGAACAGACAGAGTTGAACAGACAGAGTTATAGATGTAGCAGTGTGGGATGAGGATGATGAGGATGATGTAACATCTTCATCCTGGAGCGTAACAGAAACATCTGCTGAGTTCTGACTTTACAGCCTGAGACTCATTATCTGTGCTGCTCATCAGGCTCGTTCCTCTGGTTCAAGTCTCCTCAGGGACACTTTAAAGTCTCCTCAGGGACACTTTAAAGTCTCCTCAGGGACACTTTAAAGTCTCCTCAGGGACACTTTAAAGTCTCCTCAGGGACACTTTAAAGTCTCCTCAGGGACACTTTAAAGTCTCCTCAGGGACACTTTAAAGTCTCCTCAGGGACACTTTAAAGTCTCCTCAGGGACACTTTAAAGTCTCCTCAGGGACACTTTAACCACATCAATTTTCTTTTATAAACGGCCTTAAAACGAGGTCAAACCCAGCAGAACGTTTGTTAATCTGAAGAGAAGACAACGAGCTGCAAACAGTCAAACCTTCTCTTAATGTTCTGATCAATACTCGGGTGGCAAGTCATGCTGGTTATTGTTATTGATTAACATTGAGTTTTTGAAAACCATTTCTGTGAAAATTACAACTAAAAGGTTTTATAAGATAAAGTGATTAAAACGAGCAGGAAGAATAAACTGCAGAGTATATATATATATATATACATATATATACACATATATATATATATCTCTACCCTGATCCCATATAGTCTGCAGAGCTTTTCCACATCCTGCTGCAGCACATTTTCTCATTACAGATTACCTGTTATTATGGGATGGAAATCACGAGTGAGACAAAGACTCTTTGAGGAAGACGCTAGTTCCTTATAAACGGATATAGAGCTTCACTCATTCTTCAGCTACTTAATCAATCAGCAGATCAGTAAATGCATCAGATTTGCTGCCCAGCTGCCAGATATAGTTCCCACCTCCAGTCTTATGTCTCTTCATGCTGTCGGACATGAGTCACAGTTCAGCTGAGGGCTCAGTTTTAATGGAAGTTATTGTGTTTCTGGATAAAATGATTTGTGGTCAGTCACTGAACTTTAAAATGTGACGTTATTTCTGTGTTGGTCAGTAGCACAGAAACAGGTCGTGGACCAATGAAAACTTTGTTGGTCCATCAGGTGGAACCTTCCTCTGAAGGCACGACACGTTCTTTTTGTTCCATGCAGCGAAGGAGGCCGATGCATTTACTGATGGTGGCATCTCTCTACATCACTCAGAGTGAAGGACTTTATTAATCAAGAACTTTCCAGCTAAAACCACTTGGCCTTTAAAAATAAGCTCCATGTAGATAAAATTAAAGAATCAGGAGTTCAGAGGCAGCTGCTCTGAACAAGCTTCATCATTTCAGCCAACAGAAAGCAGATATTTTCCTGCTTTTACTTCTGTTTTCCACAGCAGAGCAAAGCCAAAGGACCGACAACGGGATGCAACCAGGAGCAGAACCAGGCTCAGATTGTTCCAGATGGTCATGATGCTATTCATGACTTCACAGCGGAGTGAAGGTTACTGAGGTGTGACGCATTCAGGCTCCTTAACGCTTTCTGATTGGATCGTTTTATGCAGGAATGTCTCACAGCTGAAGTCCCCACAGCTTGATCCAGATGAAACTTATTCAGAGGAGCTCAGCAGGAGCAGCAGAACCCTTCAGATAAACTAGATCAGGCCTCTTTGACCAACAAGTAGACAGGATGTGAAGCCGACCACTCGGAGCTTCTGGTGCCTTCAGAGCTGTTCTCCTTTCTGCCGTCACCTCAGTCTGAGCTGAGCCCCGACATGGCCTTCCTGACCATGTCATTGCTTTTGTTTGGTCACTGGATAACCAGTTAAATACAGGAATGTGCTTCCTGGAGGAAGCCATGATCACCACCCACTGTTTTACAGTTCGGATAAAAACCAAGAGAAAGACTCGACACTTTGTCTCTGCTGTCGCTTGGTTATGACCAGAAATCAACTTCCTGCTCTCTGAATTTATAAAAAGAAGGAATAAAATCTTCTATCAGCTCTTCAGTCCAACCAACATTCAGCCATAAGAATAATCTTGGTTCTTCACATTGATAAAGATCTAAGAGAAAATTCTCCCAGAACCAGAACCTGGCTGTGAAGCTCCTGATGATTCCACCATCCTTGGCCTCATGAAGGAAAGCCTGTGTACAAACAGGAAGTGGAACAACTGGTCCTGGTTGTTCTGGTGTGGTCAAAACTTTCTGGACCTGAACCACTTCAACCAGTTCTGTGGAGATGCCAGTGCCCCCCCCCCCCAGCATTATGAACAGCACCTAGGCTACTGTGGACTCCTTAAAGGGTCTGCAATCTCCAGACCTAAAGTGGACCCCCACATCAACACTGTTGGGAATCTAATCCTGGGAAGCACCAGACCTCCGACTTCAAATCCCAGCAGGCTTTGCAGTTCACACCTAGAAATGCCCCCCATTGGTGAGGGAGCCCCAACATCCGAGGGTTTTGGCCAGACTGAGATCTGAAGTCAGACGGAGTTCAAACATCTGTAACTTGGTCTCAGCTACAGTCAGAGTGATTTAAAAAGGGAGCAGAACCGAACATGTAGTGCAGCGGTTACAGAGCAGCTCTCAGTTCACTTTGAGTTTCAGGCGTTTCAGGCCAGCTTTACAGGAATATGAAGGGTTACCCGTCGGTATCAGATTCTGCTTTTATTCTGTTTGCTTTGAACATTAAAACAACCAGAGAAGAAGACTGTGTGCCTCAGAGGGAGTTTCTGTTTGAACTTAAACCGGTCCACCAGGTTTCTGCCTCCGGCTCAGTTTGGGTGCCATGTGAGACGGCTTAAAGCAGGACGTCACCTTTTTCCACTGCTGTCACCTTCCCGAAGCGTCAGGCTCCACTGAGCCGCAGTCATCAGATACTGGGAAGGTCAGTGGTGGAAAACGCTCCGTGTAACTCAATCAGCGCCAGTCTGCGGCAGCGTTAATCATTCATGGCACCCCGAGCTTCATGTCGCTCAGCTGTAACACCGCTAAGTTCCAGCTGGTTCCGTCTGAGCGGACCGGGAGCGATTAGTTCAGGAAAACTACAAATACCAGAGTCCAGAAACAGTGGAGGAGAGTCTGAACCCCACCGCAGACATGCTGGGACGAACCGACTCTGATCTTTGTTCTGCTAACAGAATCTGGTTCTGACAGAGTTCTGTTTAAAATGCCGGAACATCCGGGCTTCAAACGAGACTTTAGCTGTTCAGTGTTTTTCTCTCAGATGATGTTTGAAGAGAAGTAAACAACTGACCGAGTTGGACCTCTGAGGACAAACCGGGCCCTCAGAGGACAAACCGGGACCTCAGAGGACGAACCGGGCCCTCAGAGGACAAACCGGGACCTCAGAGGACAAACCGGGCCCTCAGAGGATGAACCGGGCCCTCAGAGGACGAACCGGGACCTCAGAGGACAAACCGGGACCTCAGAGGACAAACCGGGCCCTCAGAGGACAAACCGGGACCTCAGAGGACAAACCGGGCCCTCAGAGGATGAACCGGGACCTCAGAGGACCAACCGGGCCCTCAGAGGACCAACCGGGACCTCAGAGGACCAACCGGGCCCTCAGAGGACCAACCGGGACCTCAGAGGACCAACCGGGACCTCAGAGGACCAACCGGGCCCTCAGAGGACCAACCGGGACCTCAGAGGACCAACCGGGACCTCAGAGGACCAACCGGGACCTCAGAGGACCAACCGGGACCTCAGAGGACGAACCGGGCCCTCAGAGGACGAACCGGGACCTCAGAGGACGAACCGGGACCTCAGAGGACCAACTGGGACGTTGACTCATCAGAACAAAGGCTGGGTCTCAGACTTATGCTCAGAGGAACCGACACTCTGAGTCCTGTGAGTGCTGGACTCAGATCAAGCTTCTGCATGTGGTTCTGTTGGGTTCTTTCTCTCTTCACAGGTGCTCCACGTGAATCATTGATGAGTCAGAAGAAGCGCTTCACCGCCCCAGAAAGACGTCTGAATTATTCACAGAGCAGGCATCATCAGAGCGTCCTGTCAGCTCTGAGGAGTAAAGGGTTCCTCTGGGGGCTTTTTGGACCGGCGCCAATGGATCTGCTGTAGGTTGGGTCCAGCTTCTATGACTCTATTCATATCAGGATCTACTTTATTCCTGCTGTGCTACATTTATGTTCTGCGAGTTTTAGATGAGTAAAAGGTTCAGTTTAATGAGAACAGGTGGAGCGACTGAGCCCAACAGAACCGAACCTCAGATCAATAAGTTTGTTACAGATGGATCCCAACAGCTAAAGATTCCATTAAACTTCTTTATTAAAGGCTCATCTGTCTCCTCAGCTCGGTGGTAACGTTTTACTCCACAAGCTGCTGCTGAGCAGAGGAAACAGAACCTGCCGCCCACTCCCCTGGGGACACGCCCCTGGGCACACGCCTCTGGGCACACGCCTCTGGGCACACGCCTCTGGGCACACGCCTCTGGGCACACGCCTCTGGGCACACGCCTCTGGGCACACGCCTCTGGGCACACGCCTCTGGGCACACGCCTCTGGGCACACGCCTCTGGGCACACGCCTCTGGGCACACGCCCCTGGGCACACGCCCCTGGGCACACGCCCCTGGGCACACGCCCCTGGGCACACGCCCCTGGGCACACGCCCCTGGGCACACGCCCCTGGGCACACGCCCCTGGGCACACGCCCCTGGGCACACGCCTCTGGGCACACGCCTCTGGGCACACGCCTCTGGGCACACGCCTCTGGGCACACGCCTCTGGGCACACGCCTCTGGGCACACGCCTCTGGGCACACGCCTCTGGGCACACGCCTCTGGGCACACGCCTCTGGGCACACGCCTCTGGGCACACGCCTCTGGGCACACGCCTCTGGGCACACGCCTCTGGGCACACGCCCCTGGGCACACGCCCCTGGGCACACGCCTCTGGGCACACGCCTCTGGGCACACGCCTCTGGGCACACGCCTCTGGGGACACGCCTCTGGGGACACGCCTCTGGGGGACACGCCTCTGGGGACACGCCTCTGGGGACACGCCTCTGGGGACACGCCTCCGGGCACACGCCTCCGGGCACACGCCTCCGGGCACACGCCTCCGGGCACACGCCTCCGGGCACACGCCTCTGGGGACACGCCTCTGGGCACACGCCTCTGGGCACACGCCTCTGGGCCAGGAACTGATCGGTTAGCTCAGGCCGCACCCATTAGATCAATAAACAGCTGTGGCAGCGATGCAGAACATCTCAGGACAGTTTCTCAATCCTCTGCTCAGAGCAAAGGTCCGAATATCCAACTCAGGTAACGTTTCCCGCTCCTGTGGGCAGAACCCGGCTGTTGGAGCAGAGCTGATCAGATCTGTAAAGCTTTCTGTGGAATCAGGTCAAAGCGATCATCTGCTGGTTCTTCGGTGTCTGAGTGGCTTCGTTTCCACATGGAGGTCAAACGTCTCGTCTTTCAGAGCGCCGCCCGGCCTCGCCGGGAGCTGCCGCCTCCATGGTGTTTTTGTCCAGCCACAGTCAGCGTGCGACTCCCCCCGGAAACAGTCGGGTTAGTTTCTCCGGGCTCCGATGGTCAGAACATTGGCTCCATGTCTCACAGCGATCTGTTCAGAGCTGACCTCTGGTAACATTCAGACTTTACAGCTGCAGCCACGTCACGAACATCTTCTTCTTCTACAGAAAGCAAAGACCAGCGGCACTAATCTCTCCTCCCGGATGTCTGTGCGACACAAAGAAAGCTCAGAACATTCTCAGGGATCCGCTCAGTTTGAACGGTTCCATGAGTTCAGGAAGCTTAACAAACCAAAACGGGACCATATTTTAGAATGACTGAGCAGTATCATCTGGAGTTTTAGACTCATTTCATCTGTCAGATGCACTTTCATTTTGTTGTATTTTATTTTTTCATCTCTTTTACTCTCACAGCCTCCTCAGGACAACACTGAGCATGTGCAGCAGCAACCTCTCTGCTGACTCAGCAGTGTTGGCAGAATTATCTGCAAAGTTTGCTGAAGGCTGGAGTTCTGTAGCTGCTGCTCAGGGCCTACAGAACCAACCCGCCATCTTTTTCTTACATACAGAATTAAAAAGCCGTTCATTTTAGTTTTTCTACCAACTTAAGCGTTGTTTGGAAACGGGACACGTGCACTTTGTCTGAGGGAAAGAAGGTCACTCGTCTGGTGTGTAATTTCATCCTGAATCCTGGTGAAGAGCTGCAGGATCTGCAGGATCTGCAGGATCTGCAGGATCTGCACAGCTGGCCGAAAAGTCTTTAAAATCATTTAGAATCTGTTCTGGAACGTGGTTTCATGGCAGAACGGTGTGTGGTGATGGCGGCAGCCTGCAGCCCCCCCACTGTGCACTGCAGCCCAAACCTCTGTTTGGTAGAGACCAGACAAGACCGCTTCAGAACCAGAACCTCAGGTGCCGGTTCTCCGTCTGAAGGAGCCTCTGGAAAGTCGGAGAACACGAGCTGGAATGCGTTTGTGTCTGAAACTCAAGTCTTACTCGGTCATCCTCTGATGACAAATCAGTCAACCTGATGTCACCTGCTCTTACATCCTCTGAACATCACAGGACTAAACTCTGACCCAAAACCTCTGCTGGAGCTCCTGGAAAGAGAAGAACACAAACAGAACCTGGACAGGTTCCTCCAGGACTGAATGTTCACCTGTGGAGGAGCTGCTTCTTTGCTCTGAACTTTCTCTGATTCTACAGGTGTGTGCTCTTCGGCAGCTGATGAGCCTCAGAATAGCGCGCGCGCCACTCACCTTGAGTTTCTGCACCGTGCTGCTCTCCTCCTCCCGGCACCACACCGTCACGCCGCCCTTGCTGTAGCGGCTCGTCCATCCGTCCGCACTTAGACACTGATTCTTGAAGGAAGAGAAGTCCGAGTCGTCCGGGATCTGGACTGGCATCTCCGATTAGCCACGAGCCCCTTTCACACCGGAAACTCACTCCTGCATCAGTCAGCGTCTCGCGCGCTCCCTCCCAACTGACGCGCAGCGGCTGGACTTGGAGGTGTGAGGAGGAGTGGCTGCTGCTGCGGCTTTTATCCGCCTCCGCCTGCACAGATGGCCCGCAGCGGGCGGAGCTCTCACTCTGCTTTTACTCAGGTGTCCACACCTGTCCGTCACCTGACCGTCACCTGACCTGTCTGCTGCGACTACAACACCCACCGACCCTGCTCACCGGCTCAGAAATGGTTTCAGACGGCTCCAGCTCTCTCAGATCTCTCAAAGTGTCACCTGAAACGGTTCAGTTCAAATCAAGGTCCAGACCCAGGTCCTAAAACCTGGAGCTGTTCTGACTCAGCAAGAGGACAGAAAAAGACGTCAGTTCCAGACTTCCTGTTGCCTCACAGCAGCTTCACAAATCAGGACCATGGGAGGCAAAACAAATCAATCAATCAATCAATCAATCAATCAATCTATCAATCAATAATTAAATGAAACGTGATTCTCCTTCTCGAACAGAGTGACTCATCTTCACAATAGAGCATCTCTTGGGCACAAAGTAAATTACAAAGAAGATAAAAAAGAGATGAAAACTGAAATGTAATAAAGATAATCAATAATACATAAATAAAGAAATAAAAGAGAAAACAAAAGACTTTGTGGATGGAGCAAATTTCTGTTTATGAATAAAGAATTTAGCATATAAAATAATACAGTTTAATACGTATAGATAATTATAGACATTCTGGTTATTATTATAACCCTCATTTGAAATATAAAATACAGTTGATATTTTCTTTAGTTGCTCTCCTCATGAATTTGGTTTTGGAGTTTCTTTTATGAAGGATTTTCCGGATGTTTTGGTTGTTTAACTTGGGATGAAACGGTTATTTTAGCTCCATCTGAAGTCACGGAATATTGTGTCAGTATGTTATTGGCGTAACAAACTTTACTTTTTTAAATAAATGAGATGATTCCTTAGTAATTTCTCGCGTTACAAGCTTAAATTCTTTGAATGGGATTAGAAGGAAAACATGTTGAAGCAGGTTAAACAGATGTGTACAAAGATGGAGGCAGACGGACGACCTTCTAGCTAATAACCGAATATGGAAAAAGGACGGATGGATTTGGATATAACTTTATTTAATTGGACTGTTGCTAAAGTTCCTTGGAGTGACTTTTCTTGTGAACTGGTGTTTTTTTAAATTATACTGAAGTGAACTTTAAACTATTGTTTTAAGTGTGAATTGATGATCAGAATCTTCCATAAAAGTCAAAGATTGGATTAAAGACAAGTTCTGGTGCAATCTGTTGTTTTTAATTGGCTTTTAATATATTAATTGGATGGATGGATGGATGGATGGATGGATGGATGGATGGATGGATGGATGGATGATGGATGATGGATGATGGATGGATGGATGGATGATGGATGAATGGATGGATAAATAAATGGATGAATGGATGAAAGAGGTAACTGTTGCATGAGTCACTCGGGGATAAATCTGCTTGTTTTAAATACAGCTGGATTTTGGGCAGTTGCCTTCTTTAAAGGACCAGTTCACCAGTTCAAGGACTCCTGGCTCTGAGCGTTTGGGTTTGATACCAACAGCAGCTCGGAGGGTGGAGCGGTTTGGGTGAAGTGACCCTGATGGATTCTTCTGATGTAACATCAGCAGCATTGATGCAGAGGCGCTGGTGAACCCACACAGAATGGAAACTGAACCGGTCCATAAACTAAGAGCCAGACAGGAGCCTCCTGCTGAGATTTCTGCCTGGAGCTGGATTCCTGGATAATGGCTGATCATTAACAGTCTGCTGTTGCTGTGCTGCTGTCTTTAGCCTGCACAGGTTCTCTAACCGATGGAACTCGCTCAAACTCAGATTCCTCTTCTTTGTCACTGATCTGTAGCTCTGATTTTTATGGGAAGGAACAAAGTTACTCCCAGGACAGTTTAGTTTTCAGTGGCAGTAAACTCCTCTTTCAGAAGATGGAGGGGATGATGGGTGCTCCATTTTGTCGACTGAATCTTTGAAATCTCCCTTTTCTGCCCTTTTCTACCATCTTCAAATGATATAAACATGAAAGAGAAACAAGAGAAACATCCACTGACACACCTTGGACTTTGAAGGCCTTGAAACCTGAGCTGGGTGAAATAAAAGAATATGCACCGTGTCAGATGACTCGGTCAACAGAGTCTATCAACTGTAGATCTGCAGTCTGACTGGAGCTGGTTGAGGGTGGTCACCTGGTTCTGGTGCTGGTATTTGTTTCTGGGGTATGTCCCAGAATAATTCTCAATGAAAGAAAAAGTTAGGGTTAGAGTTTATCCAAAATCCAAACAAACAGAAAGAGGTCAGACCCTGATCAGCAGACAGAGTCCAGGAGACAAAAACCAAAAACAGGCAAAGAACACAACAAAGAACCAGTAAGCAGAAGAAGAACAGGGGGTGGGAATGAGGACAGACTGTCTGTTTACAGTCTTACAAAGAAAGAGTTTGAGTTTAATTAACCGTTTAACCAACCTCTGTTATGGAGCCAGCTGCCAGTTTGGGTTCAGCTAACCCTAAACATCCTTTCCACAGGAAGTTTTTTCTTTCCACTGTCACTTTGTGCAGGGATGACGAAATGAACAATAAGTCAACAAGCACCATAACACCAGGCCAGGGATACCTGCTGAGGGATGTTTCAGGCTCACCTGAGCCATCCCTAACTATAAGCTTCATCAGAAAGGAAAGTTTCAGCCTGATCTTAAAGGTAGAGAGGGTGTCTGCTTCCTGAAGCCAAACTGGCAGCTGGTTCCACAGAGAGGGGCCTGATAACTGAAGGCTCTGCCTCCCATTCTGCTTTTAGGGGCCTGATAACTGAAGGCTCTGCCTCCCATTCTGCTTTTAGGGGCCTGATAACTGAAGGCTCTGCCTCCCATTCTGCTTTTAGGGGCCTGATAACTGAAGGCTCTGCCTCCCATTCTGCTTTTAGGGGCCTGATAACTGAAGGCTCTGCCTCCCATTCTGCTTTTAGGGGCCTGATAACTGAAGGCTCTGCCTCCCATTCTGCTTTTAGGGGCCTGATAACTGAAGGCTCTGCCTCCCATTCTGCTTTTAGGGGCCTGATAACTGAAGACTCTGCCTCCCATTCTGCTTTTAGGGGCCTGATAACTGAAGGCTCTGCCTCCCATTCTGCTTTTAGGGGCCTGATAACTGAAGGCTCTGCCTCCCATTCTGCTTTTAGGGGCCTGATAACTGAAGGCTCTGCCTCCCATTCTGCTTTTAGGGGCCTGATAACTGAAGGCTCTGCCTCCCATTCTGCTTTTAGGGGCCTGATAACTGAAGGCTCTGCCTCCCATTCTGCTTTTAGGGGCCTGATAACTAAAGGCTCTGCCTCCCATTCTGCTTTTAGGGGCCTGATAACTGAAGGCTCTGCCTCCCATTCTGCTTTTAGGGGCCTGATAACTGAAGGCTCTGCCTCCCATTCTGCTTTTAGGGGCCTGATAACTGAAGGCTCTGCCTCCCATTCTGCTTTTAGGGGCCTGATAACTGAAGGCTCTGCCTCCCATTCTGCTTTTTACCTTTCTACTTTAAGTCTACTCCCTGGACCTGATCCAGTCTTTAGTCCCCCTAAATAGCTGTTAAACATGTTCCAATGTTCCCTCACAGTGAGGATTTATAAGGGTTTCTGCCACTGATTCCTCATCTGGAATCAGTTTAGCCAGACAGCCTGGTTCTATGGATCAACAGAACCCTCAGTCAGAATGAAATGCCACAGGCGGAGGGGGCAGATGTAATTGAAAACAGATCTTGTCTGAAAATGGATCAGGACCCTACATGAGGGGGTAGGGGGTGCTGTTTTATATGAACTGATCTGAAGCGATAAGACTTTTATGGACGAACCATCCTCCCTGTCCTTTCTTCAGCTGGAATTTAAAGTGGAAACAGTCTCCATGTTTGGTCGTGCAGCAGCAACTCCACATCTACGTTTTATCAGCAGAGCGTGAAAGCAGCAGGAAAAAGTCTGATCAGCTTCCTGATGGGAGGAGATGAACCAAATTTGGACCCGAGGTCGTTTCTGCAGTGCCTCTCCTCACCACACGGTGGTACCAGATCTCAGACTCTTCTGATCCGTGAAACCAGATGAAGAACATTTTGTCTTGACCACAGGTGGCGCTGCAGAGCAGTGTGTTGGAGAACTCACACAAGTCTCACAAACTGTGTTAAAGAGATGCTGTAAAACAGAGAGACGGCTGCATTTGTTAGGTGTGGTATCACAGTAGAACTCATCACCATGGTAACAGAGGAGGTTTGCTCATTTCTTTATCTCACTGTTTGGGTTGTGATGCTATTAGTTCAGGCAACAGATTACTGAGACTGTCCCACAGAAAGATCACCAGCATGAGTTAATGTTTATGCATTTGGCAGAAACTTTCATCCAAGGTAGGCAGGTAGGGTAAGGGGGTCTTGCCTAAGGACCCAGACTGACCCAGACCCTCAGAGGCTAACCCAGACCCTCAGAGACTAACCCAGACCCTCAGAGACTGACCCAGACCCATAGAGACTAACCCAGACCCTCAGAGACTGACCCAGACCCTCAGAGACTAACCTAGACCCTCAGAGACTAACCCAGACCCTCAGAGACTAACCTAGACCCTCAGAGACTGACCCAGACCCTCAGAGACTAACCCAGACCCTCAGAGACTAACCCAGACCCTCAGAGACTGACCCAGACCCTCAGAGACTAACCTAGACCCTCAGAGACTAACCCAGACCCTCAGAGACTGACCCAGACCCTCAGAGACTGACCCAGACCCATAGAGACTAACCCAGACCCTCAGAGACTGACCCAGACCCTCAGAGACTAACCCAGACCCCCAGAGACTGACCCAGACCCATAGAGACTGACCCAGACCCATAGAGACTAACCCAGACCCTCAGAGACTAACCCAGACCCTCAGAGACTAACCCAGACCCTCAGAGACTGACCCAGACCCATAGAGACTAACCCAGACCCTCAGAGACTAACCCAGACCCTCAGAGACTAACCCAGACCCTCAGAGACTGACCCAGACCCTCAGAGACTAACCCAGACCCTCAGAGACTGACCCAGACCCTCAGAGACTGACCCAGACCCTCAGAGACTAACCCAGACCCTCAGAGACTAACCTAGACCCTCAGAGACTGACCCAGACCCTCAGAGACTGACCCAGACCCTCAGAGACTGTCCCAGACCCTCAGAGACTGTCCCAGACCCTCAGAGACTGACCCAGACCCTCAGAGACTAACCCAGACCCTCAGAGACTAACCCAGACCCATAGAGACTAACCCAGACCCTCAGAGACTAACCCAGACCCATAGAGACTAACCCAGACCCTCAGAGACTGACCCAGACCCTCAGAGACTGACCCAGACCCATAGAGACTAACCCAGACCCTCAGAGACTGACCCAGACCCATAGAGACTGACCCAGACCCTCAGAGACTGACCCAGACCCTCAGAGACTAACCCAGACCCATAGAGACTAACCCAGACCCTCAGAGACTAACCCAGACCCATAGAGACTAACCCAGACCCTCAGAGACTAACCCAGACCCATAGAGACTAACCCAGACCCTCAGAGACTAACCCAGACCCATAGAGACTAACCCAGACCCTCAGAGACTGACCCAGACCCTCAGAGACTGACCCAAACCCTCAGAGACTGTCCCAGACCCTCAGAGACTGTCCCAGACCCTCAGAGACTGACCCAGACCCTCAGAGACTGACCCAGACCCATAGAGACTAACCCAGACCCTCAGAGACTGACCCAGACCCATAGAGACTGACCCAGACCCTCAGAGACTGACCCAGACCCATAGAGACTGACCCAGACCCTCAGAGACTGACCCAGACCCTCAGAGACTGACCCAGACCCTCAGAGACTGACCCAAACCCTCAGAGACTGTCCCAGACCCTCAGAGACTGTCCCAGACCCTCAGAGACTGACCCAGACCCTCAGAGACTGACCCAGACCCTCAGAGACTGACCCAGACCCATAGAGACTAACCCAGACCCTCAGAGACTGACCCAGACCCATAGAGACTGACCCAGACCCTCAGAGACTGACCCAGACCCTCAGAGACTAACCCAGACCCATAGAGACTAACCCAGACCCTCAGAGACTAACCCAGACCCATAGAGACTAACCCAGACCCTCAGAGACTAACCCAGACCCATAGAGACTAACCCAGACCCTCAGAGACTAACCCAGACCCATAGAGACTAACCCAGACCCTCAGAGACTGACCCAGACCCTCAGAGACTGACCCAGACCCTCAGAGACTGTCCCAGACCCTCAGAGACTGACCCAGACCCTCAGAGACTGACCCAGACCCTCAGAGACTGACCCAGACCCATAGAGACTAACCCAGACCCTCAGAGACTGACCCAGACCCATAGAGACTGACCCAGACCCATAGAGACTGACCCAGACCCTCAGAGACTGACCCAGACCCTCAGAGACTGACCCAGACCCTCAGAGACTAACCCAGACCCATAGAGACTAACCCAGACCCTCAGAGACTAACCCAGACCCATAGAGACTAACCCAGACCCTCAGAGACTAACCCAGACCCATAGAGACTAACCCAGACCCTCAGAGACTAACCCAGACCCATAGAGACTAACCCAGACCCTCAGAGACTGACCCAGACCCTCAGAGACTAACCCAGACCCTCAGAGACTAACTCAGACCCATAGAGACTAACCCAGACCCTCAGAGACTAACCCAGACCCATAGAGACTAACCCAGACCCTCAGAGACTAACTCAGACCCTCAGAGACTAACCCAGACCCTCAGAGACTAACCCAGACCCTCAGAGACTAACTCAGACCCATAGAGACTAACCCAGACCCTCAGAGACTGACCCAGACCCTCAGAGACTGTCCCAGACCCTCAGAGACTGACCCAGACCCTCAGAGACTAACCCAGACCCTCAGAGACTGACCCAGACCCTCAGAGACTAACCCAGACCCTCAGAGACTGACCCAGACCCTCAGAGACTGACCCAGACCCTCAGAGACTAACCCAGACCCTCAGAGACTAACCCAGACCCTCAGAGACTGACCCAGACCCTCAGAGACTAACCCAGACCCTCAGAGACTGACCCAGACCCTCAGAGACTAACCCAGACCCTCAGAGACTGACCCAGACCCTCAGAGACTAACCCAGACCCTCAGAGACTGACCCAGACCCTCAGAGACTAACCCAGACCCTCAGAGACTGACCCAGACCCTCAGAGACTAACCCAGACCCTCAGAGACTGACCCAGACCCTCAGAGACTAACCCAGACCCTCAGAGACTGACCCAGACCCTCATTATTATTATCAGTAAATATGCAGAGAAAAATAACCAAGAATATAAAACACAGTTTGACAGACAGAAAATAGGATTTCTGCAGCAACAAGGTGATTCCCAAAGAGCTATTAGCTGAAAACTTGGCATATCTCAGCATGGTGTGCAGTGTGTCCTTAAAAAAATATCCACATTGTGACCTGGAGGCAGAATGAAAACCCTTCAAAGTGGCTGCAGAAGACATAATGGGAATGTGGAATAAAATCTTTATCCTAACTGTTTTAACAGAGAAGAACCCTTTAAATCTAAAACTAGGAGCTGTAATCACTTTATTGCACGTTTTATTCATGAAATGTTAAGGGTATCTGTCCCAGAGACTCTTAAAAAGACTTTAAAAGATTAAATCAAACCAGCTCAAGGCACAAATAGACTTTCAGTGTCAAGCTGGGAGCCTTAATAACGTTTAGGTAGGAACAAACTGCTTTAATGACCATAAATTTAAATATAGTGCAGATTGTGAACATAACTAGTTGGCCGACAGTCTGTAGGATATAACTGATTTTAAGGCAGAAACAACAGTTCAGCGTCTCACTGGGGGTTTTAATCCCTTTTTGGCAGGCAAAGAACTGCTGTAATGATGCTCAAATGTAAGGAGGAGGCTCAAAATGACTAATTAGACATCAGTCTATCATTATCATTTCAGTGAAAAGGTCACTTTTTCAAACATGATCATCTTTATTCATCTCCTTCATGTTGCGACCAACAAGAAGAAGGCAAAGCAGCATTGTTGGAACAAACAACAACAACTATCAGCTGATCCCAGACCAGCGACCACGTGATCCTGCAGAATATTTCACTCCGGAACATTCTTCTGTTCGGCGACAGAACTTTTCGGAGATGGATGGAAGTTCATCCATTTGAAGTCTTAAGTCTCCTCCTCCTTCCTCCCCTCCGTCCTCCTCCCCTCTTTCCTCCTCCCCTCTTTCCTCCTCCCCTCTTTCCTCCTCCCCTCCTCCCCTCCGTCCCCCTCCTCCTCCTGCGGTCTATAAACCGGACGCCGGGGGCTGAGGGGGGGCGCAGAGAAGCAGAGGAGAGAGAAGAGGAGGAGGAAAAGGACTGAGCAGCAGCAGCAGGATCGGAGTCTTTTCAGCAGAGAGTGAAGATGAAGGCGCGCGTGCTGGTCCTCGGTCTGTCCCTGGTTCTGACCGTGTGTGTGGCCCGGTCTCCGTACCAGTCGGTTCTGCAGCACAGCCGGGTCCGAGGCCGGCAGCAGGGGTGAGTGTTCCGCCGAACCCATCAGAGATGTCTGATAATCAAAGTACTGCGGTGAAAATACCACAAATATGTGTTCAGGTTCTGCTAGATTACACGTTCCCTCGGTTTAATTCGGTCAGGAACTACAGAAAAGTACTTCACTCGCTTCAGTTTGAACGGGTTTCTGTTTTATCTGAGTACTAACACGAAGTACAAGTACTAAAACAGCAGGAACTGAAGTACAGCAGTACTAACACAAAGTACAAGTACTAAAACAGCAGGAACTGAAGTACAGCAGTACTAACACAAAGTACAAGTACTAAAACAGCAGGAACTGAAGTACAGCAGTACTAACACAAAGTACAAGTACTGAAACAGCAGGAACTGAAGTACAGCAGTACTAAAACTAGGCACGAGTACCAAAACAGCAGGAACTAAAGTACCGCAGTACTAAAACTAGGCACGAGTACCGAAACAGCAGGAACTAAAGTACCGCAGTACTAAAACTAGGCACGAGTACTGAAACAGCAGGAACTAAAGTACCACAGTACTAAAACTAGGCACGAGTACCGAAACAGCAGTAACTAAAGTACCGCAGTACTAAAACTAGGCACGAGTACCGAAACAGCAGGAACTGGAGTACCGCAGTACTAAAACTAGGCACGAGTACTGAAACAGCAGAAATTAAAGTACCGCAGTACTAAAACTAGGCACGAGTACTGAAACAGCAGGAACTGAAGTACCGCAGTACTAAAACTAGGCACGAGTACTAAAACAGCAGGGACTGAAGTACCGCAGTACTAAAACTAGGCACGAGTACTGAAACAGCAGGAACTGAAGTACCGCAGTACTAAAACTAGGCACGAGTACTGAAACAGCAGGAACTGAAGTACCGCAGTACTAACACTAGGCATGAGTACCGAAACAGCAGGAACTAAAGTACCGCAGTACTAAAACTAGGCACGAGTACCGAAACAGCAGGAACTGAAGTACCGCAGTACTAAAACTAGGCACGAGTACCGAAACAGCAGGAACTAAAGTACCGCAGTACTAAAACTAGGCACGAGTACCGAAACAGCAGGAACTGAAGTACCGCAGTACTAAAACTAGGCACGAGTACCGAAACAGCAGGAACTAAAGTACCGCAGTACTAACACTAGGCACGAGTACCGAAACAGCAGGAACTGAAGTACCGCAGTACTAACACTAGGCACGAGTACCGAAACAGCAGGAACTGAAGTACCGCAGTACTAAAACTAGGCACGAGTACCGAAACAGCAGGAACTAAAGTACCGCAGTACTAAAACTAGGCACGAGTACCGAAACAGCAGGAACTGAAGTACCGCAGTACTAAAACTAGGCACGAGTACCGAAACAGCAGGAACTAAAGTACCGCAGTACTAAAACTAGGCACGAGTACTAAAACAGCAGGAACTGAAGTACCGCAGTACTAAAACTAGGCACGAGTACTGAAACAGCAGGAACTGAAGTACCGCAGTACTAAAACTAGGCACGAGTACTGAAACAGCAGGAACTGAAGTACCGCAGTACTAAAACTAGGCACGAGTACTGAAACAGCAGGAACTGAAGTACTGCAGTACTAAAACTAGGCACGAGTACTGAAACAGCAGGAATTAAAGTACTGCAGTACTAAAACTAGGCACGAGTACCGAAACAGCAGGAACTAAAGTACCACAGTACTAAAACTAGGCACGAGTACCGAAACAGCAGGAACTAAAGTACTGCAGTACTAAAACTAGGCACGAGTACCGAAACAGCAGGAACTGAAGTACCGCAGTACTAAAACTAGGCACGAGTACCGAAACAGCAGGAACTAAAGTACCGCAGTACTAAAACTAGGCACGAGTACCGAAACAGCAGGAACTAAAGTACCGCAGTACTAAAACTAGGCACGAGTACCGAAACAGCAGGAACTAAAGTACCGCAGTACTAAAACTAGGCACGAGTACCGAAACAGCAGGAACTAAAGTACCGCAGTACTAAAACTAGGCACGAGTACCAAAACAGCAGGAACTAAAGTACCGCAGTACTAAAACTAGGCACGAGTACTGAAACAGCAGGAACTGAAGTACCGCAGTACTAAAACTAGGCACGAGTACTGAAACAGCAGGAACTGAAGTACTGCAGTACTAACACTAGGCACGAGTACTGAAACAGCAGGAACTAAAGTACTGCAGTACTAAAACTAGGCACGAGTACCGAAACAGCAGGAACTAAAGTACCGCAGTACTAAAACTAGGCACGAGTACCGAAACAGCAGGAACTGAAGTACCGCAGTACTAAAACTAGGCACGAGTACCGAAACAGCAGGAACTAAAGTACCGCAGTACTAAAACTAGGCACGAGTACCGAAACAGCAGGAACTGAAGTACCGCAGTACTAAAACTAGGCACGAGTACCGAAACAGCAGGAACTAAAGTACCGCAGTACTAACACTAGGCACGAGTACCGAAACAGCAGGAACTGAAGTACCGCAGTACTAAAACTAGGCACGAGTACCGAAACAGCAGGAACTGAAGTACCGCAGTACTAACACTAGGCACGAGTACCGAAACAGCAGGAATTAAAGTACCGCAGTACTAAAACTAGGCACGAGTACCGAAACAGCAGGAACTGAAGTACCGCAGTACTAAAACTAGGCACGAGTACCGAAACAGCAGGAACTAAAGTACCGCAGTACTAACACTAGGCACGAGTACCGAAACAGCAGGAACTGAAGTACCGCAGTACTAAAACTAGGCACGAGTACCGAAACAGCAGGAACTGAAGTACCGCAGTACTAACACTAGGCACGAGTACCGAAACAGCAGGAACTGAAGTACCGCAGTACTAACACTAGGCACGAGTACCGAAACAGCAGGAACTAAAGTACCGCAGTACTAACACTAGGCACGAGTACAGAAACAGCAGGAACTAAAGTACTGCAGTACTAAAACTAGGCACGAGTACTGAAACAGCAGGAACTGAAGTACCGCAGTACTAACACTAGGCACGAGTACCGAAACAGCAGGAACTAAAGTACCGCAGTACTAAAACTAGGCACGAGTACCAAAACAGCAGGAACTAAAGTACCGCAGTACTAAAACTAGGCACGAGTACCAAAACAGCAGGAACTAAAGTACCGCAGTACTAAAACTAGGCACGAGTACCGAAACAGCAGGAACTGAAGTACCGCAGTACTAAAACTAGGCACGAGTACCGAAACAGCAGGAACTAAAGTACCGCAGTACTAAAACTAGGCACGAGTACCGAAACAGCAGGAACTGAAGTACCGCAGTACTAAAACTAGGCACGAGTACCGAAACAGCAGGAACTAAAGTACCGCAGTACTAACACTAGGCACGAGTACCGAAACAGCAGGAACTGAAGTACCGCAGTACTAAAACTAGGCACGAGTACCGAAACAGCAGGAACTGAAGTACCGCAGTACTAAAACTAGGCACGAGTACCGAAACAGCAGGAACTAAAGTACCGCAGTACTAAAACTAGGCACAAGTACCGAAACAGCAGGAACTAAAGTACTGCAGTACTAAAACTAGGCACAAGTACCGAAACAGCAGGAACTGAAGTACCGCAGTACTAAAACTAGGCACGAGTACCGAAACAGCAGGAACTAAAGTACCGCAGTACTAAAACTAGGCACGAGTACCGAAACAGCAGGAACTGAAGTACCGCAGTACTAACACTAGGCACGAGTACCGAAACAGCAGGAACTAAAGTACCGCAGTACTAACACTAGGCACGAGTACCGAAACAGCAGGAACTGAAGTACCGCAGTACTAAAACTAGGCACGAGTACCGAAACAGCAGGAACTGAAGTACCGCAGTACTAAAACTAGGCACGAGTACTGAAACAGCAGGAACTAAAGTACCGCAGTACTAACACTAGGCACGAGTACTGAAACAGCAGGAACTAAAGTACCGCAGTACTAACACTAGGCACGAGTACTGAAACAGCAGGAACTAAAGTACCGCAGTACTAACACTAGGCAAGAGTACTGCAGTGCATTCTGGGTCAGATGTCAGAGTTGGAGCATTAACAGCAGGAACATGTGTAAACGTAGTATTGATCTGAACTGATGTCATGTTGAGGTGGGACCACACTGCCCCACATTCACAGATTCTGATTGGTTTCCATTAGATTTCAGCTCCTTTATCTCCCCCCTCTTCCCCCCTCCTCTTCCTCCCCCCCCCCCCCCCTCTTCTTCCCTCCCCCCTCCCCCCTCCCCCCCTCTTCCTCCCTCCTCTTCCTCCCCTCTCTTCCTCCCTCCTCTTCCTCCCCCCTCTTCCTCCCTCCCACCCCCCCCCCCTCTTTCTCCCTCCTCTTCCTCCCCCCTCCTCCCTCCCTCCCTCCTCCCCCCCCCCCCCCTCCTCTCCCCCCCCCCCCTCCCCCCCCTCTCTTTCAGGCCCAACGTTTGTGCCATGCAGCAGATCAAAGGCACCGACAAGAAGTATTTTACCAACTGCAAACAGTGGTACCATCGAAAGATCTGCGGCAAACCCACGTGAGTTGGACCACCTGCATGAAAACACGCTCTGCACGTGGCCTCGCTGTCCGGTTCTGGTCCTCTGGACGAGTCTGAACCGGTTTGTGTTTCTGGGTTTCTACTTGAGTGCTGGACAGAGCCCGTCTGTGTTCGGGGGACGCAGGAATGTCCCCCTCCAGAGGTGTCCCCCCTTACGCAACCTCAGAGGAGGGAGAGGCCTCAGTCTGGCAGAACCATCAGTGTGGGTTAACCTCAGAGTCCAGAACCCGCTGTGAGAACCAGAGGTTATTTAATGGGCTCGGACAAACCTTTACCTTCTCTCAGGTTTATTTATTCTGACGTTTGTGAGCATGAGTCCGGTCAGAAGTCCAGTTAGAGTCAGAGTCCGGTCAGAAGTCCAGTTAGAGTCAGAGTCCGGTCAGAAGTCCGGTCAGAAGTCCAGTTAGAGTCAGAGTCCGGTCAGAGGTCCAGTTAGAGTCAGAGTCCGGTCAGAAGTCCGGTCAGAAGTCCAGTTAGAGTCAGAGTCCGGTCAGAAGTCCAGTTAGAGTCAGAGTCCGGTCAGAAGTCCAGTTAGAGTCAGAGTCCGGTCAGAAGTCCAGTTAGAGTCAGAGCCGGTCAGAGGTCCAGTTAGAGTCAGAGTCCGGTCAGAGGTCCAGTTAGAGTCAGAGTCCGGTCAGAGGTCCAGTTAGAGTCAGAGTCCGGTCAGAAGTCCAGTTAGAGTCAGAGTCCGGTCAGAAGTCCAGTTAGAGTCAGAGTCCGGTCAGAAGTCCAGTTAGAGTCAGAGTCCGGTCAGAAGTCCAGTTAGAGTCAGAGTCCGGTCAGAAGTCCAGTTAGAGTCAGAGTCCGGTCAGAAGTCCAGTTAGAGTCAGAGTCCGGTCAGAGGTCCAGTTAGAGTCAGAGCCGGTCAGAGGTCCAGTTAGAGTCAGAGTCCGGTCAGAGGTCCAGTTAGAGTCAGAGTCCGGTCAGAAGTCCAGTTAGAGTCAGAGTCCGGTCAGAGGTCCAGTTAGAGTCAGAGTCCGGTCAGAGGTCCAGTTAGAGTCAGAGTCCGGTCAGAAGTCCAGTTAGAGTCAGAGTCCGGTCAGAGGTCCAGTTAGAGTCAGAGTCCGGTCAGAGGTCCAGTACCAGAGAACCAGGCCTCACAGACATCTTTAAACGAGGTTCTGCAGATCAGAACAGCCACGTTCAAGGTGTCAAGCAAAAATTTCAGTATGAAACCAAACCTAACCGGATCAACCCATGACAGAACCTCAGTGTGGACTTTCAGATCTGGAGGCCTTGCCGATCCAAACAGAACCAGCAGTGATATAGACCGTCCTTCTGCTTCCTCATGTTGTTTCAGAGCTCAGGTTTCAGTATCCAGCAGAGTTCTGGCTCGGTTCTGAGTGTTAAAACCTTCTTATACAGAACACATCAGATAGACTTAGAGACACCCTGATCAGACCGGAGTCCCGCTGTGTCGGACCTGTTCTCAGGTTTCACTTCTTAAACTTCAGGTATGACCTGGGACATAAACCCAAAGCCAAGCCTGAAACGGGCCTTGGCAGGACCAGAGCCGGGTTCAGGGCTGAGGAGCTGGTGTCCCTGCAGAGCTGTGAACATGACAGAGGAAGCTGAGGGCGTCTGATTTAAGAGGGCCCGCTTCCCCCAGCAGCTCGCTGTGTTTATACGGCGCTCTGAAGCAGGTTCTGGTTCAGATCACAGAGAGATTCAGCCTGGAAACAGATGTTAACTCACATTAAAACGGGATGTTTGGACCAAAACGTTCAGACTTTCAGTGTTTTGGTTCTGGAGGCGGAGCCTCTAACAGGCTGACCGTGATGGAACCACCTGATGACCGATCATCACAGCTTCAGCTGAAGCATCTGCATCACAGGACAGATCAAACGTTCAAATAAGCTTTATTAACATTTTCAAACATTGACAAATGAAAATCAGCCGCAGTGATAGAATTTCAAAGGACAGTCCACTGAATTTATACAAATACCTGTCTGCAGTCAGTGTACCCAGGTGCATGATGGGTAATGTAGTGTTTCTGTACAGCATCAAATCAATACAACATGTTAAACGTGTGAAACGTTAAAGAAATAAAGATAAACTCATAAAAAGGTTTTTAAAAGATTCTCATGTCAGAAGGAAGGAAAAGTGAGACTTAGGAGTTCTGCGAACAGATGGTAAAACCTTTATGTATGAACTCGGTCACACAGAATCAGTCATTTAAAGCCAGTTAAACAGATCTGACCTTTGACCTCTGATGACCACTAAAGTCAGAATGATTTCACGCTCAGGTGAAGGAACGCGGCCTTCTTTTAGAGAATGACCTTTGGATCATCCAGCTGATCATCTCTTTCCCACATCAGTAAATCAGGTTGTCTCTGACCCAGTCTGACACCAGCTCCAGAACCCCCTACAGATGGTCCAGAACCCTACGGAGTATCTGCTTTTCCATCAACCAAAAAGGTCACGTGACCCTCCTCTCCTCATGGACCTCCACCGGCTGCCCACGCCTGATCAGATCCGGTCCCTGAATCAGATCCGGTCCCTAAATCAGATCCGGTCCCTGAATCAGATCCGGTCCCTAAATCAGATCCGGTCCCTGAATCAGATCCGGTCCCTAAATCAGATCCGGTCCCTGAATCAGATCCGGTCCCTGAATCAGATCCGGTCCCTGAATCAGATCCGGTCCCTGATGCTGCCTACAGAGAGACTTCTGGGTCAGCAGCTGCTGTTTAAACTGAGTCATGCTGAGTCCATTTCAGGAACCTCGTCTGGTTCTGCCGTCCCTGCAAACAAGGCGGTCTCAGTCCAGTCTGCTCTCATTGGTGGTTCGGTGATGGTGGAACCTGCTGCCTCAGAAACGTGGAGCAGCTTTGAATGACTCAGATCAGAACCAGCACCAGACCACACGGACCGGCTGGACCTCCCACCTGGTGGATGTCTGCGGGCGGAGCTCGAAGGCTGACTCACTGTTTACCGTCTCTCGGGGCTGACTGGTGGGCTGGTTTCCATGGAAACGGCTGCCTCAGCAGACTCATCTGTTCCTCATTTCCCGTCTTTGCATTCTCCTCGTCTTTAATTTTCTCTCATCTGCTTCGAGTTTCTTCTCCTTTCTCCTCTTTTCTTCCTCTTCGTCTTTCTTTTCTGCCCCTCGCTCTGTCCTCGGGTCGGCCTTTAATCTTTTGGCCCCCGCCTCCGCGGACGGGTTCAGGACGTTCCCCCAGCTCAGAAACAGGAAGTGAGAGTTTCTGTGGAGGAAGTGAAGCTGCAGCAGAACCTGAGCGCCCCGAACACACAGGCTCTGTGTCAGTTGGATTTACGCTGCTGGGGGGGTCTGCAGCGGGACAGGGACGTCTTTGTCTGCAGCTCCGGATCTGTGGGGGAGGTCAGAGGTCAGCAGAGGGAGGACTCATTACTCACAGCCCCCTCCGGACCCGACTCCCCCCTTCCCTCGGCGCTCAGCCCTCCAGCTGAACTCTGTCCAACCATGTCTGCATTTCATGTGGAAACAGTCTGAGACTCATCGGAGCTC
>NW_027325365.1:220811-453311 GCF_036924035.1 Leuresthes tenuis
ACACAGACACACACACAGACACACACACAGACACACACACACAGACACACACACACACACACACACACACACACACACAGAGAGAGACACACAGAGACACACACACACACACAGAGAGACACACACACACACACACAGACGGCAGCTGATCTCCATCTGTTTACATTTACTGCAGCAGCAGTTCAACTGGGCCGGACCGGGTCAGAGAACAGAACCGACTCTGGTCGGTTCTGGCTGTGTTACATCATAATTACAGCTTCTGTTCACATCCAAACAGCTGGAAAGCATAACTATGGCTGATTGTTTTATACCTTTAACAGAAAAAGTTGAACTCATTACAACGTAATTCGGTAAATGAAATACATCTGGTGTCCATCTGTAGTGATAAAGGTTCTTCAGAAACACAGAAACTGAAGTCTGAGCATGGATAAGGTCGACTTCTTCTGTGGTTCTTCTTCAGGCTGAAACTGAAGAAGAAGAAGACCTCATCTGGGTCTTCAGAAAGCAGAATTTAAAGATCATCAGTCGAAGCTGAGCCTCTCTGTGGGGAGCCGTGCTGTCACAGATGGAAGCATGATGGAAGGGTTAGGGTGGAGCAGGAGAGGAACAGCTCTGTGGCTGAAGAAGCTTTCCCTGTCAAACAGTTTCAGATCAACTAAACCTCTGCAGAGGAAGCGACTCTGAGGATGGAGTCGATCTCATCCGGATGGTTAGAAGCCCAAACAGGAAGGTTCTGGAGCTGTGGGACTCAGAACTGAGATAAGATGATGTAAGGTCAGATAAGTTCAGTTAAAACTAGATAATATGGGAAGAGACGAGGTAGGAGACAGAATGATATAATATATAGTAGAATGTAAGCAGGGGCGTAGCACTAAATTCTGGGGCCTCTGAATAAACCGTCTTGGTGGGGCCCCATGCTGACTTGATAAATAGTTCTCAGCATATTTTTCCCATAATATAAGATAATAAATACGATCTTAGTTTAACCTTATAATAAAAGGCTCATTATAATAATTAGACTTAAATACAAGTTTAAAATGGTGGAAGATAATTTGTTATTAACTTACAGCTTTGGGCTCTGAGTTTTATTTCATCTGATTGATGCTGAAATTCATACTAAATATGTCATGATTGATCAATAATCTCCATGTAAAGTTGAACAGTTTTAACTGCGAGGTCCATTTTTAATGATGGTTGTCAATAACTCTCCTCTCAGAGAACTGAGGACTCACTTCTTTAGTCTCCCTCTTCTTCTTTCTTTGCTTTTCTGGAGTCCAGATGTTTCTCAGGGAAACCCTTTCTCCTCTGGCTGCTCTCAGGTTTGGACTGAATCCTTTCAGCCTGATTCAGCCTGATTCAGGGACTGAATCCTTTCAGCCTGATTCAGCCTGATTCAGCCTGATTCAGGGACTCAATCCTTTCAGCCTGATTCAGCCTGATTCAGGGACTGAATCCTTTCAGCCTGATTCAGCCTGATTCAGGGACTGAATCCTTTCAGCCTGATTCAGCCTGATTCAGGGACTGAATCCTTTCAGCCTGATTCAGCCTGATTCAGGGACTGAATCCTTTCAGCCTGATTCAGGGACTGAATCCTTTCAGCCTGATTCAGCCTGATTCAGGGACTGAATCCTTTCAGCCTGATTCAGCCTGATTCAGGGACTGAATCCTTTCAGCCTGATTCAGCCTGATTCAGGGACTGAATCCTTTCAGCCTGATTCAGCCTGATTCAGGGACTGAATCCTTTCAGCCTGATTCAGCCTGATTCAGGGACTGAATCCTTTCAGCCTGATTCAGCCTGATTCAGGGACTGAATCCTTTCAGCCTGATTCAGGGACTGAATCCTTTCAGCCAGATTCAGCCTGATTCAGGGACTGAATCCTTTCAGCCAGATTCATTAGGATTTAAGGATGAAACTTCTCTCCTGATGCTGGAGGTTTCCTCTGGTGATGGACACCTCTCCATCTTCCTCTGACTCCTCCTCTAAACCCTGACTGAGATGATTTCACTGTGGTTTGGATGGTGCATCGCAGCCTTCCTCCAGCTGTTGCTGTGCAGCTGGAGTCAGAACCTCCCCAGAGACTGAATTAAAAGAGTTTAAAGCTGAAACTTTATTCTTTCTGTTGAACCGTCATCAGCTGCTGGAAGCAGCTCTGAATCCCTCTGAGCTGCAGCCGTCTTATTTCCACTCCGTTTTATTCTGGAGTGAACAGGAAGCCTTTCCCTGGCGGTGATGGCAGTCCCCCGTCTGGAGTCTGGCTGTAGATTCTTCTTCTCTCACAGGAAGCCGGCTTTATGAGGCCAGACGGCGTTTATTATGGAAATCTCTACAGGAAGTCCAGAAGCCACATGGAGACAGTTTTCCAGCAGACAGACCTCAGCTCCACCTGGGCCCCAGCTGGTGCCTGTAAATCCTGCTCCAGGAGTCCGAGCCGTCAGTGGAGTGTTCAGCAGCAGCACCGGGTGCTGGTTCTGTTACGGTTCTGACAGCCAGCCATGATCACACTGCTGGCCCAGACGTCGTTGTGGTACCTCTTTGTACCTGGTTACCGTCCCTGAGTCACCTGGACAGAACCGTGTGGTTCTTGTGGTTAAACTCTTTCCAGCTGAGTGGTTCTGATAGATCCAGAAGCTGCAGGTTGTTTGCAGAGGAGCGACGGGAAGCCTCGGCTGTCAGAGAGGATCCTTCAGGCGGGCGATGGGTGGAGGCCTCTGCAGACACCCACAGGTGGAGAGGCTCCAGCTGCTGCTGTTCCTCACCCGAAGCCTCAGGAGTTTCACATCGTTTCACAGGTCCAGACAGACTCCAGATCAGTTTAAACGGCCTCAGCCTGCAGCCCACCTCCACCCAGCACCGCCTCCTCTCCTCATCTGCAACGCTGCCCTGATGAGAACAGAGTGGAAACTAACTTTCATGGAATGTGCTGCAGGTCAGAAAAATGGATACGAGACAACAGGAAATATGTCGAGTTCAGACTGTCTGACCGGAAATAAACTGTGTCCCAACCTTTCCTGGCTGGGTTTATAGGAACACGTCATCACTGTGTGCTGGACATTATTTTTGGTCCTGGTCCAGGTCCAGGTCCTGGTCCAGGTCCTGGTCCTGTTGGTCCTGGTCCAGGTCCTGTTGGTCCTGGTCCTGGTCCTGTTGGTCCTGGTCCTGTTGGTCCAGGTCCTGGTCCTGTTGGTCCTGGTCCTGGTCCAGGTCCAGGTTCTGGTCCTGGTTTCTCAGGATCCAAACCTCCATTCAAGCTGACAGCGCAGCTCTGGATGATGAAATCCTGTGCCGTGTTACGGGAACTTCTTTATTTATGAGCTCTACTCAGCAGCTGTTTGGAGCTCATAACTTTATTAGCATCATTATAAACACTCAGGAATTTATGTGTCTCCTGCAGCAGGTTTTTATGGAGACTTTCTTTTCCTCAGGAAAAGGAGGGCTGAGGATGGGGGTCCACAGGGGTTTTCTGGGGTCCTCATGTGTCCTTACATCATGTCTTCTCTGCAGGGTGATCACCTACGAGTGCTGTCCAGGTTATGAGAAGATTCCTGGAGAGAGGGGCTGTCCTGCTGGTATGACCTCTGACACACAGCAACACCTGTAACCCAACAGCGAGATCTGAGGTTTTAATCAGTTCAGAAAATACAACACAGAACAAAAACTTCCATAAAAACAAAGAGCAATATTAAAAAAGTCAGGATCTATGCTCACAGATGAAGTTTAAAGCCTGAAGTGCTTAAAAACGTGGAGGCTACGGGATCCGTTTTACTTTCAGGGACCGAGTGGGGTCACAGGTGATGTTAGGCCCGGGGGGGGGCACCGGACAGCGGTCAGCACCTTTGAGGGGCACCTGTACTCAGAGTGGACCGTGTTAGATTCCTCAGTATGATGGAGTTTATTAGTAAGAAAGTCAGATCAGGTGGGACCACCTGGCCACCTGCTGCCTTGCCACAGGTGCCGGGGATCCTGGTTTTGTAGAAAGGCGTCCTCTGTAGTTTTACTTTGTGTTCTTGATTCCTTTTTTGGGATCTGTGGCTGTGCTGTAGGCAGAGATGTTGCCAGCTCTGAATGCAGAGTCTCAGGCTGTCAGCAGTGGACAAACAGTCCATCTATTCTGGTTTCTGTGTACGTACTTCTGAGGTGACTCACTCAGTGCTGCAGATCATGTGGAGTAGCACCGAGGCACAGAGAACTGTGTCTGTGTTGGGACTTTGGGTTCCCTCCTGGTCCTAGTCCTGTCCTCAGCCCCCTCTGACCGGTCAGTTTTAGTTTATTCTCTTAATGGGTGGTCTGCACTTAGACAACAGCAACAGTGAGCAGTGATGACTGATGATGGGGGAGGGGATTGCTTTCTTAAGTCTTTAAACAACATTAACTTTTACAACATCCATTTTTGCCCCCGGTGGGACGGAACACATGCTGATCAAATTTAGAGGGAACAGACTTTGTGTGGTTAAAATTATCCCTGCAATAAAAGTCAAATATCAAGCAGAGCTAGCTTAGCATTGGCACAGTAGCATTGACCAGTGTCTCTCAGTAATGTCCAAGCTGGTGCACCAGCCTCCGACTCAGCTTTGTTGTTGTGTTGTTAAGCCAGGTTTCCATCAGAATATAAACTTAGCCGTTATTCATCCATTTGTCCTTGTCCACTCTTATTTGGAGTATTTTCCAATGAGCAAACGTTGGCTGGAGACATGCTTTGGAGTGGAGCCCTCTGAGGAGAGGAGGCTAGCCTAGCATGTAGCTCTCCTCACTGACGTTCACCCCCCCGCCTTCATGGTCTGCCTGCCAAGAAGCTGCCCCAGCGTAGAGCGACTGGTCATGTGATGTTGGGCGTCCCCTGTGTTTCAGAGCTGTTAGTGAAAGCATTAACTGTGTGTGATTGCAGCGCTGCCTCTGGTGAACATCTACAACACTCTGGGGGTTGTCGGGGCCACCACCACCCAGATGTACTCTGAACGAGCCAACATGAGGGAGGAGATCGAAGGTCCGGGGAGCTTCACCTTCTTTGCTCCGAGCAACGAGGCCTGGGCAATGCTGCCAGCGGTCAGTACAACAGCTCTGACACACACGGTGACGCCACCACGATAATGAAACTCATCCTGACTCTGCTGCAGGAGATCCTGGACGCTCTGGTGAGCAACGTGAACATTGAACTGCTGAACGCTCTTCATTACCACATGGTGAACCGCCGTCTGACCTCTGAGGAGCTGAGACATGGAACCAGCTTCCCCTCCATGTACCAGGACTCAAACCTCCACATCCATCACTACAGCAATGGGGTGACAGCGCACTATCCGACACTCTGACACACTCTGAGACACTCTGAGACACTCTGACACACTCTGAGACACTCTGACACACTCTGAGACACAGCTGAGACACTCTGAGACACACTCTGAGACACAGCTGAGACACTGACACACTGAGACACTCTGAGACACACTGAGACACACTGAGACACACTGAGACACTCTGAGACACACTGAGACACACTGACACTCTGAGACACTCTGACACACTCTGAGACACTCTGAGACACTCTGAGACACACTGACACTCTGAGACACTCTGACACACTCTGAGACACTCTGAGACACTCTCTGAGACACACTCTGAGACACTCTCTGAGACACACCTGAGACACTCTGAGACACTCTGACACACTCTGAGACACTCTGAGACACACTGACACTCTGAGACACTCTGACACACTCTGAGACACTCTGAGACACTCTGACACTCTGAGACACTCTGACACACTCTGAGACACTCTGAGACACTCTGAGACACACTGACACTCTGAGACACTCTGACACACTCTGAGACACTCTGAGACACTCTGACACACTCTGAGATACTCTGACACACTCTGACACACTCTGAGACACTCTGAGACACACTGACACTCTGAGACACTCTGACACACTCTGAGACACTCTGAGACACTCTGACACACTCTGAGACACTCTGAGACACTCTGACACACTCTGAGACACTCTGAGACACTCTGACACACTCTGAGACACTCTGAGACACTCTGAGACACACTGACACTCTGACACACTCTGACACACTCTGAGACACACTGAGACACTCTGACACACTCTGAGACACTCTGAGACACTCTGACACACTCTGAGACACTCTGAGACACTCTGACACACTCTGAGACACACTGACACACTCTGAGACACACTGAGACACTCTGAGACACACTGAGACACTCTGAGACACACTGAGACACTCTGAGATACTCTGAGACACTCTGAGACACTCTGAGACACTCTGACACACACTGAGACACTCTGAGACACTCTGAGATACTCTGAGATACTCTGAGACACTCTGAGACACTCTGACACACACTGAGACACTCTGAGACACTCTGAGATACTCTGAGACACACTGAGACACTCTGAGATACTCTGAGACACTCTGAGACACTCTGACACACACTGACACACACTGAGACACTCTGAGACACTCTGAGACACTCTGAGACACACTGGGACACACTGAGACACTCTGAGACACACTGAGACACTCTGAGACACACTGAGACACTCTCTGAGACACTCTGAGACACTCTGACACACTCTGAGACACTCTGAGATACTCTGAGACACTCTGAGACACTCTGAGACACACTGAGACACTCTGACACACTCTGAGACACTCTGAGACACTCTGACACACTCTGAGACACTCTGAGATACTCTGAGATACTCTGAGATACTCTGAGACACTCTGAGACACTCTGACACACTCTGAGACACTCTGAGACACTCTGAGACACTCTGAGACACTCTGACACACTCTGAGACACTCTTTGAGACACACTGAGACACTCTGAGACACACTCTGACACTCTGAGATACTCTGAGATACTCTGAGATACTCTGAGACACTCTGAGGGAGTGGCCATGAGGCTGGGAAGACAGTTGAAGCTACCCCAGAAGGCGGCTGAGAGGCCCTTTCAGGGGTGAGTTTTGCACTAAGTTGGGGGATGGCAAAGCAGTCTCTAGCACTGGTAGGTGATGCTGGCCCTCCTGGGCGCCGTCTGTCACTCTGAAGCTACAGAGGAGGTGAGGAAATAACTGCTTGCAGCCTTGCCTCCTTCTGAAATGTCTCCCTCAGGGGTGTGTCGGGCCAGTTGAAGCCTGAGGGGCTGGTCCCCCTCTGTCTTAGCTCCCCACTGGCGGAGGTACCCGATAAGGGTAATGCCATTTCCCCTATGTCAGTCTTAGGCTGTGTATTTAGAGAGGCATGATGGCCTGATCCTCTCAAAGAATTGTTCAGGGGCATTACACGGAAAGTGCAAGATCTAACTGTGGAAAAAATGGAAAGCTCTGCAGCAAAGAGGCGAATAGTCCGCTGTGTCCAGATCATTCTGTTAATAGGTAAAGGAGCCAAACTCTGACCTACCAGGTGAGGAGGTGGAGACAGGTGGTAGATGAACAAAGGTTTTATTTCAAACTAAACAAAATATGCTGCCAAGAAAGGATAGAAAGCCAAAAACAGAAAGTGACAGAGGGATGTGAGTAATTACCAGCAGACTGTGAATGAGACCAGGGGACAGACCAAGACACCTGAGGACATCTAGGTCTAAATACAGAAAAGAAGAATCCAACAGAATCTAGCAGTGAGGACTGAAAACTAAAACAGAATACAAGGAAGAAAATACCAAACAGGAACACAGAAAAGAGACTAAACCAGAGCAGAGACTAAGAAACGTGGAGCAGGACAGCTCTGGATCTCACCTGTTTGGTGTCACAAACGCTGGCAGTGAAGCCTGACCTGTAACAGTTACTGCATTAATCTGATCGATAGATTAACAAGCTTCCCTCTCTCTTCTCAGATTGTGACGGTGAACTGCGCACGCCTCATCAAACCTGACCAACACGCCACTAACGGCATCGTTCACGTGGTGGACCGCGTCGTCACCGCCGTTACTAACGACATGCAGTCCATCATCGACATCGATGACGACCTGGAGACCCTGCGGGTGAGTACAGCGGGGTGCTACGCCCCCCAGGGGTAATTAAAGCACAACAGAAATGTGATCCATCTTCCTCAACCCCCAAGCAGCCACATTAAGATTACCAGACTTCAGGGTGGGCTTAGGCCGAGACAACAAACAAACCAAACTATCTTCACAAGGGAAACCAACGCAAACAAAGCAACTTCAGAACCAAAGACAAACACTCACCTCCCTACAAAACAGGGGAAACTCTGGAATAATAATACGGCAGCCCAACCCTACAAACTTTTCAGCTATAAATAGACTCGGTGTGGCTGGTTGGGAGGAGAGGGAGATGAGTCCCTCAGCTCTTTATTATGAATCCCGCTCCACAGCAGATAATCCTCCACAGGCCCTCCAATCAGAGCCTGGCACCTGCACATCGCAGGTTCCATAAAGTTAATGAAACGAAAGACCCTGGGGAGTCGTAACATCAGTCTGAGAGATTGTGTTTTAAGGATGAAGCTCTTATTATTGATGTCTCCAAACGAGTCTCCGTCAGTTTAAACTCAAAGTATTCCTGACTTCCCGTGCCTGGCCTTCAGATGGCCTTCGCTGCCGCTGGTCTGACCGCCATGTTGGAGAGCGAGGGTCAGTACACCATCTTTGCCCCCACCAATGATGCCTTTGCGAAGATTCCTCAGGAGACCATGAACAGGATCCTGGGAGACCCCGTGGCTCTTCGAGGTAAACCTCTGAACGTGTTGTTTGATATGTTCGAGATGATCTTTGCATGTTTGAAGTCTGCTGGAGTCCTTCTCTGTCCACGCCTCAGACCTGCTGAACTACCACATCCTTAAGAGTATGCAGTGTGCCGAGTCCATCGTCTCGGGGACCCCGATGGAGACGCTCCAGGGCACCATGTTGGAGGTCGGCTGTGACGGAGACATGATGACTCTGAACGGGAAGGCCATCATCACCAAGAAGGACCAGCTGGGAACCAACGGAGTTATTCACTACATCAATGAGCTGCTCATCCCAGACTCAGGTACTCTTTCTGCAGTTGGTGAGCGCTGTGCTCAGAAACTAAAGCAAATAAAATGAAAATTAGATAATCTGTCCACAGCTGAACCTGTTGCAACTTTTACTGAGTAATAAAGTAAAGTTTATTCATATGGAACCTTTAAAGAGCTGCTTTATAACAGCAGATAAATGAACAGAAACAATAAAAACGAAAAGTAAAATTAGCCAAAGGCTTGTTGAATTTTCCTTAAATGATTTTAAAAATTCCAGTTCTCGGTTCCAGAGTTTAGGAGCTAGAACCTCAAAGCTTTGAGGTCCCCTTTAGTTCTGATTTTGGAGCAAGGTCCAACCAGCAGACCCTGATCAGAGGACCAGAGTCCAGCTGCTGGAGTCTGGCTGTATAAGTTCATCTGGATTCACAGATTAGGCACCAGAGGGTAAAAAAGAAAGATATCTCTGAGTATGGAGTGAGACGTGTTCAGTTCTTCTGTTTGTTCTGTGCTCAGATTGAGGAAACTCTGGGCCGTCCGGCTCTGACACGTCTGAGGCTCTAAAAACTGAATGTCATCAGCATAGCAGTGATGGGAACGTTTGATTAAGGTGTCCCAGAGGGAACCAATACCGAGAGAATAGTTAAGGGCCTGAAACAGAGCCCTGAGGTGTCCCGTACCATACAGACTGTGCAGGTTACACCTTTCAGGAACTGAAAAGGTTCTGTCAGGAGAATGGGGAGAGAACCAGGCTGTCCCAGACCCCCTTCAGCTTTATCTGAACCTGTTCTTGTATTACAGCTAAAACTCTCCTGGAACTGGCTGAAGGTTCCTCTGTTTCCACGGCAACCAGGCTGTTTGTTGACGCTGGTCTGGCCTCCCACCTGACGGGTTCCGAGGCTCTGACCATGCTGGCTCCCCTGAACGACGCCTTCACAGGTAACGCTCACCTGCTCAGGCCTCACAGACGCTCAGAGAAGCAGGAACACATCACCTGACTGTGACTCCAACAGGAGGCGTGACCATGACTCCTGACATGAAGAAGCTGATGACCAATCACATCCTGAAGGAGCAGCTGTCTTCAAAGTCCCTGTACCACGGTCAGGAGCTGGAGACGCTGGGAGGCCTCAAACTCAGAGTCTTTGTCTACAGAAACGTAAGAACTGTCACTCGTTTCTTCATTCATTCATTTTGACTTGTTAACACTCACCTCACCGTCTGCAGAGCCACTTTGGATCAGAACCATGTCAGGTAGCGTCTGGACAAACTGACGCCTCTCACATGCATCCTTAGAGCACAGATGGTTTCCACCATAGCTGAGGTCATCACAGCAGATCAGATCAGCAGCACCGGCTGCAGAGTCAGAGGATGGATCTGTATCCTGCTGCAGAGGATGGATCTGTATCCTGCTGCAGAGGATGGATCTGTATCCTGCTGCAGAGCCAGAGGATGGATCTGTATCCTGCTGCAGAGCCAGAGGATGGATCTGTATCCTGCTGCAGAGCCAGAGGATGGATCTGTATCCTGCTGCAGAGGATGGATCTGTATCCTGCTGCAGAGGCAGAGGATGGATCTGTATCCTGCTGCAGAGGCAGAGGATGGATCTGTATCCTGCTGCAGAGGCAGAGGATGGATCTGTATCCTGCTGCAGAGGCAGAGGATGGATCTGTATCCTGCTGCAGAGCCAGAGGATGGATCTGTATCCTGCTGCAGAGGATGGATCTGTATCCTGCTGCAGAGGCAGAGGATGGATCTGTATCCTGCTGCAGAGCCAGAGGATGGATCTGTATCCTGCTGCAGAAGATGGATCTGTATCCTGCTGCAGAGGATGGATCTGTATCCTGCTGCAGAAGATGGATCTGTATCCTGCTGCAGAGGATGGATCTGTATCCTGCTGCACAGAAGTACAACAAAGTTAAGTTAACTAAATAATAAACTAAAACCACTGATTTCACAGTCTGAGTTGACTGAAGGTCCCGAACCAGGAGCGAGCTGAGGTCATACGCTCTAAGATGACCAGTGATTATCATCACAAAGGACGACTAAAAACCATGTTTGACGTGAGCTGGTACAGCGATCAGAACCATCTCCTCACCCCAGAAGGTTCTGGTTCGACTCTCAGGACTCACCAACAGGGTGATCATCAAAATGAATCTGATGCTCAGGTAAAGCTGAGCTGAAGGAGGTCCAGCAGGACATTCAGTCCACCTGCAGGCGTCCCAGTCAGGTCACATGAGTCCTCAGCTGTCTCTTTATAGATATCAGACACATTCTGAGTAAGTTACTCATTGTATTGTTATTATGAAGTGTTTAAAAACTCAGGCATCATGTAAAGTACGACGCTGAACTGATTACAAAACAGGAAGTGTTAAAAATGCAGAAGGATTTGTTGGTGAAAAATAAATTTGAGAGCAGCTTCGAGCTGCCTGGTACTGGTTGGAACCAGTTTGGTCCGGCTGGCACCATCAGCTCTGACAGAAGAAATATGAGATGCTGGTGGAAAGCCAAACCAATGAAGACGCAGTGTTGGGTGTGATCTCACTGTTGCCGGGCAGAATAGAGTTTTCTGTCTTTAGGAAAAAGGCTTTGAGTGAATAAAATCCTGCACAATGCAACTGTAAAATTATTCTTTTTCCCTGAAGACTGATTTATTCCTTTTTCCTGATTAAACTCCCCAGAGTCTTTTTGACTTTGATCCTATTTGATTCCAGTAACTTTGGAGGTGATTTTCTGAGTCAAGCTAACCCAGATCGGAACGTGGTTTCCCAACAGAACCAGCAGCCTGGCTGATGAGCCTTTGAGTACTTTGAGGTCGTCGTGATTGTCAGAACCTGATGAGTCAGCCTCTGAAAAAATAAAACGGTTCACGCTGGTGATGGTGTAGTTTTAAACTCTCCATTTGTGTGGTGCTGTTTGGGGCTAAGGTCTCTGCTGGAAGAACTCTGGGTCCGAACCCGGCCACTGCTCTGTTTTTTACCACGAGCCTCGGTAGAAACACCCAGTTTCAGCCATGAAACTGTTTTTCATCATGGTGGCTGCACAGCTTCCTGCTGCACAGCTTCCTGCTGATTCCTGCCCGGTGCTGTGGTCCGTCCCTGGTGGTCCGTCCCTGGTGGTCCGTCCCTGGTGGTCCGTCCCTGGTGGTCCGTCCCTGGTGGTCCGTCCCTGGTGGTCCGTCCCTGGTGGTCCGCACATGTTCCAGGTCCAGGTCCTGGACCTGTGGTTATTTAACAGTCCTGCTCAGTCCTGAGTTCAGCAGATCACAATCAGCAGTTCATTTGTGTGTTAAATGTTTCTAACAGTAAACTCAGATTTGGGCATTTTCTTCTCAGAGAACACACGGTTCTTCTGGCTCTCTGATTGGCTGTGAGCAGCTGAATGGTGATCAGGTGATGAAGATCTCTCCTCTCATGTATTTGTGCAGAACCTGTGCATCGAGAACGCCTGCATTGCTGCTCATGACAAAATCGGGCGCTATGCCTCCATGTTCACCGTGGACAAAATCCTCACTCCTCCGATGGGGACCGTCATGGACGTCCTGAAGGCCGACGACCGCTTCAGGTGAGCTCATTCCCCCGTGGTTACCTGCTCTGTACAGACCTGCAGCCTTAAACGCCTCGGCGCCCGCTGCCTTGAACGCCTCGGCGCCCGCGGCCTTGAACGCCTCGGCGCCCGCGGCCTTGAACGCCTCGGCGCCCGCGGCCTTGAACGCCTCGCCGCCCGCGGCCTTGAACGCCTCGCCGCCCGAGGCCTTGAACGCCTCGGCGCCCGAGGCCTTGAACGCCTCGGCGCCCGCGGCCTTGAACGCCTCGGCGCCCGCGGCCTTGAACGCCTCGGCGCCCGCGGCCTTGAACGCCTCGGCGCCCGCGGCCTTGAACGCCTCGGCGCCCGCGGCCTTGAACGCCTCGGTCACCTCGGTCACCTTCTCCTTCAGCTGCATCATCACTAAATGACGGATCTGCCGAGGGTCGTTTGGTGCTTAGCTAACATTAACTAACGTTTCCTATTTTAAGAATAAAGTTGAATAATAGTGATCCTGTTTCTCTTTGTTGTTCTATTTTCCGTCCGTTTAACTTTAACTTGTCACTGTGTCCACAATCTATAAAAATCATGAAAAGTTGTTTTTCAGGACGAGTGGGGATCAGCGTAATGAACGGTGTCCTCGTTTCTTCCTCTGAGCTAACGAACAGCTTCCTTTGCTTTGAAAGTGTTTGAGGAGGCCGAGGTCGCTCATGACCCTGAACCACAGCTCGCCATGCAGCCGTTCTGTTACCGTCTGTCTGTCGCCTTCTTCCAGCGTGCTGGTCGGAGCTGTCCAGACTGCAGGGATGACGGAGCTGCTAAACCAGCAGGGGGCGCTCACCTTCTTCGCTCCCACCAACGACGCTTTCAGCGCGTTGCCGCGGGCCGAGCTCAACCGGCTGATGCGTGAGTGTTAAAGGTTTTAAACCAACAGGATGTCCTGCTGTGAAACTCACAGGAACAACCTGCTTCCTACGTGGAGGCGCGAGTTTCAGCTGTACCATAAGACACCGCCCTCTGGTGGCCATACGGATGATTACTGATTATTCAATACAGTTCAGTTTTATTTATAAAGAGCCAAATTACAACAAACCTACAGTCCAATTCAAGCCAATTAGAATCCAATTCATGAAATTCTAAATCAGTCCAATTCACAGAGAACCAAAAAAAAGTAGCCTAGCTAAAGAAACCAACAGATTGGATCTAAACTTCTCTCTGATCCTGAGCTGCACGAGGCGACTGTGGAGTGAAAAAACTCCCTTTTAACAGGAAGAAACCTCCATCAGAACCAGAACCAGGAAGGGTCCATCTGCCTGGACCAGCTGGGGCTGAGAGGACAGGAAAGAGGGGACAACAAGCAGCGTAACACCAGGCCAGAGACACCTGCTGAGAGAGAGAAACACAAGTTAATGACAGCAATGATGTCATCTGTACATGGAGGGAGGAGAGGTGCATCATGGGAGCTCCCCCAGCAGGCTGGGCCTGTAGCAGCAGAACTATGGGATGTTTCATGCTCACCTGAGCCATCCCTAACTATAAGCTTTATCAGAAAGGAAAGTTTCAGCCTGATCTTAAAGGTAGAGAGGGTGTCTGCTTCCTGAAGCCAAACTGGCAGCTGGTTCCACAGAGAGGGGCCTGATAACTGAAGGCTCTGCCTCCCATTCTGCTTTTAGGGGCCTGATAACTGAAGGCTCTGCCTCCCATTCTGCTTTTAGGGGCCTGATAACTGAAGGCTCTGACTCCCATTCTGCTTTTAGGGGCCTGATAACTGAAGGCTCTGCCTCCCATTCTGCTTTTAGGGGCCTGATAACTGAAGGCTCTACCTCCCATTCTGCTTTTAGGGGCCTGATAACTGAAGGCTCTGCCTCCCATTCTGCTTTTAGGGGCCTGATAACTGAAGGCTCTGCCTCCCATTCTGCTTTTAGGGGCCTGATAACTGAAGGCTCTGCCTCCCTTTCTGCTTTTAGGGGCCTGATAACTGAAGGCTCTGACTCCCATTCTGCTTTTAGGGGCCTGATAACTGAAGGCTCTGCCTCCCATTCTGCTTTTAGGGGCCTGATAACTGAAGGCTCTGCCTCCCATTCTGCTTTTAGGGGCCTGATAACTGAAGGCTCTGCCTCCCATTCTGCTTTTAGGGGCCTGATAACTGAAGGCTCTGCCTCCCATTCTGCTTTTAGGGGCCTGATAACTGAAGGCTCTGCCTCCCATTCTGCTTTTAGGGGCCTGATAACTGAAGGCTCTGCCTCCCATTCTGCTTTTAGGGGCCTGATAACTGAAGGCTCTGCCTCCCATTCTGCTTTTAGGGGCCTGATAACTGAAGGCTCTGCCTCCCATTCTGCTTTTAGGGGCCTGATAACTGAAGGCTCTGCCTCCCATTCTGCTTTTAGGGGCCTGATAACTGAAGGCTCTGCCTCCCATTCTGCTTTTAGGGGCCTGATAACTGAAGGCTCTGCCTCCCATTCTGCTTTTAGGGGCCTGATAACTGAAGGCTCTGCCTCCCATTCTGCTTTTAGGGGCCTGATAACTGAAGGCTCTGCCTCCCATTCTGCTTTTAGGGGCCTGATAACTGAAGGCTCTGCCTCCCATTCTGCTTTTAGAAACTCTGGGAACCACAAGGAAACCTGCAGCCTGAGAGCAAAGTGCTCTGTTGGGGAAATATCCAACTGTGAGATCTTTAAGATGTGATGGAGCTCGGTCATTAAGAGCTTTATGTGTGAGGAGAAGAACCTTAAATTCTATTCTGAAATTAACAGGGAGCCAATGAAGAGAAGCTAAAACTGGAGAAACATGATCTCTGCTGTTAGATCTCATCAGAACTCTGGCTGCAGGGTTTTGGATCAGCTGGAGGCTTTTCAGAGAATCTGTGGGACAGAACAATAATAAGGAATTACAGTAGTTCAGTCCTGAAGGAACAGATGCATGGAGCAGCTTCTCTGCATCACCCTGAGACAGGATGGTCCTGATTTTAATGATATTACGAAGGTGAAAGAAGGCAGAAACCTGTTTTATATGAGAGTCAAAGAACAGATCCTGGTCAGAAATAACTCCAAGGTTCCTCACTGTAGAACTAGAAGCTGAGGAAATACCATCTACAGTAATTATATAACAGGACAGTTTACCCAACTTCAGTTTGTCTGAAGTCATGTGATGAAGAGTCGTGGAGGCGGTGGTGGGGATGGCCTCACACTGAGCTCAGATCAGAACACTTCTCTGTGTCCAGGTGCCCCTCCGGAGCTGTCAGGTGTGCTCAGGTACCACCTGGGTGAGGGCATGCTGGTCAGCGGGGGGATCGGATCGCACACCAGGCTGAAGCCTCTGCAGGGGGACAAGCTGGAGCTGGGCGTGGTCAGTTCCACACACCGGTTCCTCATTGGCTAACAACCTGTTGCTCTTAAACTGCCTCTGATCAGATGACTGTGTCTCTGTGTCTCAGCGTAACTACACCGTCTACGTCAACAAGGTCCAGGTGGCGGACGCCGACCTGATGGCGACCAATGGAGTCGTTCACGCCATCAACAGCATCATCAAACCTCTGCGTGAGTTGGATCAGCCGTTTCTGCTGCTGCTTCACCTTCTTCAGCTGAACTCTAACCTGTGACCCTGCTGAGGTCACGTGACCCTGCTGAGGTCACGTGACCCTGCTGAGGTCACGTGACCCTGCTGAGGTCACGTGACCCTGCTGAGGTCATGTGACATCGTGTGACCCCGCTGAGGTCACGTGACCCTGCTGAGGTCATGTGACATCGTGTGACCCGTTTTATTGGCTGAAGGTTGAGTTTCAGCAGGTTCCTCTGAGGCTCAGAATGTCGGACTCAGATTCTTCTGGTTGTGTTTTCTTTGAACTCTGAGGTTCGGAGACTCGTCCAGATGTTCAGTTTACACGTGTTGATGTTTGTGTGTCTGCAGCTCCAAAGGTGGACGCCGAGCAGGCCGACGGACCTGCAGCTCTGCTCAGATCAGCTGCTGCCTTCAGGGTGAGATTTGTTCAATCCAACAAAGCAGAAAAACTATTTTTCTAAAAACATGAAGGTGTGAAGCTTTTAAATAAAGGTCAGCAGGGCTCAGACTGTTCGGAGCCTGAAAAACCAGCAGTTAGTCTTAAATTCAGGGTCTCCAAATAAAACAGGAAGCTACACATGCTAAGCTAACTGTGGGAATTCAGATAAAATGACAAGAAGAACTGAAATAGAAGATAAAACACAAAGAGACACAGAACAGACAACTTAGCAAAGAAGCCATTTTAAACTGGATCTTTAGGCTCTTTGTTACCAGCAGCCTGTCACAAAGACACATCATTTGTTCCCATTTCTTTAGCTGCATCTATGAAAAACAGCAAAGAAAACACAGTTTGACAGACAGAAAATAGGATTTCTGCAGCAACAAGGTGATTCCCAAAGAGCTATTAGCTGAAAACTTGGCATATCTCAGCATGGTGTGCAGTGTGTCCTTAAAACATTTGAGGAAACTGGACAAGTGGAGGACAAAAGAAGAAGTGTCAGGCCTAAAAAACTATCTACAGCAGATGAACAGGATCTGAAAGTGATGTCCTTAAGAAAGAGGAAAAAATCCAGCTGTGACCTGACAGGACCTGAGAGATGCATCTGGACCTTCAGCTGATCCATCTACTGTTGGCCCAAGCCTCATCAGAAATGGGCTCCATGGAAGGGTGGCTGTCAAGAAGCCGTTCTTAAGGAAGGGAAACAGGGAGAAAAGGCTGAGCTGTGCCAAATGACACAAGAAGTGGACTGAAAATCAGTGGCAACAGGTCTTATGGAGGGATGAATCCTCCCCAGAGCCCGGACCTCAACATTATTGAAGCAGTGTGGGATCATCTGACAGAGAACGGAACAAAAGGCAGCCCACATCCAAAGAAGAGCTTTGGGATGTCCTTCAAGAAGCCTGGAGAACTATTCCTGAAGACTCCTTAAAGAAATGACAGAAAGCTTGTCTCAGAGGGTTCAGGCTGTGTTGGAGAATAAAGGAGCTCAGAGCAGAGATTCACTTTAAAGCTGCTGAGAACTGAGAAAAACTCTGTTTCTGCCTCAGATTCTGGGTTTATGTTCAGGTTTGAACATGTTTCAGTGAATCTCTGCAGATGCTCCTTTTTACCCTTTTCTCTGTCTTGCAGGTGGACGCCAGGAGCTTCAGGAATGGTGAGTGTTTCTGCTGTAGTTTGTGATCCAAAGCCGGTTCTGTTCTGATTCTGTTGGTTTCCACAGACGAACTCTTCCAGAAGATTCTGAAGAGCGGCTCCAGCAGGACGATGGTCAAGGGTCAGTGAAGCTGCCGTGAGGAGGAGGAGGAGGAGGAGGAAGGACGTTTGAGATTTACTTTTTCTACCGTTTGATTTCTACTGTAAAAACCAGCAAGTTCTGACCTTCAGTTTGAACTCCTGTAAATGTGTTGTGGTCCTGCAGCATGTGGGCAGGTCAGAGGTCAGAGGTCAGACTCTGGGACATCTTCAGCTGTTTGTATGTTTTTGTAAAATAAAGCTGAAAGTTTGACCCTCCTGCCTCCTGTCAGATTACTTTCCTCACCTGGCCTCACCTGAGTGATGTCATCAGAGCGTCTCACAGCCAGCTGGTTCTGTCAGGGCGGTTCTGACGTATTTTCTACTAAAAGAAAACACACTTTCAGTGTTCTGCAGTTATTTAGAATATCTGAATATATTTTCTGAACTGTTACTGTAACTGAACTAAAACACTGATTTTAATCAAGTTTATTCTAAATTTCAGCCTAATTTTACACTTTATATATATAAAATATACTTTTGCAATAAATTTGTAGTATTCTGATGAAACAAAGTAATTAAACTTTATTTAACTAAACAAACGTGTAAATTAGTTCATATACAGCCAGTTTAAGTTAAATTCCAACTAAAATTAAATGAAGACAAAAAGAAGTTTGTCGTCATGGAGACGGGTCAAAAATTCTTCCTCCAAGAGCTCTTTGCACTGAAATGAAATAAATAACTTTAAAAGATGAACTCAAAGCATAGAAAATAAATCAAATAAAGAAAGTTTCAGCTCAGAAAGTTCACTGAGGATCAGTTTATAGTTTTTAAATCACAGATATTCAATGTTGTTACAGTTTGATTTTACTGTCTGATCAGAACCAGCTGCTGACACAACATTTAACCTGAACAGGAACAGAACCTCGGACCCTCAGAACCAGTCCAGACCTCTGAATGAATCCTCTAACTGCACAGGCTCAAGTTAGATGTTTTACAGAAACAATAAAAAAGTTCCCACAGTGCGTGGGACAGTGAACCTAACACGATCTTTACTCAGAGTCCCGCGGTTCTGATCGGGCTGCGGCAGAACTCTGAGCTCAGAGTCCCGCGGTTCTGATCGGGCTGCGGCGGAACTCTGAGCTCAGGGTCCCGCGGTTCTGATCGGGCTGCGGCAGATCTCTGAGCTCAGAGTCCCGCGGTTCTGATCGGGCTGCGGCAGAACTCCCGCGGTTCTGATCGGGCTGCGGCGGAACTCTGAGCTCCCGCGGTTCTGATCGGGCTGCGGCAGAACTCTGAGCTCAGAGTCGCGCGGTTCTGATCGGGCTGCAGCAGAACACTGAGCTCCCGCGGTTCTGATCGGGCTGCAGCAGAACTCTGAGCTCAGAGTCCCGCGGTTCTGATCGGGCTGCAGCAGAACTCTGAGCTCAGAGTCCCGCGGTTCTGATCGGGCTGCAGCAGAACTCTGAGCTTAGAGTCCCGCGGTTCTGATCGGGCTGCGGCAGAACTCCCGCGGTTCTGATCGGGCTGCGGCAGAACTCTGACAGATGAATGGACCCGACCAAGCAAAGTTCTGAATGGAAAAACAAGAACTCTGAACCTGACCCAGAGCCCATGGAAAGAAACCAGAACCGATGGAATATGAGAGCTTCTGGAAGGTTCTGGCAGCTGCATTCTGGACCATCTGTAAGCGGTTCAGAGAAGTTCTGCTCAGACAGTAAAAATCTCTGCTGATCAGGCTCAGATCCTGGATCAGAACACCAAGATTACACAAAGTGGGTCAGACTGAAGAAGACGGAACATCCAGAACCTGTTTTATCGGAGTCCAGCTGAGGAAAGGTGTCTGAGATCCAGTCTTTATGCAGCTGAACAGCAGCTGAGCAACAATGGCAGGAAACAGCTGGAAATGGACCCAAAGGAAGGAAACGGCACCGGGCCCAGAACAGAACCCTGGGGAACTCCTGAAGATTTTCACTGAGAAAGACCTTCCAAAAAGAAGCGAAGAGAACCACTGAGGAGCAGTTCCTGGAGTGCTTCTGAGAGAACTGATGTCTGATCCGTCCTGTCGGAACCGGGCTTTTAATGGAGCAGAAGAACCAAATGTGGGGCTCAGAATGTGCCGAGGTCCATTAAACGATGATGAACAGGTGCCTCAGAATAAAACTGGGCTAGAGTCAGAACCGCTATGAGTGTCAGCACCGGGCCGACTGAGTGGTTCTGATGTAATTCTGATGTGACTCACATCATGGTCCAGTTGCTGCCGTTACAGAACCAGCCCACCTTCTGGCAGCTGTGGACAGAAATATGAGGAACCATCCAGCTGTGATCGAATCATGCAGAACCGGGTAATACCGGGTCAGAACTGCCTCACAGGTCAACTGAGCCAGAACCGCTCCTCAGTCTGACACCAGGACAGTCCAGACAGGAACCAGCAGCAAGCCGGGCCGGGCTGGGCTCTGGATCAGAACACCCGTGTTACAGCCAGACTGAACCGGTGATGATGGCATGAAGTCAGTGCAGTTACATCAGAACCAGGCCGATATGAGAGCAATAAAGGAGAGTTTTGGACCCAAGGTACCAGTTCTACCAGCCCTGAAGAGAACACATAGAACACCTGACTAAATAAGGACCAGAACCAGAACTTCAGCTTTACTGAGCTGTCTCATCACCACTGGGTCCACTTCAGGGTCGTCCTCAGGCAGAGCGGTTCCGGTGACCGATCAGTACCTGTAATCTGATCAATAATCACACCACCTGAGCACGAGCGGGTCGGGCTCAGAGCGCCACCTGCTGCCAGCAACCTGTTCTTCATCCACAACCAGACCGGAACCTGCTGCTCCACATTTAGGTTAAAAGAAATAAGCAGAACCACGTTTATTCTTCGGTTTATCCTCCGGTGCACTGACCCACTGGATCAAACAGATTATCGATTACTGGTGGCTCCACGCGCGGGTCAGATAGACCTTATTTAAGGTCCTCCTGGGCGGCAGGTGGCGCTGCAACTGTTTCCTGAGTCACACTCAACAGCACCTCCGCGCGTGCCAGCATCAGCCGGCATGTTTTCCAGTCTGAAGGAGAAAGTTGGAGAGGTTCTGTTACCGGGAGATGAGTTCTGTTTCGAGGCCGAGGACACCATCTCTCTGACGGAGAGCTCGAAGCCGGAGCGGGCGGTGTGCGGACCGGGGCTGCGGCGGAACGGGGCCCGGCTGGTGGTGTGCAAGAGCGGCGTGCTGAGACACAAGCCTCCGAATGCGTTCTGGATCGACTCCCAACAGAGGAGGGTAAGTACATTCCGGTTCTGGGGGTTAAAGGAGGTTCGCTGAGGGAAGCAGCCGCAGCCGAACCACTCAGAGAACCGAACAGAACCGTGAGAGAAGTTCAAGTTTGTTTCGAAAGTTAAAACTGATGAAGCAGACCGCCGCAAAATTAAAAATGAACAGAATTTTAAAGGGAGGTCGGCACAAGACTAGATTAGACAGGAAAGCTGAACGTGTCCCCCTGTTCTCAGTATGTTCCCGCCAAAGGAGAGGCGGTCATCGGCATCGTAGCGGGCAAATCCGGCGACGTCTTCAAGGTGGACTTTGGAGGAAGTGAGCTGGCATCTCTGTCCTACCTGGCGTTTGAAGGAGCCACAAAGAGAAACCGACCCAATGTCCAGGTGAGCCAGTGAGGTCCAGGTCCGGTACCTGGACTGCAGGGTAATATGGTCATGTGACCGGTAAACCAGGAAGTAGACTGCCCTCCATCTGTAAAAGTATATCAGGAGAGCAGCAGAAGTCTGAACAGCCAAAGCTATCAGTGATGGACTGCATTTATGGATCAGGAGCAGGTAAATAAGTGAGCTCAGCTCTTCCAGGTGAGCTCACCTGAACAGCTCCTCCGAGTGAGCTCAGCTCTTCCAGGTGAGCTCACCGGAACAGAGCAGCTCTTCCAGGTGAGCTCACCTGAGCAGCTCCTCCAGGTGAGCTCACCTGAGCAGCTCCTCCAGGTGAGCTCACCTGAGCAGCTCCTCCAGGTGAGCTCACCCGAGGCTCCACCTCTGAATCTGCAGTTTGTTTTAGCTGCTTGTTGGTTGCTCTGCAGACCACCTGAAGCCCCTCGCTCCTGTGTCACCTGTGCAGGTGGGCGACCTGGTGTTCGCTCAGTTCATCATCGCCAACAAGGACATGGAGCCGGAGCTGGTGTGCATCGACGGGTCGGGCCGGGCCAACGGGATGGGGGTGTTCGGAGGAGGCGGTCTGCTGTTCAGAGTCTCTCTGGGGCTCGTCAGAAGGTAACTCAGCTGAGAGGTAACTCAGCTGAGAGGTAACTCACCTGAGAGGTAACTCACCTGAGAGCTAACTCACCTGAGAGCTAACTCACCTGAGAGCTAACTCACCTGAGAGCTAACTCACCTGAGAGCTAACTCACCTGAGAGCTAACTCACCTGAGAACACACTGATCAGTACCTGTATTGATGATTAATGACCTGGTTCTGTCCCGCAGGCTGCTGGCGCCCCACAGTGACATCCGGTCTGATCTGGAGCAGATGTTCCCCTGCGAGCTGGTGGTGGGGATGAATGGCCGGGTTTGGGTCAGAACTTCCAGCGTCCAGCAGACCCTGATCGTTGCCAACCTGCTGCAAAGTTGTGACACCATGACGACGCAGCAGAGGCAGCAGCTGTTCAGGAGGGTCCAGCAGGGGGCGCTGTAGGCCAGGGCTGATGCTGGTTCTGGACCCGACTCAGGTGGATCTGCTGCTCTTTGGGTCACAGGTGTAAGGGAGCAGCTGAAGGTGGTGTCACGTGACCAAGGTGAAGAAGTCATTGATTTCCTGTGAATTGATCAGTTTGTCTGAACGTCTTTTATCCAAAGAAGACGGATGCAGTGCTGTGATTGGCTGAGCCAGTCGGGGCGCTTCTCCCCCAGCAGATCTTTCAGTATTGATTTTATGAGGAGCAGCAGGAGGAGGAAGCTTCTGATCACATGATGCAACATTTGTGTGTTTCAAATAAAGTTCTGTTTGATCTTCAGTCTGAAGCATTTATTTCATTCAAGGACGGAGATTACCTGTCAGAGTGGCAGGTGCGTTTCCATGGAAACCACCAGAAGGATCATCAGAGTGGCAGGTGCGTTTCCATGGAAACCACCAGAAGGATCATCAGAGTGGCAGGTGCGTTTCCATGGAAACCACCAGAAGGATCATACGTTCGGACACAGATCTGAGTTCAGCTCTTTTATTTGTCACTGGCTCCACCACCAGCTTAACCAGTTAAACCAGTGCGGCGCCACTCTGGGTCACTTTAAGGCACATTACAGGTGATAGTTTCACTCGGGCAGTTTTGGTCTGCAGGTAAACGAACATTCAGGACAAAAAACACGCACTCACTGATCAATATCTGCCGTCAATAATCAGACGAGCTCGTCCAGCTGTCAGGTGACCTCATTCACAGGATCAATAAAGTCTTTGGTGCCAGCAGCTGTGATAAGGACACTTTGAGATCAATAAATCAATAATCTATCATCTACAGATTCATCCTGATCAGCCATTGATTGCTTCCAAAGTTTAAAACAAAAGTATCAATCAGCACATTCATCAAATATTACAATAACCAATCAGAGATAGTTCTGTTTAAAGCTGATCTGGGTTCAGAACCATTGGTCAAAACTGATTATCAATCACAAGTCCCGGGTCAGATCTGGTTCTGATCAGGGACCAGTTCCAGAGGTTCTCAGATGGACCCGCTCCTGGTCCAGATTCTGCTTATCGTCTGGTTCGCTAACCGATCAGCTCTGAGTCAGCGCCAGCTGGCCAATCACAATCAAGGCCAATCACCGGTCGGGTCGGTCACCTGTCGACTGGTCACCGGTTGGGTCGGTTGGTCGGTCACCTGTCGGCTGGTCACCGGTCGGGTCGGTCGGTCGGTCACCGGTCGACAGGTCACCGGTCGGGTCGGTCACCTGTCGGGTCGGTCGGTCGGTCACCTGTCAGCTGGTCACCGGTCAGCTGGTCACCGGTTGGGTCGGTCGGTCGGTCACCTGTCAGCTGGTCACCGGTTGGGTCGGTTGGTCGGTCACCTGTCGGCTGGTCACCTGTCGGGTCACCTGTCGGATGAACCTAACCCAGAATTTGCACCAGAACCAGACCAGAACCAGATCTAATCCCCTCAGCCCCATTACCCAGAATCCCCCACCAGAAAAGCCCGAACCCGCCCCGATTGTCTCTGATCTCCATTAAAAGCTGGTTCAGGAAGTGTTGCTGATGCAGGCAGCTGATTGGCTGCAGCCGACCAATCAGAGATGAGGCCCCGCAGAGAAAAGAAACAACCAAACATCAGTCTCTGTGCAAAAACCCGTCCAGCAGATCTGGTCCGAGCAGATCAGAACCAGAACTTAAAACTTCAAGTGTCAGCGTGTGGTTTTTACTGCATGAGTCCAGCTCTGGTCCCCCCCCCCCCCCCCGGGCCCTGGGGGCCCCTCAGGGCTTCCCCACATCCACTGTGACCTTGGTGTACAGCTCCAGCTTCTCCAGGCTCACCACCTTGTAGGTCAAAGAGTTGATGCCGTCTTTGTTCATGGTGTCTCTGGTGTGGGCGATCCGGTCAAACCTAGAACCAGAACCAGAACCAGAACCATCAGAACCAGAGCAGATAAACCCATCCATCAGGTCTCTGCTGGCTGCTAAAAACGATGGAATTCAGATGAAATTAGGACAACAAAACCCAAATGAAAACACACACAGATCCAGTGAGTCACCTTATTCATACGTGTGTGTGTGTGTGCACGTGCACGTGTGCGTGCACGTGTGTACCTCTGAGGGTTGGGGTCGTTCTGCTTGTCCCTGTCATGTCGGATCATGCGACACTTCCCGAGCTCCCCGCTCGGTCTGGAGATGGTCATCCCTCTGAAGGCCAACCTAAGACAGAACCAGAGACATGAAGTCGGACCTCTCAGAGGAGCAGAACACCAGCTCCAACAAGCTTTGTTCTCTTTGTCCAAACCAGCACCAACATGTCTTTCTCCGACAGTCTGAAGCCACAAACTGCATCTTTATGGGTCAGAACCGGAGAGCTGAGAGGTAACCTGGGACAGTTTCCGGTCCTCGTGGGTCCAGACTGCACGAGTGAAACCGGGCTCTGATCATCACTGCAGTACAACAGAAGTGTGTGTGGCCACAAGGTGGCGTCACCGGACCCGGTGCAGAATGTATCATTGGACCCTCGGGCGGTGGCCCGGCTCCTCGGGTCAGAGATGATGCGTGCGGCGTACCTGTTGTAGATGTCGTCGTCCTCGCCGCCCCAGCCCCAGTAGTTGTTGGGGAAGCCGTTGATCTTCAGGTACTGCTCTTTACTCATCGAGGACACGCCCCCAAAGTACTGATTGTAGGGTAACCTGCAGGAGGACACAGAGTTCACATCACGGTGAGGTCACTTCCTGTTTGCTCACATGGACAGGAAGTGACATCATTGTGATGTTAATCCCATAAAACGCAGCCAACACAATCAGATTTTCTCCTGCTGCAGGGAGGTTTCATCTAAACTCTCAGGTGTTCAGTGGGATCTTCTCCAGTTACTCAGGAAGAACAGAACGATTATTTCACAGCAAAATGTCAAACTGACACGTTACTGATTCTGCTCCAACCCCAGAGGCAGTGGTACTGGAGGTAGAACCACTTTAACCCTGGCTGAAAACTGTGAGCTGAACCTGAGGACACCTCAGGTCCGGTTCTCAGGTCCGGTTCAGGGAGCAGACCTCAGGTCCGGTTCAGGGAGCAGACCTCAGGTCCGGTTCAGGGAGCAGACCTCAGGTTCAGGTTCTCAGGTCCAGGTTCTCAGGTCCAGGTTCTCAGGTCCAGGAGGACAAACTGTTCTGAGGCATTCAGGGAAAACAGGAAGTGACTCATCACACTGGCGGTTTGTTCCTGACAGGAAGCACAGCTGCTGCTCTGTGAAACAGGAAGTGAAAGACACGCCTCTTCCTCTGTGGTGTCAGCGCTGCCTGCAGTGGCTCCGCCTCCTTTGTTGCTCATGAGCACGTGAACAGCGATGATGGCGCAGACTGAACAGAGCCGGGTCTCACACCGGGCTTTCAGCACCACAGCGCTGGAACAGAACCAGTTTTACCTAAAGTTGGACATTATTCCCGCTGTGGACGGCTCCAAGCAAATAAAGCAGAAATCAGGTCTTTAGAAACTGAGATAAGCTGCTGAAGGACAAAGATGGAGAGAAAAGAACGGTTAAAAGAGGGATTTTACCAGAAGACACACAGTGAGTCATCGGTGCTGCATCTAAACTCCTGACAGAGACTCAAACCTGTAGCAGAGCAGAGCTGCAGGTACCTGTAACACCTGAAGGTGGAGGTGAGGTTAGGGCAGGGTGGGGTGGGGTTAGGGTAAGGTTAGGGTTAGGGCAGGGTTAGGTTTAGGTTAGGATGGGGTTAGGGTGGGGTTAGGTTAGGGTTAGGGTTAGGTTAGGGTGGGGTTAGGTTAGGGTTAGGTTAGGGTGGGGTTAGGTTAAGTTAGGGTGGGGTTAGGGTTAGGGTTAGGTTAGGGTGGGGTTAGGTTAGGGTTAGGGTGGGGTTAGGGTTAGGGTAGGGTGGGGTTAGGTTAGGGTTAGGGTGGGGTTAGGGTAGGGTGGGGTTAGGTTTAGGTTAGGGTGGGGTTAGGTTAGGTTAGGGTGGGGTTAGGTTAGGGTGGGGTTAGGTTTAGGTTAGGGTGGGGTTAGGTTAGGTTAGGGTGGGGTTAGGGTTAGGTTAGGGTGGGGTTAGGGTAGGGTTAGGGCAGGGTTAGGTTTAGGTTAGGATGGGGTTAGGGTGGGGTTAGGTTAGGGTTAGGTTAGGGTCGGGTGGGGTTAGGTTAGGGTGGGCTTAGGGTTAGGGTTAGGGTAGGGTTAGGTTAGGGTTAGGGTGGGGTTAGGTTAGGGTGGGGTTAGGTTAGGGTGGGGTTAGGTTTAGGTTAGGGTGGGGTTAGGTTAGGTTAGGGTGGGGTTAGGGTTAGGTTAGGGTGGGGTTAGGGTTAGGTTAGGGTGGGGTTAGGGTTAGGTTAGGGCAGGGTTAGGTTTAGGTTAGGATGGGGTTAGGGTGGGGTTAGGTTAGGGTTAGGTTAGGGTCGGGTGGGGTTAGGTTAGGTTAGGGTGGGCTTAGGGTTAGGGTTAGGGTTAGGGTAGGGTTAGGTTAGGGTTAGGGTGGGGTTAGGTTAGGGTTAGGGTGGGGTTAGGGTTAGGTTAGGGTGGGGTTAGGTTAGGTTAGGTTAGGGTTAGGTTAGGGTGGGGTTGACAGGTTTTACTCAGTGGTCTCCCTCCTACGCAACCAGCTGGTTACCATGGAGTTTGGTGTAGAAACCAAGGGGGTGCACGCTCAACTCGTGATCTAGCTTAGGGGTTAGGGTTAGGGTGGGGTTAGGGTTAGGGTGGGGTTAGGGTGGGGTTAGGGTTAGGGTGGGGTTAGGTTAGGTTAGGGTGGGGTTAGGTTAGGTTAGGGTGGGGTTAGGGTTACCCAACCCTTCACATGAAGCCAAGGAGCCGGGTGGAGTGTGGAAGAAAACCACTTCACTGAGGAAGAAAGAGAAGCGTCCCCAGATAACCTGCTGCAGAACCAGAACCACTGAAGTCGAGAAAGGGGTTCTACAGGAATCAAACGTGGGTTAATTTCTTGTTTCATGGTTCAAGTTTCAGAGAAGTCCGGTTTATTTTTCTGTCTGCTGGGGCGATGCGTGTCAGACATTATGAGCTCATGAACCTGCTGCTGAAGCACCAACAGGATGAAGAACAATGTTCTATGATCTGGAGAGAACCTGGAGCTGGAGCAGCACCTGAACCTGGAGCAGAACCTGAACCTGGAGCTGAACCTGAACCTGGAGCAGCACCTGAACCTGGAGCAGAACCTGAACCTGGAGCAGCACCTGAACCTGGAGCAGAACCTGAACCTGGAGCAGCACCTGAACCTGGAGCAGAACCTGAACCTGGAGCAGCACCTGGAGCTGGAGCAGCACCTGAACCTGGAGCAGAACCTGAACCTGGAGCAGCACCTGAACCTGGAGCAGAACCTGAACCTGGAGCAGCACCTGAACCTGGAGCAGAACCTGAACCTGGAGCAGCACCTGAACCTGGAGCAGCACCTGGAGCTGGAGCAGCACCTGAACCTGGAGCAGAACCTGAACCTGGAGCAGAACCTGAACCTTAAATGGGATTTTGTGTTTTCTCAGTGCAGAATTACTCTTCACCTGCTTGAACTGTCCACCAGGTGGCACTGTTTCATTAAAGAAGTGTTTTCTTTAAAGTTTCCAAACTCCCAAACGGAGTCTTGCTGTAAGAATCGTTTCTTATCGCCAGTTAAACTCTGGGAAACCCGGACCTGCAGATTCCACTCACCTGAAGCCGAACTTGTCCATGGACACGGACAGGTGTCTGGGCTGGCTGAAGCACCTGTAGATGTTGCGGTCGTCCATGGGGATGAGATCCACGTCGCTGAAGACGAAGCAGTCGTAGTCGTACTCCTTCAGAGCCTCTGTGTAGCCCACGTTCAGCAGCTTGGCCCGGTTGAAGATCTCATTGCCGTCCTGAGAGAGAGAGAGAGACACACACACACACACACACACACACACACTGGTTCAGGTCAGAGGTCAGAGGTCAACCCATTGGTTCTCCTCCTATAAACCCAGCTCTTCAGAGAGCATCTCCTGTACTTCCCTCCCCCCTCTATCTCTTTATCTTTCTGCTCTTCCTTCTATGCCTGCACCCTATCTCTGGGTTCCTTCTATGGAGCTTATTGTTAGCTTATTGTTAGCTTTTATGAAGCTGTTATATCTTCATTTGTGAGTCTCTTTGGATGAAAGCTTCTGATAAATACAGAAACCTACAACCTGCCGTCAGGCGTTTGTGTCGGACGCCTCTCTGAGCGACAGATTCAGACACCTGCTGAATTCTGCCATCTCCAGAAAGCCAACAGGAAGCAGACCCAACAGGAAGCAGACCCAACAGGAAGCAGACCCAACACTGAAGCAGACCCAACAGGAAGCAGCCCCAACAGGAAGCAGACCCAACACTGAAGCAGACCCAACAGGAAGCAGAGCCAACAGGAAGCAGACCCAACAGGAAGCAGACCCAACAGGAAGCAGACCCAACACTGAAGCAGACCCAACAGGAAGCAGACCCAACAGGAAGCAGACCCAACAGGAAGCAGACCCAACAGGAAGCAGACCCAACACTGAAGCAGACCCAACAGGAAGCAGACCCAACAGGAAGCAGACCCAACAGGAAGCAGACCCAACAGGAAGCAGACCCAACAGGAAGCAGACCCAACAGGAAGCAGAGCCAACAGGAAGCAGAGCCAACAGGAAGCAGACCCAACAGGAAGCAGACCCAACAGGAAGCAGACCCAACACTGAAGCAGACCCAACAGGAAGCAGAGCCAACAGGAAGCAGACCCAACAGGAAGCAGAGCCAACACTGAAGCAGAGCCAACAGGAAGCAGACCCAACAGGAAGCAGACCCAACAGGAAGCAGACCCAACAGGAAGCAGACCCAACACTGAAGCAGACCCAACAGGATGCAGACCCAACAGGAAGCAGAGCCAACAGGAAGCAGCCCCAACATGAAGCAGACCCAACAGGAAGCAGACCCAACACTGAAGCAGACCCAACAGGAAGCAGCCCCAACAGGAAGCAGAGCCAACAGGAAGCAGACCCAACAGGAAGCAGACCCAACACTGAAGCAGACCCAACAGGAAGCAGCCCCAACAGGAAGCAGACCCAACAGGAAGCAGACCCAACAGGAAGCAGACCCAACAGGAAGCAGAGCCAACAGGAAGCAGACCCAACACTGAAGCAGACCCAACAGGAAGCAGCCCCAACAGGAAGCAGACCCAACAGGAAGCAGACCCAACAGGAAGCAGACCCAACAGGAAGCAGACCCAACAGGAAGCAGACCCAACACTGAAGCAGACCCAACAGGAAGCAGACCCAACAGGAAGCAGACCCAACAGGAAGCAGACCCAACAGGAAGCAGACCCAACACTGAAGCAGACCCAACACTGAAGCAGACCCAACACTGAAGCAGACCCAACAGGAAGCAGACCCAACAGGAAGCAGACCCAACAGGAAGCAGACCCAACACTGAAGCAGACCCAACAGGAAGCAGCCCCAACAGGAAGCAGACCCAACAGGAAGCAGACCCAACAGGAAGCAGACCCAACAGGAAGCAGAGCCAACAGGAAGCAGACCCAACACTGAAGCAGACCCAACAGGAAGCAGCCCCAACAGGAAGCAGACCCAACAGGAAGCAGACCCAACAGGAAGCAGACCCAACAGGAAGCAGACCCAACAGGAAGCAGACCCAACACTGAAGCAGACCCAACAGGAAGCAGACCCAACAGGAAGCAGACCCAACAGGAAGCAGACCCGACAGGAAGCAGACCCGACAGGATGCAGACCCAACAGGAAGCAGACCCAACAGGAAGCAGACCCAACAGGAAGCAGAGCCAACAGGAAGCAGACCCAACACTGAAGCAGACCCAACAGGAAGCAGACCCAACAGGAAGCAGACCCAACAGGAAGCAGACCCAACAGGATGCAGACCCAACAGGAAGCAGACCCAACAGGATGCAGACCCAACAGGAAGCAGACCCAACAGGAAGCAGACCCAACAGGAAGCAGACCCAACAGGAAGCAGCCCCAACAGGAAGCAGACCCAACAGGAAGCAGACCCAACAGGATGCAGACCCAACAGGAAGCAGACCCAACAGGAAGCAGACCCAACAGGAAGCAGACCCAACAGGAAGCAGAGCCAACAGGAAGCAGACCCAACAGGATGCAGACCCAACAGGAAGCAGACCCAACAGGAAGCAGCCCCAACAGGAAGCAGCCCCAACAGGAAGCAGACCCAACAGGAAGCAGCCCCAACAGGAAGCAGACCCAACAGGAAGCAGACCCAACAGGATGCAGACCCAACAGGAAGCAGACCCAACAGGAAGCAGAGCCAACAGGAAACAGACCCAACAGGAAGCAGACCCAACAGGAAGCAGACCCAACAGGAAGCAGAGCCAACAGGAAGCAGACCCAACAGGAAGCAGAGCCAACAGGAAGCAGCCCCAACAGGAAGCAGAGCCAACAGGAAGCAGCCCCAACAGGAAGCAGACCCAACAGGAAGCAGACCCAACAGGAAGCAGCCCCAACAGGAACCTGAGCCTCGTTCCTCTACTCCATCGGGGAAGCTGAATCTTAAAGGAGCCGCGTGTATTTGGGTTTTTACATTTTGGGTTTACTTTTAATAGCTTTCCCTTCCTCTTTCCTGCACTGCTGAGATCAGCCCGTCTCCAAACTTCAGGACAGCAGCGGTGCTTCGTTTATGGAGGCCTTCACCTTCCGCTCCGCTGTTCATTGGAGGAAACACACCTGTCTGTGATCTACTGAAGAAAGCATTACTCAGACCTGGCTTGACAAAGCCGCCCCTCCTCAGTCTGGCATTCGAACAACCAATAAACCAGGGTGGACTCGTCAGACTGTGTCCAACCTGCTTTTCCACTTGTCTTTATTCTCCTTTCGAACAACAGGCCCCGGAGGCTTCAGCAGGTAAACAGGAGGTCATGTGACCCTCATTTAAAAGCAGAACTGTCATCGGTGGGAGTTTAGACCTCATCCTTTCCTGCAGGTGGGGCTGCAGAACCTGTTCCACCTGCTGACTCCTCCTCCTCAGGTGCAGGTACCTGGCTATGCATGGAATTAAACACACCCCGGTTGCTAGGCGACCAACACCTTCAATGCTCTCTCAGGTGAGAAGTGTTGCTGAGCTTTTCTGTCAGCTGTGATTCATTCAGACCTTTAAATGAGCTGAAATCTGTGTAATGAGACCGGCTCCTTCACATTTAGCAGGTTTAAAGACCTTCTCCCAGCTCAGATAAAGGCAACAAGTTCTGACTCTAAAGAAAGAGAACGGCTTCACCTGGAGGTTTTCCATCAGCTGCTGGCTCTGAGGTGCTGCCCTGATAACTCCACTGGGACTCAGTCCCAGAGCCCTGAGTGGTGACAACAGGAGGGAGCTTCAGGAGCTTTTGTTTTCTTGGTGTTCAAACAAGTTTTAACCTACTCAAAGAATACTGGACAGTATCTAAAGCTTGTGGCAGACACCACATCGCTGTTTATTTAAAATGAGAAGGACACCCTTGGATACACTGAGGCAGCCATCAGTGCCATTTCCACATGTTCATTTTCAACCCATTAGCAGCCATGCTGTCGTTTTCTAAAACCTGATAAAAAGACAACATTAGCAGGTAGAAAGTGAAAAGCTGAACTTGGGCAGAGACCTTAAAGATGGGATCCGGGGGCTGCAGGATCCTCTGTATTAAACCAGGGGAGCAAAGGCTGCCATACAGGAGAAAGTTCACAGTGGAACATTTACAAGATGTGAGCAAATAAAGCCACCTGCTAACTTTAAGAGGTTCGGCCCAAGATTATCTGAATCTGCTGCTAAGATCTTTACATTTTAGAGCTTCGTGTACTTCTGAAACTGTCAGGTGTTGGAGGGTCTGTGCGTTCGGTTCCACCGTCAGAGAGGTCCGCTTCAGGTTCTGAAGACTCCTGTCTGTTAGTAAAGGCTGTCTGTGGTTAGGAGGGTTAGGGTTCTGTTCACTTCTCACCTTACATGCTGGTTCTGAACAGTAAAATCAGACAGATTTAAACCCCTGACATCAGAAAGAAGACGTATTACCAGAGCGACCAACACACGCTGCTATTGGCCGAGGCCAAACAGGGGGCGGGTCTCAGCAGCTCCAGTGACCACAGCCATTGGTCAGAAAGGCCTGCCATGCAGGGGGAGAGGGGGGGGGGGGGGTAAACAGGAGGAAGAGGGGGGAGGAAACAGGAGGAAGAGGAGGGAGTAAACAGGAGGAAGAGGGGGGAGGAAACAGGAGGAAGAGGAGGGAGTAAACAGGAGGAAGAGGGGGGAGTAAACAGGAGGAAGAGGAGGGAGTAAACAGGAGGAAGAGGGAGAGTAAACAGGAGGAAGAGGGGGGAGTAAACAGGAGGAAGAGGGAGAGTAAACAGGAGGAAGAGGAGGGAGTAAACAGGAGGAAGAAGAGGGAGTAAACAGGAGGAAGAGGAGGGAGTAAACAGGAGGAAGAGGGGAGAGTAAACAGGAGGAAGAGGGGAGAGTAAACAGGAGGAAGAGGAGGGAGTAAACAGGAGGAAGAGGGGGGAGTAAACAGGAGGAAGAGGAGGGAGTAAACAGAAGGAAGAGGGGGGAGTAAACAGGAGGAAGAGGAGGGAGTAAACAGGAGGAAGAGGGAGAGTAAACAGGAGGAAGAGGGGGGAGTAAACAGGAGGAAGAGGGAGAGTAAACAGGAGGAAGAGGAGGGAGTAAACAGGAGGAAGAAGAGGGAGTAAACAGGAGGAAGAGGAGGGAGTAAACAGGAGGAAGAGGGGAGAGTAAACAGGAGGAAGAGGGGAGAGTAAACAGGAGGAAGAGGAGGGAGTAAACAGGAGGAAGAGGGGGGAGTAAACAGGAGGAAGAGGAGGGAGTAAACAGGAGGAAGAGGGAGAGTAAACAGGAGGAAGAGGGGGGAGTAAACAGGAGGAAGAGGGAGAGTAAACAGGAGGAAGAGGAGGGAGTAAACAGGAGGAAGAAGAGGGAGTAAACAGGAGGAAGAGGGGAGAGTAAACAGGAGGAAGAGGGGAGAGTAAACAGTAGGAAGAGGGGGGAGTAAACAGGAGGAAGAGGGGAGAGTAAACAGGAGGAAGAGGAGGGAGTAAACAGGAGGAAGAAGAGGGAGTAAACAGGAGGAAGAGGAGGGAGTAAACAGGAGGAAGAGGGGAGAGTAAACAGGAGGAAGAGGGGAGAGTAAACAGGAGGAAGAGGGGAGAGTAAACAGGAGGAAGAGGGGAGAGTAAACAGGAGGAAGAGGGGTGAGTAAACAGGAGGAAGAGGGGAGAGTAAACAGGAGGAAGAGGGGAGAGTAAACAGGAGGAAGAGGAGGGAGTAAACAGGAGGAAGAGGGGAGAGTAAACAGGAGGAAGAGGGGAGAGTAAACAGGAGGAAGAGGGGAGAGTAAACAGGAGGAAGAGGGGAGAGTAAACAGGAGGAAGAGGGGAGAGTAAACAGGAGGAAGAGGGGGGAGTAAACAGGAGGAAGAGGGGAGAGTAAACAGGAGGAAGAGGGGAGAGTAAACAGGAGGAAGAGGGGAGAGTAAACAGGAGGAAGAGGGGGGAGTAAACAGGAGGAAGAGGGGGGAGTAAACAGGAGGAAGAGGGGAGAGTAAACAGGAGGAAGAGGGGAGAGTAAACAGGAGGAAGAGGAGGGAGTAAACAGGAGGAAGAGCAGGGAGTAAACAGGAGGAAGAGGAGGGAGTAAACAGGAGGAAGAGGGGGGAGTAAACAGGAGGAAGAGGGGGGAGTAAACAGGAGGAAGAGGGGGGAGTAAACAGGAGGAAGAGGGGGGAGTAAACAGGAGGAAGAGGGGAGAGTAAACAGGAGGAAGAGGGGAGAGTAAACAGGAGGAAGAGGGGAGAGTAAACAGGAGGAAGAGGGGAGAGTAAACAGGAGGAAGAAGAGGGAGTAAACAGGAGGAAGAGGAGTGAGTAAACAGGAGGAAGAGGGGTGAGTAAACAGGAGGAAGAGGGGGGAGTAAACAGGAGGAAGAGGGGAGAGTAAACAGGAGGAAGAAGAGGGAGTAAACAGGAGGAAGAGGAGGGAGTAAACAGGAGGAAGAGGAGGGAGTAAACAGGAGGAAGAGGGGGGAGTAAACAGGAGGAAGAGGAAGCAGACAAGAGAGAAGAACAACTGTGAGTCATAAACAGAGCAGCAGCAAAGAAGAAGAAGAAGAAGAAGAAGAAGAGTGAGCAGTCACAGGTCAACATGCAGTTACATCATCACGTGAAAACACTCCTTAATGTCCATGTCTAAGCTGGATCAGAACCAGAACCACCAATCAGGTGACATCAGAGGTGTGTGGGTAGGTAAAAGGGGCGGAGTCTGCAGCACACACTCCTCACCTGGAGTCATTTTCTCTCTTCAACAGCAGCAGCTCCGCCCTGTTCGGACCTGCTCTCTGCCGGGTCCAAAGCCCGACTGGAGCCACATTAGAACCTCAGCTGTACAGGAAGCAGGTCCACTTTAACTGTACCTGCTCGTCTTTTTAGCTTCTCCAGTTTTAGCTTCTCTTCATTGTCCTGTTAGATTCAGAACAGAATTTAAGCTTCTTCTCCTCACATATAAAGCTCTTAATGACCGAGCTCCATCACATCTTAAAGATCTCACAGTTGGATATTTCCCCAACAGAGCACTTTGCTCTCAGGCTGCAGGTTTCCTTGTGGTTCCCAGAGTTTCTAAAAGCAGAATGGGAGGCAGAGCCTTCAGTTATCAGGCCCCTAAAAGCAGAATGGGAGGCAGAGCCTTCAGTTATCAGGCCCCTAAAAGCAGAATGGGAGGCAGAGCCTTCAGTTATCAGGCCCCTAAAAGCAGAATGGGAGGCAGAGCCTTCAGTTATCAGGCCCCTAAAAGCAGAATGGGAGGCAGAGCCTTCAGTTATCAGGCCCCTAAAAGCAGAATGGGAGGCAGAGCCTTCAGTTATCAGGCCCCTAAAAGCAGAATGGGAGGCAGAGCCTTCAGTTATCAGGCCCCTAAAAGCAGAATGGGAGGCAGAGCCTTCAGTTTTCAGGCCCCTAAAAGCCGAATGGGAGGCAGAGCCTTCAGTTATCAGGCCCCTAAAAGCAGAAAGGGAGGCAGAGCCTTCAGTTATCAGGCCCCTAAAAGCAGAATGGGAGGCAGAGCCTTCAGTTATCAGGCCCCTAAAAGCAGAATGGGAGGCAGAGCCTTCAGTTATCAGGCCCCTAAAAGCAGAATGGGAGGCAGAGCCTTCAGTTATCAGGCCCCTAAAAGCAGAATGGGAGGCAGAGCCTTCAGTTATCAGGGCCCTAAAAGCAGAATGGGAGGCAGAGCCTTCAGTTATCAGGCCCCTAAAAGCAGAATGGGAGGCAGAGCCTTCAGTTATCAGGCCCCTAAAAGCAGAATGGGAGGCAGAGCCTTCAGTTATCAGGCCCCTAAAAGCAGAATGGGAGGCAGAGCCTTCAGTTATCAGGCCCCTAAAAGCAGAATGGGAGGCAGAGCCTTCAGTTATCAGGCCCCTAAAAGCAGAATGGGAGGCAGAGCCTTCAGTTATCAGGCCCCTCTCTGTGGAACCAGCTGCCAGTTTGGCTTCAGGAAGCAGACACCCTCTCTACCTTTAAGATCAGGCTGAAACTTTCCTTTCTGATAAAGCTTATAGTTAGGGATGGCTCAGGTGAGCCTGAAACATCCCATAGTTCTGCTGCTACAGGCTCTCCTGATCGTAGACAATGTAAAATCCTAACTGTCACACAGCTGGTGAATAATTAATGGGAGGAGCTGCTGGTTTCAGGTGTAAACTGATCCTTGTGCTGTCTGCAGGTGGATCAGGTGAACAGCAGCTCATTTCCATGTTTGTGGCACACAGTCGAACAGCTTTTACCACCTACAGACCATTCATACAACTACAAGTCTTCACTTCAACACCTCTGAATCCCGCCGGCTGATAACCTCAAGACCTCTGATCCAGAGTCCTAAAAGTGTCCTGATCAACAGTTCTGCAGCTTTCTGAAACCTTTAAAGTGTCCTGATCAACAATCTGCAGCTTTCTGAAACCTTTAAAGTGTCCTGATCAATAGTTCTGCAGCTTTCTGTGACCTTTAAAGTGTCCTGATCAACAGTTCTGCAGCTTTCTGAAACCTTTAAAGTGTCCTGATCAACAATCTGCAGCTTTCTGAAACCTTTAAAGTGTCCTGATCAATAGTTCTGCAGCTTTCTGTGACCTTTAAAGTGTCCTGATCAACAGTTCTGCAGCTTTCTGAAACCTTTAAAGTGTCCTGATCAACAGTTCTGCAGCTTTCTGAAACCTTTAAAGTGTCCTGATCAACAGTTCTGCAGCTTTCTGTAACCTTTAAAGTGACCTGATGAATAGTTCTGCAGCTTTCTGAAACCTTTAAAGTGTCCTGATCAATAGTTCTGCAGCTTTCTGAAACCTTTAAAGTGTCCTGATCAACAGTTCTGCAGCTTTCTGAAACCTTTAAAGTGTCCTGATCAACAGTTCTGCAGCTTTCTGAAACCTTTAAAGTGTCCTGATCAATAGTTCTGCAGCTTTCTGAAACCTTTAAAGTGTCCTGATCAACAGTTCTGCAGCTTTCTGTAACCTTTAAAGTGTCCTGATCAACAGTTCTGCAGCTTTCTGAAACCTTTAAAGTGTCCTGATCAATAGTTCTGCAGCTTTCTGAAACCTTTAAAGTGTCCTGATCAATAGTTCTGCAGCTTTCTGAAACCTTTAAAGTGTCCTGATCAATAGTTCTGCAGCTTTCTGTAACCTTTAAAGTGTCCTGATCAATAGTTCTGCAGCTTTCTGAAGCTCTTTCAGGGTTTTTCTTTGGACATTTTCTGCTTTTCCCCTCATTTTCAGTCCTTGTTCCTGAGCATTTTCAGTGTTTTTTCTTTTTTCAGCCACTTAACTCTGACCTTTGAAGCATTCAGGCAGAAAAAAGGCTCCTAACTCAAGGGATGAACCAGTGTTGTGTCGACACAGAACAGACAACTTAGCAAAGAAGCCATTTTAAACTGGATCTTTAGGCACTTTGTCACAAAGACACATCATTTGTTCCCATTTCTTTAGCTGCATCTATGAAAAACAGCAAAGAAAACACAGTTTGACAGACAGAAAATAGGATTTCTGCAGCAACAAGGTGATTCCCAAAGAGCTATTAGCTGAAAACTTGGCATATCTCAGCATGGTGTGCAGTGTGTCCTTAAAACATTTGAGGAAACTGGACAAGTGGAGGACAAAAGAAGAAGTGTCAGGCCTAAAAAACTATCTCCAGCAGATGAACAGGATCTGAAAGTGATGTCCTTAAGAAAGAGGAAAAAATCCAGCTGTGACCTGACAGGACCTGAGAGATGCATCTGGACCTTCAGCTGATCCATCTACTGTTGGCCCAAGCCTCATCAGAAATGGTCTCCATGGAAGGGTGGCTGTCAAGAAGCCGTTCTTAAGGAAGGGAAACAGGGAGAAAAGGCTGAGCTGTGCCAAATGACACAAGAAGTGGACTGAAAATCAGTGGCAACAGGTCTTATGGAGGGATGAATCCTCCCCAGAGCCCGGACCTCAACATTATTGAAGCAGTGTGGGATCATCTGACAGAGAACGGAACAAAAGGCAGCCCACATCCAAAGAAGAGCTTTGGGATGTCCTTCAAGAAGCCTGGAGAACTATTCCTGAAGACTCCTTAAAGAAGCAGGACGTGTCTCACATTCTTTCTGCCTCAGACTAACCATCAGACTGTTTCCTGGTTTTATTCATCACCTTGCTGTGGCTCATCAGCATCACCATGACTTAGAGACTTTATGTCGTTATTTTTCTAAATATCTTCACTTTCTGGACAGATCTTATTTTTCTTTATATCTTTCTGTTTTTATTCTCATTTGTTTCCTCTCCATAAAGTTCCTGATTCTGAAATATCTCCCGACATCATCACAGTTTACTTTATAAAGCTGCTGAGTCCAGATGACATCATACCTGGTTGATGATGTAGACGCCGTAGTCGAGCTGCTGCCTCTTCAGGACGGGGTGCAGGTAGAACAGCCAGTACTTCAGGTGCTCGTCCCGCTTCCTGAACGGGATGATGACGGCGACTTTCTGCAGCGCCTGGCAGTCTTTGGGTTTGTAGCGGCCGCCCAGCTGCACTTCGGGGTTGTCCTTCTTTATCTGCTCCAGGCTCACAGGAGAGCTGAATTCCACCCGCAGAGGACCCACTGAGGACATGTGAACAGGTTAGAGCAACAACCAGAGCGGGTAAACTGCTGGAAAGGTTTGCTCAAACAGCAACGTGGGACAGTTATTTCATGCTTCCAGGCAGCTGTCATCTACATCCAATGAATGAGAACTGAGAGAGACACCCAGCAGGTAACTAACCCTGAGGGTTACCCTAGAAACCAGCATTCGACCAATCAGCTGCTGGTTTCTGACCCCCACCTCCTGATCCAGTCAGGAAACAGAACCTTAACCAGAAACCGGCTACAAATCGCCTCCATTTACCATGTTCTCCCAGATTCTGTAGAACAGCCTCACACTGAACATGTTTTCACCTCTGAAACCAACAACCACCGTGCTGCATTCACTGTCTCTCAGATGTAGGAAGTTCCAACTCTTTCCCACAACTGTTTTAATTTGCTTTTAACAGTAAATTCTGTTAAAAAAGCAGTTTTTTTAATGTGAACTTGGAATGAGCCTCTTTTCACTGTTTTTCCAGCTGGAGGACAGAAGCTCTGATGTCCAACGTGTCTTGAATGCACCACCATGTGCCATCAGATGAAGTGGGTCAGAACCTGAAGTTCTGGCACATTGGTGCCTCCTCCACAGAAACTATTGATCATCTCCATTACTGGTTAATCTTCTTATTGGATCAAAGGAACAAAAACAGAACTTGTCGCAGGACTAGTTTTGGCGCCGAGGCGGCAGCTCACAGAACCCGTTAGAGCGGCCGCTCCGGCTGGAACATCACGGTGAGTCACCATGGCGTCACACAGTTGGGAGGCTCTGATTGGCCGCTTCAGAGCTCAGACGTCCACATACTTATGGAAGGGCTTAGTCACGTGACGCCGCTGCGGCGCCGTCTGACAGGAAGTGCGTTCAGAAGCAGGGCGCCGCCTGTTTCTGACCCGTAACCTCCGACATGTTCCGGTCCAGCTGAGGAAACAGGCTCCCCGCACCGCTGGATCGCTTTCATCTGCAACAGCTGGCAGCAAACAGCCAGAGGTGGAGACATCTGCTCACCGAGGCGCTGCTTTCAGCACCAGAACCGACCAGAACCGGCCAGAACCGACCAGGACCGGCCAGGACCGACCAGAACTGACCAGAACTGACCAGAACCGGCCTGAACCGACCAGAACCGACCAGAACCGGCCAGAACCGGCCTGAACCGACCAGAACCGACCAGAACCGGCCAGGACCGACCAGAACTGACCAGAACTGACCAGAACCGGCCTGAACCGACCAGAACCGACCAGAACCGGCCAGAACCGGCCTGAACCGACCAGAACCGACCAGAACCGGCCAGGACCGACCAGAACCGGCCAGAACCAACCAGAACCGACCAGAACCGGCCAGAACCGACCAGAACCGGCCTGAACCGACCAGAACCGACCAGAACCGACCAGGACCAACCAGGACCGACCAGAACCGGCCAGGACCGACCAGAACCGGCCAGAACCAACCAGAACCGACCAGAACCGGCCAGAACCGACCAGAACCGGCCTGAACCGACCAGGACCGACCAGAACCGACTCTGTTTTCCACAGCTTTGAGTGACTTAAACACAAACTCTTTCTTATTTCTGCTCTGGTTCCGTCTGGATCAGAACTCTGGTTCCGTCCGTCAGCAGTTTTTAATTCTGATTATTATTGTTTCGGCCCGGTTCTGACCCATCGGACCGGTCACACCTGGTTTCTTGTTACCTAACAGCTGACCTGCTGAGCGGGCCGGTCCCTCTGGTCGACCCAGTTGGTTCTTCCGCCCTGAGTTCAGGCTCACGAGGACCCAAATAACATGGCTGTGGTTCTGCCTCTCAGGCCCGGTGCGGGCAGAACCCGTCACTTGGTTTCACTGTTTCCTGAATACCTGCCGGACAGGTGGAGCAGGTGTGGGCGGGGCTCCTGCTCAGAGTTTCAGGTGAAATGTTCTGAAAGCAGTTGGGTTCGGCCCCTGGTTCTGGTCCTGAGGATCCAGATTAGAACATTGAAAGAGCCGGTGTGTCTCTGTCAGAGACGACCAACGGGTCAGAACCATCTGCAGGAGGCAGACCAACGGGTCAGAACCATCTCCAGGAGGCAGGTGTGTCTCTGTCGGAGACGACCAACGGGTCAGAACCATCTGCAGGAGGCAGACCAACGGGTCAGAACCATCTCCAGGAGGCAGACCAACGGGTCAGAACCATCTGCAGGAGGCAGACCAACGGGTCAGAACCATCTGCAGGAGGCAGGTGTGTAACGGGTCAGAACCATCTCCAGGAGGCAGGTGTGTAACGGGTCAGAACCATCTCCAGGAGGCAGGTGTGTAACGGGTCAGAACCATCTCCAGGAGGCAGGTGTGTAACGGGTCAGAACCATCTCCAGGAGGCAGACCAACGGGTCAGAACCATCTCCAGGAGGCAGACCAACGGGTCAGAACCATCTGCAGGAGGCAGGTGTGTAACGGGTCAGAACCATCTCCAGGAGGCAGGTGTGTAACGGGTCAGAACCATCTCCAGGAGGCAGACCAACGGGTCAGAACCATCTCTGAGCTGCAGAGTTCTGGAAAAAGGTGTTCTGGACAGACCGGACCAGAACACGGGGGTGGGGCTGTGATGGCGTGGGCATGTCTGGCTGCCACAGGTTCTGGTTCTGGTACTGAGCTGCTGATGGCAGCTGCACAATGAATTCTGCGACAGAACCGAGCCTTAGTTCGGTCTCCAGGACATTTGCTGCTTTTCTCTGTCGGTACCGGGTAAACCGAACACTAACTCCGGGACCTGTGGAGACGGGTTGGTCCAGAACCAGAACCCTTTCTTTCTGTGACCGGTTTGTCCCGTTAAACCGGGTTTTTAAACTACGGGACCCGTCTGTTCCGGACCGGACTCCCACGGCCCCCCGCTGACCCACACACATGCACGCGCACGGGACCAGACTTACCCAGCAGGGGGGATGTTTCCGGACATTTCTCCAGGTTCTTCGCCGGCTCCTGCTTCTGCTCCGCGGCCGTCTGCAGCCCGGTGACCGCCTCCTTCGAGCCGTTTCTGGCGGACAGTCTGTCCTGGTTGGGCAAGACTCTGTGGGACTGCTGGTTCTGGACGAAGGCGAACCGGCTGTCCAGGGAGCGGACGTAGAAGACGACGGTGACGGATATGTGGAGAAAGCAGAGCAGCACCACCAGCTTGCAGATCCGGTGGAGGAGGTTAAAGTTGAGGGACGAGTCTCCGACCATCCTGACGGCTTTGGGAGCTTAACCGGGCAGATGTGGCGACAGCGGGCGGTGAAGTTCGGTTGTTTCCTCCGGTTCCCCGCCGACTAACCGTTAGCTGCTGCCACTCTCCATCTGCAGGAAGTTAGTGGAAAAGTTTCAGAGTTTCCGCCACCGAGACTCGGTGAAATTTCCCCGACAGTTTCCCGGAAAGTCTGACAGTTTGAGCTCCGTCACGGTCCGATAAGAGCTAGCGGAGCTAGCCGAGCTAGCTTCTCCGGGCTCGGTGTACAGTAAGGAAGAGGTGACGCTGCACCGCTGGCAGCTCCGGAACTCCGTGTCTCCGCCTCACGGTTCCGTCAAAAAGGACAAGAAAAGTGCCCATAAACTCGGGAAACTTCCCTCGAAGTGTCTCTAAGTTCATTAAAAGTTTTAAAACCCAACTTGAGCCGCCGAGAAGACGGTCGATAAACTTTACTGTCCCCCCCCCGGCACCAAAATGTCAAGGTTACGAAATAATTAACCAGACTTCCGGCTGGTATTTTCAAAATTAAACTCAGAAAAGTTCCATTTCTGGTCGTTAACGGACAAACAGAACCCCTTTACTCCTGTTTGTTTTACTTCCTCCGTTATTATCGCGTCACTTATTGTATCTGTAGCTGGTAAAGTTTAATTATTTAGGATGTAAATCACTTCCACATTAATTATATTCCGTTTTTAATTTAGAGATCACTAAATCTCTGCCATAAAGGACATTCACATCACTAACCTTGATGACAACAACTTCAGTTTGTCTGAATTTAGAAGCAGAATTTCTGCTTGTGTTGGCTTCTTCGGTCCAACAGAACCTCTGTGGCTCGGTTCCGATGGAGCTGTTCCTGTTTGGAGTTTTAAAGGTTTTCACTGGAAAAACAAACTTCCTGTCAGAAACATCTTCAGAGCCTGAACAATATTCATGAGACGTGATCAACAAACTCAGATGTTTAAGCTTCATTTAAAGAAGCCTAAAAAACACTGAACAGTTTGTTCAGAACCAGAAATGCACATCTCTGAACTTTGGACTTAAACAGGCAAAACTGACGGTAGGAGTGTGCACGTGACAGAGTGTGCACGTGACAGACATCCTGGGGGTTAAATGTCTGAATAAAGAGCGATGTTTATCACAGCCTGCATCACTTCATCCTGCTTCGGTTTAAGGGTCTCAGGTGAGAACAGCGTTTCCTGGCAGGAAGTATTCACATGCGAAGGCAGCTCTGACATCATCACCTGCTGCCAGAGGGCAGGAGACGGTGGCGCGTGGGATCCCTCTGGTGGACACACGTCTCCAGGATTATTTAACTTCATTATTCTTTAATCTGGTTTGTTATCTAATTATTCCTTTAATAATTCTGAATTCATTTATCGAAATGTTTGCTCATTAGTTTTCTCTGATGTTTGTGTATTTTATGAAATATCCCTTTTTTAGTTTGAGCTTTGCTCTCTGAGTCATTATTTTATGTTTTTATTGTCTGTTTATGATCTGACGTCTTCTGGCTTCTTCTCATTCGTAGGACTCAGCTGGATGCGTCATCTGTCTGAGCTCCTTAAAGTGGATTCTGCAGCATCCCGGAGCTTTCAGCCCATTGTTGTGTTCCTCCTCATCAAATCAAATCAAACTTTATTTAAAAGCAACAAAAAGTGCCTCACAGAGGCTAAGAACAACATTGATAAAACATACCAACCCTGCCACCCCCATAAATACCCAGAGAGACACTCAGAGCTGTTTAATGAGCGCCATTAGGTCGGATTCATTCACCGCCATATATCCAAGGATAATTACCCTCAGATAAGGAGCAGAACCCAACTGTAGCTTCAGTTAATCTCATCATGTGGACCCACTGACTGACATACAGACACAAGCTCAGACCGAGACATGGCGGCACCAAGACCTCAGGCAAGGAAAGGGTTGTCCCACCCTTGGGGGGCCGACCACACAGAGACGGTCCCGACCCGGGCAAACAAGAGGCCCCACACCAAGGTGCAGAGTCCTGCAGCCACCCGGGCCAGAGCAGTCCACAGAACAGCCGGTGCCGGAAGACCTCAGGGTCCGTGAGGGCTGATAAAAGTAAGTCCGATAGATAAGAAGGTCCAGGACCGTTAAAACATCTAAAAAACAACCTAAAGTTGATCCCGAAGCACACGGGGAGCCAATGGAGCGACTTTAAAACCGGTGTAAGGTGCTCCTCTGGTCCTCAGCAGCACTCCTGAATTCTGGAGCAGCTGAAGATTAAAAATACTCTTTTTTGGAAGACCAGAGAGCAGGCAGTTCAGTAATCTAAAAGAGATGAAAGCTGCCGCTCTGAGAGAGAAACTCTGGATGTATTCTTAAGATGGTAAAAACTGTCTTTGTTATGTTTTTGATAAGTGGAATAAAACTAAGCTCAGAGTCAAAAAGCACGCCCAGATTTTTTACAGTTTTAGATGGTTTAAAATCGTGTAATTTTGTTTAAAGTTTCTCTTTCTGACCTTCAGAACCAATGACTAAAACCTCAGTTTTGTCCTGGTTGAGCTGCAGGAAGTTCGCTGCCACCCATGACTTGAATGCAGTTAAAAAGGGCCTCAAGTGGCCCAGGAGACACGGCAATGAACAGCTGTGTGTCATCAGCATAAGTATGAAAGCTGATGCCGAGCCTCCTGAAGCATGTACAGATTAAAAAGAATTGGACCTAAGACTGACCCCTGGGGAATGGGTTCCTGAACATGTATCTATACTTGTAAAGATCTGTGAGGCAGGAAGCAAACCAGTTAAAAACAGTAGAAAGGTTCCTCAGTCTGGTAAACAAAATGCGATGGTCTTCTGTATCGAAGGCGGCGGTAAGATCCAGTAGTTCCAGGACTGTGAGTTTGTGGTTATCTAAGTTGCACCTGGTATCACTGAAAAGCTTTAGAAGGGTTGTCTCAGTACTGTGGATCCTCCTAAAACCAGATCGATACTTCATCCTCAGGTGAGGATCGTTCTGCTGTCTCACAGATCGCAGCTCACATGATAATGATGGCGAGCTTTTAATGGCACCAAACCTGGAGCAGAAGCCCGGGCCCAGTTAGTTTCAGCACCGGTCCTTCATCAAACACAGAACCCCTCAGTAATTCCCTGCTGTGGCTTTCTTGGTCCTGGTTCATTTGAAGCTCCTCCCACATCCACAGTGAAAACTATGACACACACAAAATTAAGGATAGCATCACCACAACTAACAAAAGCATGAAAAGCAATCATCAAAGTAAAATACAGACAAAACACATGAATTACCTTGTTGGCTGCGACTCATTTAATTTATTTCTGGTCTTCAGATGTTTCTTGAACACTTAAACAGTTTGAATTGGTTTTTCTTTCTCACTCTCATTTCAAAATAAAGGTTGAAGTCCTTTTAAACAACACAAACCCAACAAAAACACCTGAAACATGGATTTAATGACAACAATAACAGCCTGTGAAGCTGCTGTAGACAGACAGGAGGAAACCCTCTGATGTTGGTTCATAACTAAGATTCCCAACAGGACATAAATCTGGTGTAAAAACATGAACCTTCTTCCTCTGCTGATCTCTAACTCTGACATCTTTCTGTCTCCCAACCAGGCTGATAAACTGTAGGAGCGGGAATATCTGAGGCCTTGACAACCAACACTGTGAGCATTTGAACTCATTACTGTCTCAGACCTCGGTGCCTCACTTCCTGTATCTGAGTGTAAGAGGCGCTGTCTCAGGAGAGCCCCCAGCATCAGGAAAGACTCACCCAGCACACTGTTTGCCCCTCTGCCCTCTGGGAGGCGCTCCAGACTGAGACCACGCCCACTCATAACTTTATATCACATACCTGCTCTTCTGTTACACTACATCTGCATTTAGTTACCTGTTAGTTAGTTACATGTTAGTTAGTTAGTTAGTTACCTGTTAGATAGTTAGTTAGTTAGTTACCTGTTAGATAGTTAGTTAGTTCGTTACCTGTTCGTTAGTGACCTGTTAGTTAGTTACCTGTTAGTTAGTTACATGTTAGTTAGTTAGTTAGTTACCTGTTAGATAGTTAGTTAGTTACCCGTTATATAGTTAGTTACTCGTTAGTTAGTTACCTGTTAGTTAGTTAGTTAGTTAGTTACCTGTTAGATAGTTAGTTAGTTCGTTACCTGTTCGTTAGTGACCTGTTAGTTAGTTACCTGTTAGTTAGTTAGTTACCCGTTAGATAGTTAGTTACTCGTTAGTTAGTTACGTGTTAGATAGTTAGTTAGTTACCTGTTAGATAGTTAGTTAGTTACCCGTTATATAGTTAGTTACTCGTTAGTTAGTTACATGTTAGTTAGTTAGTTAGTTAGTTACCTGTTAGTTAGTTAGTTAGTTACCTGTTAGATAGTTAGTTAGTTACCTGTTAGATAGTTAGTTAGTTCGTTACCTGTTAGTTAGTTACCTGTTAGATAGTTAGTTAGTTAGTTAGTTAGCCGTTAGTTAGTTAGTTACCTGTTAGATAGTTAGTTAATGACCTGTTAGTTAGTTACCTGTTAGTTAGTTACCCGTTAGTTAGTTACCTGTTAGATAGTTAGTTAGTTCGTTACCTGTTAGTTAGTGACCTGTTAGTTAGTTACCTGTTAGATAGTTAGTTAGTTAGTTACCCGTTAGTTAGTTAATGACTTGTTAGATAGTTAGTTAGTTACCCGTTAGTTAGTGACCTGTTAGTTAGTTACCTGTTAGTTAGTTACCCGTTAGTTAGTTAGTTACCCGTCAGTTAGTTACCTGTTAGTTAGTTACCCGTTACATGTGCACTTTAAAGTCACACTTTTGCAGTGACAGTAAAGTTTAATCTAATCTGATCTAATTCTGTCTGAGCTCCAGCAGGCAAACCGGATCCAAGAGAGAAGTGACTCAGTTCAGGAGGTGAACCTCAGAGACAGAACCAGAACCGCTGATCCAGAGTAGCTGGATACCCCGGCAGAGCTGCCACTGTCAAACTCTCTGTCTCCATCAGTGCTGAAGCACAGGAAGTGGAAGAGGAAGAACGTCTTCTGCCCTGATCATCCTGCATGTGTCTGTTTAGGAGGAATTTATGTTTGGAGGAACCCACAGAACCCGAACCACTGCCAAATCCATCATGTGGCATCATGTGATGTTAAACTCTGCATTCAGAGAAATGTTTTCTGAACATTTGAAAACTAACTCTGTAGAGCAGCTGTCAGGCTGACACTGATAAAGCTGCATTAATCTGAGTTTCCTTACAGAAGTCATTTATGACAGTAGAATGGTCCCATGATGGAACCCTGAGGAACACCTTTTACACACTCATTTATAGACCCTTTAACAGCCTCAGGATTGAAAGCAGCATCAGTTCGTTCAACAGGAACTCATGGCTGAGCAGTTTTTAATCATATCACAGCAGCAGTTTCAGGTCTGAATCAGCCTGAAACCTTTTGTCTAAACTCAAGTCCCTGATGTTAGCTACAAAGAGCTTAATGGAACGGCTCCATCTACTTGAATGCTCTTGCAAAGGCTTCTGTCCCAACTGGGTCCCTCCGTTGGTCCCAGGATTGTCGTCTAGCAGCTCCTACACCACGCCTAAGACAATCCAAACTCTGTTCATGTGTCGTCCCACGATGGTGGAATGACCTACCGAGCGCTACCAGAACAGGGGCGTCCCTGTCTATCTTCAAGAAGCTCCTGAAAACCCAGCTCTTCAGAGAGCATCTCCTATCCCAGCACTTACCTTGTACTTCCCTCCCCCCTCTATCTCTGCTCTTTATCTTTCTGCTCTTCCTTCTATGCCTGCACCCTATCTCTGCTCTGTCCCCTCTGACAGAGTCGGACTCCTGGGTTCCTTCTATGGAGCTTATTGTTAGCTTTTTATAAAGCTGTTATATCTTCATCTGTAAGTCGCTTTGGATAAAAGCGTCTGATAAATACAGAAACAGAAACTGGAGTTCAGACAGAGAAGCTTCAGCTTTTTATGTCCCTCACAGACCCTCAGAGTCCTCTCAGAGACCCTCAGACCGTCTGGTCCACACTCAGTAGAACAGAACAACAATGATCCATTATTGATAAAATTGTATTGATCAGATCTGATATTTATTGGAGCAGATTTTGTGTTTCTGGTGCTGATTCTGGGACAAACACTGAGCTTCAAACACGAACACGATACTTGTAGTTTTAATAAAAACTACAAACACGCGGATCTCCAGCTCAATGGGGTGACGTGCTGACGTCACGGTCGAACGTCACTGTGGAGGAATGTGCGGAAACTTCTGTCCACTTTTATCCCCCTGCGCTGTTCGTCGAAGAAAAAAAGCTCCAGAGGTGGAAAAAACTTCGGGAAAGTGGCGGAAAGTTCGGAGGTGAGGAGCTGGTGAGTGTGCGTGGTGCCGGGGAAGGTTTGCGGGGCTCCTGGCGGGGCTGTGCGGGCTTTTTGTCGAGGGGCAGCGGCTGGAAAGTTGCAGCAATTTGAGTAAAATGGAGGCGGTGAGGTGGAGAAGAAGGCGCTGTCCGGGGCTGATCAGGACCATGGCTAACACTCCGACACCCGAACCCGCCGCGGGCCCACCTCACCGCCGACTCACACCTGGACCCCAACGACTTCAGACCCGCACAGCAGCGGCTTCACGCCAAAATGCGCTTCCGCAAACTTTTCAGAAAGTCCGCAGAGAGTGAAATGGTCGCTGAAATCACGGCTGCACATCAGCGTCATTTATCGGTAAAACCCGAACATCTGGAGCGGTTTAACCGTGTCCCAGCAGTCTCACCTGAACCGCACACAGGTAGAAAGTAGTTCCTGTTTTATTCCGCCTGAAACTCTGAGCTCATCTTCTCCACCTTCACTTTTTAACTCTCACATCACTTTTTAATCAGCCTTTCGACGTTCAGTCCGTTTATCCTGCTCCTTACGGCCCAAAACTGCTCCTTACGGCTCAAAACTGCTCCTTACGGCCCAAAACTGCTCCTTATGGCCCAAAACTGCTCCTTATGGCCCAAAACTGCCCGACTTTGAGCTTCTTTGTGCCACACTTTAATTTAAATGATTTTAAGAGTTAAACCGTGTCCGAGTTAAAAGTTAAACCGTGTTAAAAGTGTCCGATTTGACTTTGTCACCCCTGGTTTCCCCAGTTTTCCTCCGGTGTGTAACCTGTGAGGAAACCATCAGGATGAACGGAGAAACTCGGAGTTTCAGGGAGTTTTCTGTCCGGCCGCGAGTCGCTGTCGACAGAGCCGTGGTGCTGTTTCAAAATGGCCGACGCGCAGTAGATCGCATCGGCCGCGCGGTCGGTGACTATAGGCTACAGACCCTACCGCCGATCCAAACATCTGGAGTCACGGTGTTCTGATCCGACCCGTTTTATCGTGTAGAAAACAAGTCACAGACACTAAAATATTTGATTAAACAGCTGAACGCTCTGACTTTGTAAAATAGACCCAAAAAATAAAAATTATTCTAATTATTATTAGTATTTTTCAGATAAAGTAGAAGAAAAAATGATGAAATCATCTTGTAATCTGCATTTGTAACAAAAACATGAATAAGTGTAAATATGTGAATGACTGCAGTTAAAAGAGAGTTAAAGAACCAGAGAGCTGTCAGAGGAAAGGATTCTAAAACTCCTCCAACAAGGTAACTCAGCTCAGAGTGGAGGAAGATGTTGGTTGTTCCCAGTCGAGGTTCGAGGACAGAAAACTCAGAGCAACACGTCTGAAAATAGAAAATGTTCAACTAAAGAAGCAGGAGTCGATGTTTGTGAGCGAACTGCAAGGAACCAGCTGCAGGAAATGTGATTTCCATCCAGAGAAGCCAAAGTAAAGCATCAGTAACACCTGAAGAGGAGAAAAGCAGCTCAGAGCGGCTGAAGAGAAGCAGCCAGACTGTGGATGGAAGTGAGACTCAGAGAAGAATCACCAAGGAGACGATGCTGCAGCTTTAGTTTGGTCCAATGAAACAGAGAAAGATGAAACCAGCAGGTTTCCACCATCTCTGATGATAAAAGGACCAGAGGAGATGGCAGCATCACCTCTGCAGGAGGTGTTCAGGTGGACTCTGTTCTCCTTCCATCTCTGATGATATGGGCTGATGTAAAGGACCAGAGGAGGTGTTCAGGTGGACTCTGTTCTCCTTCCATCTCTGATGATATGGGCTGATGTAAAGGACCAGAGGAGGTGTTCAGGTGGACTCTGTTCTCCTTCCATCTCTGATGATATGGGCTGATGGAAAGGACCAGAGGAGGTGTTCAGGTGGACTCTGTTCTCCTTCCATCTCTGATGATATGGGCTGATGTAAAGGACCAGAGGAGGTGTTCAGGTGGACTCTGTTCTCCTTCCATCTCTGATGATATGGGCTGATGGAAAGGACCAGAGGAGGAGTTCAGGTGGACTCTGTTCTCCTTCCATCTCTGATGATATGGGCTGATGTAAAGGACCAGAGGAGGTGTTCAGGAGGACTCTGTTCTCCTTCCATCTCTGATGATATGGGCTGATGTAAAGGACCAGAGGAGGTGTTCAGGAGGACTCTGTTCTCCTTCCATCTCTGATGATATGGGCTGATGTAAAGGACCAGAGGAGGTGTTCAGGTGGACTCTGTTCTCCTTCCATCTCTGATGATATGGGCTGATGTAAAGGACCAGAGGAGGTGTTCAGGAGGACTCTGTTCTCCTTCCATCTCTGATGATATGGGCTGATGTAAAGGACCAGAGGAGGTGTTCAGGTGGACTCTGTTCTCCTTCCATCTCTGATGATATGGGCTGATGTAAAGGACCAGAGGAGGAGTTCAGGTGGACTCTGTTCTCCCTCCATCTCTGAGGATATGGGCTGATGTAAAGGACCAGAGGAGGTGTTCAGGAGGACTCTGTTCTCCTTCCATCAGTCAGACGGAGGTTTGGTTGATGTCTGGATCTCAGTCTGAGTTCAGATTTAAGGTGAAATCTGAAGAAAAGGCTCAGTTTGAAGGCTCCCTCCTGCAGAGCTGATCTGTCAGCTGCTGAACAAGAAAGATGGAACCTGATGCAGAAAGTTGTTTTTATCAGTGAAGTCCTCAAAGAATTCAAGTCACTGAGTTTGGTTCATCATTTTCTCGTCTACTTGGTCTGAAATGAGCTCTCTTCACATCTTAGTTCCAGTTTTTTTATACCTGAAAATAAAATAACTCCTTTAACATCCTCTGAGGGTGATGGTTGGATGTTTGAGCTCCCTATGCTTTATGCAAACGTTTTTCTGTTTGGACACCAAAGGGACATTTGTTTTGCGTGATCTGAAGCTGATGTTCTGTGGCACAGCTCCTACTTAAGATAATAGATCTTTAATGAGACCAACATAAATCAGACTCACCAGAGGGGGCGCTATAGGCTTCGATGTTAGTGGCTATAATTCAGTAGAGGAAGTAGTTCTAACAGGAACCAAACCTGGCAATCTTACCTCTAAACTATCCAGTATCTGACTGGTTCTTTACCTTCTCACCTGTCAGAATAAACATGGTGTAACGGTGCAGATTTGCCTCTTCTTCGTCCTCCTCTTCCTCCACGTCTCAGCCTCCATGCTGTCGTGTCTGCAGGTGAGCGGCTAACCTGGACATGGCGGCTCAGACCGTGTTCTCAGTGGGGATGTTTCCTGTCGGTGTTTCGTTGACGGAGGACGGGCCGGGGCTCAGCGAAATGCCCAGGAACACACTGCCCGCCCCTCAGCTGGTGATGCTGGCCAACGTGGCGGCGGTGACGGCCGCGGAGGGCGGCGGTGACGGCAGCGTAGCCGATGAGAAGGAGATGATGGAGCTGAAGACCGTGGGCTGCAGCTACTCGGACAGCGAGGACGAAAGCATCATCAGGTCTGATAAATTACTCCTGTTCTGGCAGCTGAGTCACCTGTGACTAACTGACCTGTGACTAACTGACCTGTGACTAACTGACCTGTGACTAACTGACCTGTGACTAACTGACCTGTGACTAACTGACCTGTGACTAACTCGCCTGTGACTAACTCGCCTGTGACTAACTCGCCTGTGACAAACTCGCCTGTGACAAACTCGCCTGTGACAAACTCGCCTGTGACAAACTCGCCTGTGACTAACTGACCTGTGACTAACTGACCTGTGACTAACTGACCTGTGACTAACTGACTTGTGACTAACTGACCTGTGACTAACTGACCTGTGACTAACTGACCTGTGACTAACTGGCCTGTGACTAACTGACCTGTGACTAACTGACCTGTGACTAACTGACCTGTGACTAACTGACCTGTGACTAACTGACCTGTGACTAACTCGCCTGTGACCAACTCGCCTGTGACTAACTCGCCTGTGACTAACTGACCTGTGACTAACTGACCTGTGACTAACTGGCCTGTGACTAACTCGCCTGTGACTAACTGACCTGTGACTAACTGACCTGTGACTAACTGACCTGTGACTAACTGACCTGTGACTAACTCGCCTGTGACTAACTCGCCTGTGACTAACTCGCCTGTGACTAACTGACCTGTGACTAACTGACCTGTGACTAACTCGCCTGTGACTAACTCGCCTGTGACTAACTCGCCTGTGACTAACTCGCCTGTGACTAACTCGCCTGTGACTAACTGACTTGTGACCAACTGGCCTGTGACCAACTGGCCTGTGACCAACTGGCCTGTGACCAACTGGCCTGTGACCAACTGGCCTGTGACCGACTCGCCTGTGACCGACTCGCCTGTGACCGACTCGCCTGTGACCGACTCGCCTGTGACAAACTCGCCTGTGACTAACTCGCCTGTGTGTCCAAGCAGGTACCGCTACGACAACCAGAACCACAGGGAGGTGTGCATCATCGAGTACCCGGAGTCTCCGGGCCCCGGCATCGAGGCCGTTGTCGTGGGGAACAACAGAGATGAGGACGAGGACGATGAAGAGGTTGGAGGTGAACGCCGGTCCCGCACCAGTCAGCCTCGCCCTTCCATCAACACCAACACATCCCAGCAGGGCGGCAAACGCAAAGAAGGGCCCCCTGCCTCCGTAGAGAGTGTGAAAAAGAAGAAGCCCTTTCGCTGCAAGCCGTGTCACTTTCAGGCGCAGAGCGAGCAGGAGTTCGTGGAGCACCTGAGCACGCATAGCATCAGCAAGATGTTGGTGGTGAACCAGGTGGAGGGGCGAAGCAAGGCCAAGGCCAAGGAGGTGGAGACACCTGAGAGCCCGCCAGAGGGTGAGGCAGACAGCAGCAGCGAGGCGGCGGCGGCGACATCAGGTGACGTCAAAGGGCTGATCAGGTGTGAGCGGTGCGGTTACAACACCAACCGATACGACCACTACATCGCCCACTTGAAACACCACAGCAAGGAAGGCGAGGACCACAGGTAATGTCTGACATCACACAGGTGAAGCAGATTAAAGGGCGAGCGCAGGCTCCCAAAGATGTGAGGCTGTTCATGCTCTGAGTCTGAGCTCCATGTGTGTCTGCAGGGTATTCAAGTGCACACTGTGTCCGTACACCACTGTCAGTCAGTACCACTGGAGGAAACACCTGAGGAACCACTTCCCCAGCAAACTGCACACCTGCAGCCAGTGTTCCTACTTCTCTGACCGCAAGAGCAACTACATCCAACACATCCGGACACACACAGGTACAGACACCTACCTCCGTCCTGTCTGTCAGTCTCTGTCTTGTTGGTCTGTTTCAGTCCTGTCTGTTTGTTTCCGTCCTGTCTTTCAGTCTCTGTCTTGTTGGTCTGTTTCCGTCCTGTCTTTCAGTCTCTGTCTTGTTGGTCTGTTTCCGTCCTGTCTGTCAGTCTCTGTCTTGTTGGTCTGTTTCCGTCCTGTCTGTCAGTCTCTGTCTTGTTGGTCTGTTTCCGTCCTGTCTGTCAGTCTCTGTCTTGTCAGTCTGTTTCCGTCCTGTCTTTCAGTCTCTGTCTTGTTGGTCTGTTTCCGTCCTCTCTGTCAGTCTCTGTCTTGTTGGTCTGTTTCCGTCCTGTCTGTCAGTCTCTGTCTTGTCAGTCTGTTTCCGTCCTGTCTTTCAGTCTCTGTCTTGTTGGTCTGTTTCCATCCTTTCAGTCTGTTTCCGTCCTGTCTGTCTGTCTCTGTCTTGTCGATCTGTTTCCATCCTTTCAGTCTGTGTCAGTCTCTGCCTTGTTGGTCTGTTTCCGTCCTGTCTGTCAGTCTCTGTCTTGTTGGTCTGTTTCCGTCCTGTCTGTCTGTTTCCGTCCTGTCTGTCAGTCTCTGTCCTCTCAGTCTGTTTCCGTCCTGTCTGTCTGTTTCCGTCCTGTCTGTCAGTCTCTGTCCTCTCAGTCTGTTTCCATGCTGTCTGTCAGTCTCTGTCTTGTCTGTCTGTTTCCGTCCTGTCTGTCTGTCTCTGTCCTGTCTGTCTGTTTCCGTCCTGCCTGTCTGTTTCCGTCCTGTCTGTCTGTCTCTGTCCTCTCAGTCTGTTTCCGTCCTGTCTGTCTGTTTCCGTCCTGTCTGTCAGTCTCTGTCCTCTCAGTCTGTTTCCATGCTGTCTGTCAGTCTCTGTCTTGTCTGTCTGTTTCCGTCCTGTCTGTCTGTTTCTGTCCTGTCTGTCTGTTTCTGTCCTGTCTGTCTGTTTCCGTCCTGCCTGTCTGTTTCCGTCCTGTCTGTCTGTTTCCGTCCTGTCTGTCTGTTTCCGTCCTGTCTGTCAGTCTCTGTCCTCTCAGTCTGTTTCCGTCCTGTCTGTCTGTTTCTGTCCTGTCTGTCTGTTTCCGTCCTGTCTGTCTGTTTCCGTCCTGTCTGTCTGTTTCTGTCCTGTCTGTCTGTTTCCGTCCTGTCTGTCTGTTTCTGTCCTGTCTGTCTGTTTCTGTCCTGTCTGTCAGTCTCTGTCCTCTCAGTCAGTTTCCGTCCTGTCTGTCAGTTTCCGTCCTGTCTGTCAGTCTCTGTCTTGTCTGTCAGTCTCTGTCTTGTCTGTCTGTTTCCGTCTTGTCTGTCTGTTTCCGTCCTGTCTGTCTGTCTCTGTCCTGTCTGTCTGTCTCTGTCCTGTCTGTCTGTCTCTGTCCTGTCTGTCTGTTTCCGTCCTGCCTGTCTGTTTCCGTCCTGTCTGTCTGTCTCCGTCCTCTCAGTCTGTTTCCGTCCTGTCTGTCTGTTTCCGTCCTGTCTGTCTGTTTCCGTCCTGTCGGTCTGTTTCCGTCCTGTCTTTCAGTCTCTGTCCTGTCTGTCTGTTTCCGTCCTGCCTGTCTGTTTCCGTCCTGCCTGTCTGTTTCAGTCCTGTCTGTCTATCTCTGTCTTGTTGGTCTGTTTCCGTCCTGTCTGTCTGTTTCCGTCCTGTCCGTCTGTTTCCGTCCTGTCCGTCTGTTTCCGTCCTGTCCGTCTGTTTCCGTCCTGTCTGTCTGTTTCCGTCCTGTCCGTCTGTTTCCGTCCTGTCTGTCTGTTTCCGTCTTGTCTGTCAGTCTCTGTCCTCTCAGTCTGTTTCCGTCCTGTCTGTCTGTTTCCGTCTTGTCTGTCAGTCTCTGTCCTCTCAGTCTGTTTCCGTCCTGTCTGTCTGTTTCCGTCCTGTCCGTCTGTTTCCGTCCTGTCTGTCAGTCTCTGTCTTGTTGGTCTGTTTCCATGCTGTCTGTCTGTTTCCGTCCTGCCTGTCTGTTTCCGTCCTGTCCGTCTGTTTCCGTCCTGTCTGTCTGTTTCCGTCCTGTCTGTCAGTCTCTGTCTTGTTGGTCTGTTTCCATGCTGTCTGTCTGTTTCCGTCCTGCCTGTCTGTTTCCGTCCTGCCTGTCTGTTTCCGTCCTGTCTGTCTGTTTCCGTCCTGTCTGTCAGTCTCTGTCTTGTTGGTCTGTTTCCATCCTTTCAGTCTGTTTCCGTCCTGTCTGTCTGTCTCTGTCTTGTTGGTCTGTTTACGTCCTGTCTGTCTGTTTCCGTCCTGTCTGTCAGTCTCTGTCCTCTGTCTGTTTTCATGCTGTCTGTCAGTCTCTGTCCTGTCTGTCTGTTTCCGTCCTGTCTGTCAGTCTCTGTCTTGTTGGTCTGTTTCCATCCTTTCAGTCTGTTTCCGTCCTGTCTGTCAGTCTCTGTCCTGTCTGTCTGTTTCCGTCCTGCCTGTTTGTTTCCGTCCTGTCTGTCTGTCTCTGTCTTGTTGGTCTGTTTACGTCCTGTCTGTCTGTTTCCGTCCTGTCTGTCAGTCTCTGTCCTCTGTCTGTTTCCATGCTGTCTGTCAGTCTCTGTCCTTTCAGTCTGTTTCCGTCCTGTCTGTCAGTCTCTGTCCTGTCTGTCTGTTTCCGTCCTGTCTGTCAGTTTCCGTCCTGTCTGTCAGTCTCTGTCTTGTCTGTCAGTCTCTGTCTTGTCTGTCAGTCTCTGTCTTGTCTGTCTGTTTCCGTCCTGTCTGTCTGTCTCTGTCCTGTCTGTCTGTCTCTGTCCTGTCTGTCTGTTTCCGTCCTGCCTGTCTGTTTCCGTCCTGTCTGTCTGTCTCCGTCCTCTCAGTCTGTTTCCGTCCTGTCTGTCTGTTTCCGTCCTGTCTGTCTGTTTCCGTCCTGTCGGTCTGTTTCCGTCCTGTCTTTCAGTCTCTGTCCTGTCTGTCTGTTTCCGTCCTGCCTGTCTGTTTCCGTCCTGCCTGTCTGTTTCAGTCCTGTCTGTCTATCTCTGTCTTGTTGGTCTGTTTCCGTCCTGTCTGTCTGTTTCCGTCCTGTCTGTCTGTTTCCGTCCTGTCCGTCTGTTTCCGTCCTGTCTGTCTGTTTCCGTCCTGTCCGTCTGTTTCCGTCCTGTCTGTCTGTTTCCGTCTTGTCTGTCAGTCTCTGTCCTCTCAGTCTGTTTCCGTCCTGTCTGTCTGTTTCCGTCTTGTCTGTCAGTCTCTGTCCTCTCAGTCTGTTTCCGTCCTGTCTGTCTGTTTCCGTCCTGTCTGTCTGTCTCTGTCCTGTCTGTCTGTCTCTGTCCTGTCTGTCTGTTTCCGTCCTGCCTGTCTGTTTCCGTCCTGTCTGTCTGTCTCCGTCCTCTCAGTCTGTTTCCGTCCTGTCTGTCTGTTTCCGTCCTGTCTGTCTGTTTCCGTCCTGTCGGTCTGTTTCCGTCCTGTCTTTCAGTCTCTGTCCTGTCTGTCTGTTTCCGTCCTGCCTGTCTGTTTCCGTCCTGCCTGTCTGTTTCAGTCCTGTCTGTCTATCTCTGTCTTGTTGGTCTGTTTCCGTCCTGTCTGTCTGTTTCCGTCCTGTCCGTCTGTTTCCGTCCTGTCTGTCTGTTTCCGTCCTGTCCGTCTGTTTCCGTCCTGTCTGTCTGTTTCCGTCTTGTCTGTCAGTCTCTGTCCTCTCAGTCTGTTTCCGTCCTGTCTGTCTGTTTCCGTCTTGTCTGTCAGTCTCTGTCCTCTCAGTCTGTTTCCGTCCTGTCTGTCTGTTTCCGTCCTGTCCGTCTGTTTCCGTCCTGTCTGTCAGTCTCTGTCTTGTTGGTCTGTTTCCATGCTGTCTGTCTGTTTCCGTCCTGCCTGTCTGTTTCCGTCCTGTCCGTCTGTTTCCGTCCTGTCTGTCTGTTTCCGTCCTGTCTGTCAGTCTCTGTCTTGTTGGTCTGTTTCCGTCCTGCCTGTCTGTTTCCGTCCTGCCTGTCTGTTTCCGTCCTGCCTGTCTGTTTCCGTCCTGTCTGTCTGTTTCCGTCCTGTCTGTCAGTCTCTGTCTTGTTGGTCTGTTTCCATCCTTTCAGTCTGTTTCCGTCCTGTCTGTCTGTCTCTGTCTTGTTGGTCTGTTTCCGTCCTGTCTGTCAGTCTCTGTCCTGTCTGTCTGTTTCCGTCCTGCCTGTTTGTTTCCGTCCTGTCTGTCTGTCTCTGTCTTGTTGGTCTGTTTACGTCCTGTCTGTCTGTTTCCGTCCTGTCTGTCAGTCTCTGTCCTCTGTCTGTTTTCATGCTGTCTGTCAGTCTCTGTCCTGTCTGTCTGTTTCCGTCCTGTCTGTCAGTCTCTGTCTTGTTGGTCTGTTTCCATCCTTTCAGTCTGTTTCCGTCCTGTCTGTCAGTCTCTGTCCTGTCTGTCTGTTTCCGTCCTGCCTGTTTGTTTCCGTCCTGTCTGTCTGTCTCTGTCTTGTTGGTCTGTTTACGTCCTGTCTGTCAGTCTCTGTCCTCTCAGTCTGTTTCCATGTTGTCTGTCAGTCTCTGTCCTCTGTCTGTTTCCGTCCTGTCTGTCTGTTTCCGTCCTGTCTGTCTGTTTCCGTCCTGTCTGTCTGTTTCCGTCCTGTCTGTCAGTCTCTGTCCTCTGTCTGTTTCCATGTTGTCTGTCAGTCTCTGTCCTCTGTCTGTTTCCGTCCTGTCTGTCTGTTTCCGTCCTGCCTGTCTGTTTCCGTCCTGTCTGTCAGTCTCTGTCCTCTCAGTCTGTTTCCATGTTGTCTGTCAGTCTCTGTCCTCTGTCTGTTTCCGTCCTGTCTGTCAGTCTCTGTCCTGTCTGTCTGTTTCCGTCCTGTCTGTCAGTCTCTGTCCTCTCAGTCTGTTTCCGCCCTGTCTGTCAGTCTCTGTCCTGTCTGTCTGTTTCCGCCCTGTCTGTCAGTCTCTGTCCTCTCAGTCTGTTTCCATGCTGTCTGTCTGTTTCCGTCCTGTCTGTCAGTCTCTGTCCTGTCTGTCTGTTTCCGTCCTGCCTGTCTGTTTCCGCCCTGTCTGTCAGTCTCTGTACTCTCAGTCTGTTTCCATGCTGTCTGTCTGTTTCCGTCCTGTCTGTCTGTTTCTGTCCTGCCTGTCTGTTTCCGTCCTGCCTGTCAGTCTCTGTCCTGCCTGTCTGTTTCCGCCCTGTCTGTCAGTCTCTGTCCTCTCAGTCTGTTTCCATGCTGTCTGTCAGTCTCTGTCCTCTCAGTCTGTTTCCATGTTGTCTGTCAGTCTCTGTCCTCTGTCTGTTTCCGTCCTGTCTGTCTGTTTCCGTCCTGTCTGTCAGTCTCTGTCCTGTCTGTCTGTTTCCGTCCTGCCTGTTTGTTTCCGTCCTGTCTGTCTGTCTCTGTCTTGTTGGTCTGTTTACGTCCTGTCTGTCTGTTTCCGTCCTGTCTGTCAGTCTCTGTCCTCTGTCTGTTTCCATGCTGTCTGTCAGTCTCTGTCCTGTCTGTCTGTTTCCGTCCTGTCTGTCAGTCTCTGTCTTGTTGGTCTGTTTCCATCCTTTCAGTCAGTCTCTGTCCTGTCTGTCTGTTTCCGTCCTGTCTGTCTGTTTCCGTCCTGCCTCTTTGTTTCCGTCCTGTCTGTCTGTCTCTGTCTTGTTGGTCTGTTTACGTCCTGTCTGTCTGTTTCCGTCCTGTCTGTCAGTCTCTGTCCTCTCAGTCTGTTTCCATGTTGTCTGTCAGTCTCTGTCCTCTGTCTGTTTCCGTCCTGTCTGTCAGTCTCTGTCCTCTGTCTGTTTCCATGCTGTCTGTCTGTTTCCGTCCTGTCTGTCTGTTTCCGTCCTGTCTGTCTGTTTCCGTCCTGTCTGTCAGTCTCTGTCTTGTTGGTCTGTTTCCATGCTGTCTGTCTGTTTCCGTCCTGCCTGTCTGTTTCCGTCCTGTCTGTCAGTCTCTGTCCTCTGTCTGTTTCCATGCTGTCTGATCATGTGACGTCTGCTCGTCACACAGGTGTCCGTCCTTTCCAGTGTCTGTACTGCGACTACTCCAGCTCCCAGAAGACACACCTGACCCGACACATGAGGACCCACTCAGGTGAGATCCTGGCTTCCTCTGTAGTTTCAGGTGTAGCCTGGAGTCACATGACCTGGAGTCACATGACCTGGAGTCACATGACCTGGAGCAGAGTGCGGGTCATCAGTGATACAGACCAATCACAGCGTATTGAGCTACAGATGCTAATCTGTTAGCCAGAGTTGCTAACATCTGGCTTTATGACGTGGTGCATTCAGGAAACCGGCAGGTAACGGGGGAATCCCATCTGCTTCCTGCCTGAGTGAAACGTCCCGATGAGAGAATAAAGTGATGGTAAAGAACCGGTGATTCGCCCCGTTTCAGCCGAGGACTCGCAGCCGCTCTCCTGCTTTCATCTGTTTGATTGGCTGCTGCTGCAGATGTTAAACCTTCCTCTGAAGGCTTCACCTCGTGTAAAATGAAGCGTGTCCGAAGAGGCCTGAAACGCCTCTCTGTGTAAATGACTCTTTATTTTATCTGTGGGTCACTTAGTTTTGCTCTGCAGCCGGTTTCCCTTTGTGACCCAAACACAGACTCCAGGTCATGTGACTGTTTTGCCAGCTGTGAAGCAGCTGTGTGACGCTGTCCTGATTCTGTTTCTGTTGCTCACTCATGCCGCCAGGTGGACTTTCACGGTAAAGAGCCCAACTTCCTGTGTGTCCTGCTGCTGTTGTTGTTGTTGCTGTTGTTGTTGTTGTTGTTGTTGTTGCTGTGAGGCTGTGACCCCTGACCCCTGACCCCTGACCCCAAACTCCTGCATGAACAGACCTGCTTCCACACGTTACGATCAGCGCCTCCTCAGATAAAAGCTCAGATCAATAATTATCTCAATGTTTCCCAGACTAAAGTTTAGATTAGTGAAGCCATATTTCCTCTCAGTTAAACCCAGACTCTGAATTCATGTTAAAAACACAAATAATGAAATATGACATTTGAAACTCTTTTAAAGTTTAAAGGAATAAAAGCTTTCAGAGCCAGAAGCAGCTGCTGATCAACGCTCTGAAACCTTTTCCTCTTCCTCTGCAGGTGAGCGTCCTTTCAAATGTGAGAGCTGCTCCTACCTGGCGGCCAACCAGCACGAGGTGACCCGCCACGCTCGCCAGGTGCACAACGGTCCCAAGCCGCTGTCCTGCCCGTACTGCGAGTACAAGACCGCCGACCGCAGCAACTTCAAGAAGCACGTGGAGCTTCACCTCAACCCCCGGCAGTTCCTCTGCCCGCTCTGCAAGTACGCCGCCTCCAAGAAGTGCAACCTGCAGTACCACATCAAGTCCCGGCACTCCGGCTGCGACGTGGCGCTGGACGTGTCCAAGGTCAAGCTGCGTGTGAAGAGGCCCGGTCCAGAGGGCCCAGAGGAGAGCGCCAAGAGGACCGACACGTGCTCCAGCTTCGAGGACGACGGCGACGACGGTTCGATCCCCATCAACCTGTCCACCAAGGGCAGCGGCAGGTCCACTGCTGACCAGCCGGTTCCGAGCGAAACTCCCGACAAGTTGGCGAAGAAGCCGAACGCCACGTCTGAGAAAGAGCGGCCGGCGAAGGCGAGGGAGGCGGAGAAGAAAGTCACCACCAGGCAGAGGAAGGCCGGCGAGAGTCCGAGCACCGCCAAAGAGGTCCGAACCGAAGCCGCCGCAGACAGCAGGCTCAAGAAGAGGGTCAAGAGGCCCCCGGCAGAGAGAATGGGGGTCCAGAACCAAGCAGAACCGCCCAAAACCCAAAAGCACAGAGCCGAGGTGGACAGTTCAGACCGGCAAGCTCCAGAGGAGGAACCGAAGCCGCCGCCCGAGAAGGAGAACAAAAGCCTGAGTAAGAGCAGGAGGTCCGGACCAAAGAAGCCACCAGAACCAGTGCAGGAACCCTCACAGAACCCAGAATCTCCTCCCAAGGGTCCAAAAGAAAAGCTGGTCAAAGAAAAGCCCGCAAAGAGGAAAGCAAGCGAGGCTTTGGACCTGTCCCAAAAGTCCAAGACCCGACGTATGAAAGCTTCACCTGCAGGGAGGTCCAAACCAGACGGTACCGACGGGATGAACAAGTCTGGGCCGAACGCACAGGCCAACAAAGTGAAGCCTGCGAAGCAGAAGAAGACCAGAACCTCCAGCAAGAAAGTCTCAGCACCTCAGCAGGCGGTGGGTCCAAAGGAAGGCGAGGCCGGTTCTGTTATCGGCCCAACTCCGGCAGATTCTGTTCAGCCAGAGAACCCGACGGCCGGCGCTGAACCGACAAGTGGTGGTCCTGTCCAAATGAGCTCCTCCACAGAGGCTCCGCCTCCAGCAGAACCTGAGAGCACGCCACCCCCCCGGAGCCGGGCCGCACCGACCTTCATCAAACCCATGCCGCCTCCTCTGGTTCTGCCGAGCCAGCGCAGCAAACCCGCCGACCCCGAGGACGACGAGGGCATCCACAGCAGCCACGAAGGAGGAAGTGACATCAGCGACAGCGCCTCCGAGGGCAGCGACGACTCGGGCCTGAACGGGAACGCCGCCGGGTCGGCCAAGATGGCCAACGACCCGGAAACGCCGACCGATGAGATGCCGACGCCCACGGAGCTGAAGAGCCACCTGTGCATCTTCTGCGACCGCACCTTCCCGCTGGAGGCCGAGTACCGGCGCCACCTCAACCGCCACCTGGTCAACGTCTACTACCTGGACGGCGCTGGCAAGGCCCAGAAATGATGCCGCTGCTTTAGAGACGGGAAGAACCAGAACCGAGCGGCCCGACTCCATCTGGATCTGGTGTTAAAAACGTTTTTATTTGGTTTTCAGCTGATGATTCGGTGACTTTGGGAAACTTTCATGGGTCCAGCTCAGCGGGTCGGGTCGGAACCCAGGACTCACCGGGTCGGAACCCAGAACTCACCGGGTCGGAACCCAGAACTCACCGGGTCGGAACCCAGAACTCACCGGGTCGGCTCTGAACCCAGGACTCACCGGCTCTGAACCCAGAACTCACCGGGTCGGAACCCAGAACTCACCGGGTCGGCTCTGAACCCAGGGCTCACCGGGTCGGAACCCAGGACTCACCGGCTCTGAACCCAGGGCTCACCGGGTCGGCTCTGAACCCAGGACGCAGATGTGTTTCAGCACCATCAGGGTCCAGTTTCACTCGGTACCTTCGGGTCAGCTGACAAACTCACACAGAATCTGTAAAAACCAAGTTTCCATGGCGACAGTCCAATTCCTGTTCATTAATTCAAGTTAAACGTCGGTTCTGATCGTCCTGATGAGCTGTCACACTGGTTCTGTGTTCCTCCGGTTCTGCTTCGGTGGAGGCGGAGCTCCTGAAACATGTGGTCAAAAGGCTCTCAGAACACCTTTTTCATGAAATAATCTTTGAAGGTTCTGTGTAACTGGGCCTTGGTTCCGGAGATCAGGTGTTGAGTCCGCTCCATTTGGGTCAGAACTGTGAGCTTCAGTGCCTCTGACAATCAGCTGCTTCCTATTTTTAAAGTGCATGTATGGACTGTTTAGTCGGGCCGGCCCGGTTCGACCCGGTTCTGATGACGGGGGAGACGCTGCCTTAAAGCCTCAGACTGTAAATATTTCAGTGCAATGTTCAGACACCAAAGCAGAGGCCCGTTATGGGTCAGCCGCCGGTTCCAAGGCTGCGACCTCCGACCCGTTTTCTTCCTCACCATCAGAACCAGAACTTTTACCCTCATCAGTTAGAAACTAACAGCTCTGTCTTCTTATTCTTTTTCAATAAAGATTCAGACTCAAACTGATGATGATTGAGTTTATTGATCATCTGATTCATTTAGCTCAGGTTTGAACATATTCACAGAACCAGAACCAGAACCCTGAGGCAGTAACACATCCCACCTGAGGGCAGAGCCATTTAAAGTTTCAGTTCAAACAAAATAAAAACATTTAAATGTGGTCAGAACCACAGTCCGACTGATCCAATAAGCGATCAATCAGGTGACCTCCAAGGTGACATTTTTCAAGTTTCTGAGGTCTTCCTCAGCTGCAGTTTGTCTGAGTTACAGAACGGAACCGTTAGCTAAGCTGTTAGCGTTAGCTAACAAAGTAATGTGGGAACAACAATGTTCATCTTTCAGAAAGGAGCAGCAGTAACTCCTTAGAAGTTGGTGTACGTCATCTTCATTAGCTAAGCTGTTAGCATTAGCTTCAGCTAAAGGAGGAAATAAATCAATAAATAAACCATGAGTTATTTCGTTAGCAGCTGCTACAGGAAGAAATAAATCAGGAAATAAACCATGAGGAGTTATTTCATTAGCTAAGCTGTTAGCGTTAGCTGCTGCTAAAGGAAGAAATAAATCTGGAAATAAACCATGAGTTACTTCATTAGCTAAGCTGTTAAAGGAAGAATTAAATCAGTAAATAAACCATGAGGAGTTATTTCATTAGCTAAGCTGTTAGCGTTAGCTGCTGCTAAAGGAGGAAATAAATCAGTAAATAAACCATGAGGAGTTATTTCATTAGCTAAGCTGTTAGCGTTAGCTGCTGCTAAAGGAGGAAATAAATCAGTAAATAAACCATGAGGAGTTATTTCATTAGCTAAGCTGTTAGCGTTAGCTGCTGCTAAAGGAGGAAATAAATCAGTAAATAAATCATGAGTTATTTCTCAGATGCTTCCATTTCCCTGCTCTGAAGTTCAGGCTCTGAGAGTTGGAACTGATCCTCTTTGTGGCTCAGTTCCTTCAGTCCAGCGTTGAACTGGACCAAGTTGTTAAAACAGTGGGATGAAAAGTGTCTGCTGCACATTCACAGTCTTTAGCTAACTCTGCTGGAACATTAGCCTCAGATATAGTTTATCCACTGGGCTCTTATATCCTCTGAGGCTGCTGCTGGATGGAAGATGCATGCTCCTCAGTGCAGCTGACAGCAGAACATTTCCACCAGAAGCTGGCTTCATCCGCCCAGCAGGGTGGATGTGAGTGGGCGGGGCTTAGCAGAGGAGGCGGGGCCAACTTAAGGAGTGACGCACTTTAGAAATGAAAATCAGAACGGCTCGTTAGATACCAGGGTTGTGTTTTTGGGGAGTTTTACACCTGCTGGTGACCTCAGACGCCCTGATATCTGCTCCCAGGAGCAGGAGGAAGGAGTTTTACACAATATGGAGGCTTTAAGTTCAAGTGAATTCTGACACTGATCAAATGTTTTAATCAGAACTCAGTTACACATTTAAACCTGCAGCAGGAGCATCAAATAAAACCAAACAACCATCAGAACCAGAACTGTAGAGGTTCTGGTTACAGTTTGTTCATCTTCTGCTTAACCATCAGATCACAGCATCTGAGGTGGAGGTCCGAACACCTGCAGAGTCAGGACAGGTGAGGCTGCCAGAGGTCACTTCTTCTTCTCCTCCTTCTTCTTCTTCTTCTTCTTGATTCTCAGCGTTGTTGCCCCGGTGGCAGACAGTCCTCTGTCCTGCAGCGGCGCCCCCTTCAGCGGTTTGTAGGCGGCAGATTTACGAACTCGCTCTCCTTTCAGAGACACGATGTGAGGCAGCAGCGGCGGCATCCGCAAACCAAAGCCTGCAGCTGGGGGGCCGTGAACCTTCAGCTGCAGCTGCTCGCCCTCCTTCCCCGTCACAGCGACCCAGCCTGAGGGTGAGACAGGTGAGACAGGGTGAGACACAGGGTGAGACACAGGGTGAGACACAGGGTGAGACACAGGGGAGACACAGGGTGAGACACAGGGTGAGACAGACACAGGGTGAGACAGACACAGGGTGAGACACAGGGTGAGACACAGGGGGAGACACAGGGGAGACACAGGGTGAGACAGACACAGGGTGAGACAGACACAGGGTGAGACAGACACAGGGTGAGAGACAGGTGAGACACAGGGGGAGAGACAGGGTGAGACACAGGGTGAGACACAGGGGGAGAGACAGGGTGAGACACAGGGTGAGACACAGGGTGAGACACAGGGTGAGACACAGGGTGAGACACAGGGTGAGACACAGGTGTGAGTCAGGCACAGGTGGGCTGCAGGTGGAAGGAGTTTACCTGCAGACGACAGCTTGATATCAGCAGCAGCCTCCAGGTAACCTCGACCCTCCAACCTGAACTCCTGAGGAACCAACGCTGGAAACTGCTTCATACGCTCTGACCCTCCTATAGGAACCTGAACGCAGCACAGAGACAACAGAGTTACAGGCACCTGAACACACCACACAGACCGGTGACAGGCACCTGAACGTATCATGCACACAGACAGGCGACAGGCACCTGAACGCACCACGCACACAGAGGCACCTGAACGCACCACGCACACAGAGGCACCTGAACGCACCACGCACACAGAGGCACCTGAACGCACCACGCACACAGAGGCACCTGAACGCATCACACAGACCGGTTACAGGCACCTGAACGCATCACACACACCGGTTACAGGCACCTGAACGCAGCACAGAGCAGATCCTCAGGACATGATCATGTGACTCACCCCCAGCAGAGTGCGTCCTGCGTGTTTCTCATAAACTGTGTCGGCTTTTTCCAAACTGGTGACGTGGACCGGAACTCGACTGGAGGCCAGGACTGAAAACCAGCAGGGCGTTTCTCCCTGTGGACCAATCAAGAACTGATTAAGTCCCTGAACTCATCGTGATGTCTATCAGCTCTTCTGTTTAACTTACCAGGTTACGTTAATAGGTTAAGTCAATAGGTTAAGTTACCAGGTTAAGTTACCAGGATAAGTAAATAGGTTAACTTACCAGGATAAGTTAATAGGTCAAGTTAATCGTTTAAGTTACTAGATTAACTTAATATTTTTAGTTAATAGGTTAAGTTACCAGGCTAAGTCAATAGGTTAACTTACCAGGTTAACTTAGCAGGCTAAATCAATAGGTTAACTTACCAGGCTAAGTTAATAGGTTAAGTTAATAGGTTAACTTACCAGGATAAGTTAATAGGTTAACTTATCAGGTTAACTTACCAGGATAAGTTAATAGGTTAACTTACCAGGTTATGTTGCCAGGCTAAGTTAATAGGTTAACTTACCAGGATAAGTCAATAGGTTAAGTTAATAGTTTAAGTTGCCAGGCTAAGTTAATAGGTTAAGTTAATAGTTTAAGTTACTAGATTAACTTAATATGTTTAGTTAATAGGTTAAGTTAATAGGTTAAGTTTCCAGGTTAACTTAGCAGGCTAAATCAATAGGTTAACTTAGCAGGCTAAGTTAATAGGTTAACTTACCAGGATAAGTTAATAGGTTAAGTTACCAGGATAAGTCAATAGGTTAAGTTACCAGGATAAGTCAATAGGTTAACTTACCAGGTTAACTTACCAGGATAAGTTAACTTACCAGGTTAAGTTGCCAGGCTAAGTGAATAGGTTAAGTTAATAGGTTATCAGGTTAGTTTAAATTCAATTCAATTTTATTCATAAAGCGCCAGATTACAACAATTCATCTCAAGGCACGTAAGTAATAAAGTCCAATTCAAGCCAATTGGAATTCAATCCATTGTAATCATAATAGTTTGGGTTCCGTATCTGGGAGCCACGGTGTACTCTTTATCTGTGCGGCAGAATATTTTGGGTGTTTTGACCTGGAGGAAGTCGATCCGGGCCAGAGCTCCAACAAACAGGCTCATTCCGGGCTTCAGCACAAAGGTCCGCGGGACGATGGCCTGGGTCGGAACCACCAACCGGACCTCCTGCTCCTGCAGTAGGTGGAGGACCTGACGGACAGAGTCTCTGTTAGAAACTGTCAGAAACCAGGAGAAGAAGAAGAAGAAGAAGAAGAAGAAGAAGAAGAAGAAGAAGAAGAAGGAGAAGAAGAAGAGCAGCCTCACATCCTGCTCCTTCAGGATTCCCGGCGTGTCGAACAGCCAGTGGGCGTCTTTCAGCTCGTTGTGGCTCAGCTCGTCATGTGACCTGCTGTCAGCTGGGGGAGTCGGAGAGGAGGGGTGTTTACAGAGCCAGGCTCGGCAGCAGAACCAATCAGAACAGCCCGCTGTCACCTGGACTCACCTGCTGGCGTCACCTGGCCGTCGTCATCTTCTCCGAACGCCAAACTGTCCGGATCAAACTGGATCTCATCCTCTCTGGAGCTGTTGGATCGGAACGTCCGCCCAACGCGACCTGAACAGGAGAACAGCTGATCAGCGAGCCGCCTGACTCCGCCCACAGCCCCGCCCTCTCAGCTTCTTACCCACTAAGTATCCATGGCGACGGAGGATCTGCAGCCTCCTCAGCTCCTCCTCCGTCTGCTGCGATGCCTCCGTCAGACGCTGCTGCCGGCGGAACATCCGGTACGGAGTCGGGTTTATGATGGGGAACTTCAGCAGGTTCAGAGTCGTCCCTGAACGCACCACGGCGAGAAAAGCAGTCATGTGATGATGAGGAACAGCCGCCACGACCCGTTAAAGAAGACACCAGCTATGGATTATTTCATGGAATCTTTTACTGAAAACTAAACCTGAGTAAATGCAGACACCTCCCTCCTGTTTGGACCTGGGTTCTGGCTGGGTTCTGGCTGGGTTCTGGCTGGGTTCTGACTGGGTTCTGGCTGGGTTCTGGCTGGGTTCTGGCTGGGTTCTAACTGGGTTCTGGCTGGGTTCTGGCTGGGTTCTGGCTGGGTTCTAACTGGGTTCTGGCTGGGTTCTGGCTGGGTTCTGGCTGGGTTCTGGCTGGGTTCTGGCTGGGTTCTGGCCGAATTAAGCAGCAGAACCTTCAGCTTCAGAAAGCTTCTCGCCTCCGGCTCTGAGTAACCTTAAATTAGCTGGAATGTGGAGTCTGGTACTGACCGGGCCACGGGGAGATGGTGGCCTTGTGGACGGCGCCGGCGGCTCTGGACTTGCAGTAGTCGGACTCCAGCAGCATGTTGAAGAGCGTGGACTTCCCCGCGTTGGCGCTGCCCACCAGGTACACGTCACCTTTGTACTTCCACGACCGCTGCAGGCTGGAGATCAGCTTCTCCACGCCGAACCCGGTCTTGGCGCTGATCAGGTGGACGTCAGTCACCTGGGCGCCAAAGCCGGCGTCCTGACAGTATCCAGAGAGCTGGCGCCGGATCCGCTGCAGGTAGTTGGGCGAGTCTCCGGGCAGCAGGTCCACCTTGTTGCCAAGGACGACCACGTGTTTGGTGGAGCCCACCAGGTCAGGGAGGTCGGGGACGATGGAGTCCGGCAGGTCCAGCAGGTCCACGATGAGCAGAACCAGGCCCCTGAGGGCCCGCAGCTGCCGCACCACGTGGCGGTACTGGTCTCTGGACAGCTGCAGGTGCAGGGCCCGGTGGTGGTGCGTCAGCAGGTGGCAGCGCTGGCAGGTGGCGCCGCCCAGCTGCCCCGCCTCCAGCAGCGCCTTAAACTTCTCGCTGGGAAGGTAACCGGGGACGGCGGCGGCGGCGCAGTGCAGCACGGCGCCGCAGCCTGAGCAGCAGGTGTCGCTAACCGGCTCGTTCACGTCCGGAGTGCCGAAGACTTTGTGGGCGCTGCGCTTCTTCTTCTTCTTTGGTTTCGCAGCAACATCCTCCTCCAGCGGGAAGTCAGCATCCTGGAACTGGATCAGGGAGTCTGGGTCCGCCTCCTGCAGGGCGCCGCCCCCCAGCGCCTGCAGCTGGCGCTCCAGGGATCTCAGGTGTTTCTGAGGAGGGACCGGACCACCCGGACCCGGTCCGGCAGAGACCGGGCCACCCGGACCCGGTCCAGGAGCAGCCGGGGAGGCCCGCAGCTGATGGAGGAGCTCCTCCTCCTGATGGGGGTTCTGCTCCGGACCTGAACAAGGAGAGACCAGAACTCTGGATCATCCTGCTTACACACACTAACAGAACCAGAACTAAAGGTACCGATATCACACAGATCCACCTGAAGAGCACGCCCTGAACCAGCGGTACCAGAACCAGCGGCACCAGAACCACACAGGCTCGGTTTAACACTTCACCTGAGCAGAACTTACAGTTCAGACTTTTTAATTCATTCAAAGAGAACCAAAGAACAGAACCTACTATAAAGCTCACATATCAGTACTTTTCCATGGTACCGGTACCGGTGTGCCGGAGGCTGCTGTCTGCAGGTGACCTCACAGGTGCCTGATCAAAACAAGTCTTTAATCTCGTGAAATACCGAACTGTTCGGCCCAGTTCTAAAACGGCTCTCACCGAACTGTGACGAACAGCCCAATCTGACCCATTTCAGGAGGGATATGTTCCGTTTCTTTAACAGCGGTTCTCAGGCTCTCTCCAGCACCAGCGGAGCTTCTGTCTGTACCTGTGGAGCTACCTGTGCAGTCCAGGAAGACGAACTGCTCCTCAAGGTTCGGGTCCACGGTGCAGCTCCGGACTCCAGCTCGGGTCAGGCTGCGACCGCTGGCCGGGGGCGGCGCCTCTCCGCCGGCTGCGGCCGCAGAGGAGACGCTGCGGGCGGCGGAAGCGACGCTCTTCCACACCTGGCGGCGGACACACACCTGCAGCACCTTCAACATGATGACGGCAGCACGCGCACCGGACACGCTGCACTATGACCGCACTCTTCACGGTCAACTTCCGCACCGGAAGTGACATATTTGTAGCTTGTTTAACCTTCCGGTGAAATTTATTTACTTTATTTGCAAAGATACACTAAACAGTGCACGTGTGCACATTTATAGGACCAGTGGGTGATGATAAAGATTAAATAATCAATAACTAATCGATCAGTGACGTTTAAAAAGTTTCTTACGCCGCAGCCCGACAACAGGACGTCTCACTCTGCAGGAAACCCAGGAGCCAAAACACAGATTTCTGAAGAAAAGCTGAAGTTTGTGAGCTGTAACTCAGTGGATTCACCGATATCTTTTCAACTTTTTTTACGTAAAACAAAACCACCTGAATCCAGCCACGGGGCTCCTCTGAGGCTCTGATCAGTTGTTTGGGAGACAGAAGCGTCTCAGACATCGTTAAATCTGCGGCGTTCACGGCCGTTGTTTTCCTGTCAGAGTAAGGCTTCTGTCTGAGTCACACGATCTCTGCGACCTTCTGCTCAGAGCTCCGCTTCGTCTCTTTTCAGCCTCTTCATCTCCAACATGTTGCCGCTGAGTCGCTCCTTCAGGCCCGCAGCGGCGCTGCTCAGACCCGCTGCCGCCGCTGCCGCCGCTGCACAGGTGAGTCCGGAACACACCGGAACCAGAACCCGCGCACCTTACTCCTGGAGACCCAACAGAAGCCTTTGTGTCGTGCAGCTCAACACTCCCCCACACATTCACCCCTTCATCACGCACGCGCGCACGCGCACTCTCCGTGGAGCAGGTCAGCTGTCGGTGGTTCGGGACGTGTTTGGTCCGTTAGTTCGTTTCGCTGATCTTTGATCAGAGGCAAAGGTGAGGGCGTGTTTGTGCGCGTGCACGAACACTTTAGTCTTTGATTCATGCCGTTTTTAACCACCGAATGTACATGTGTGCGCGCACGCACGCAGACACGCACACCGCACACAGGGTCATGGTCCACCGTCACGTGTCACTCAGCTGCAGAAGTTTCTCAGGTCCAGCAGGAGGCGGCAGACCCGCTACAGAACCGCACCAGACCCGCTACAGAACCGCACCAGACCCGCTACAGAACCGCTACAGAACCGCACCAGAACCACATCAGAACCGCACCAGAACCCAATCAGAACCGCACCTGTTTCACATGCAGGATTCAGAGGTTCAGGTTTAGAGACCTTTTAAATGTTTTATTATTGGTTCCTTGTCTCCTCAGTCGTCCCCTCAGTCGTCCCCTCAGTCGTCCCCTCAGTCGTCCCCTCAGTCGTCCCCTCAGTCGTCCCCTCAGTCGTCTCCTCAGCTGTCTCCTCAGTCGTCCCCTCAGTCGTCTCCTCTCTCGTCCCCTCAGTCGTCTCCTCAGTCGTCCCCTCAGTCGTCTCCTCAGTCGTCCCCTCAGTCGTCCCCTCAGTCGTCTCCTCAGCTGTCTCCTCAGTCGTCTCCTCAGTCGTCTCCTCAGCTGTCTCCTCTCTCGTCTCCTCAGTCGTCCCCTCAGCTGTCTCCTCAGTCGTCTCCTCAGTCGTCTCCTCAGCTGTCTCCTCAGTCGTCCCCTCAGTCGTCTCCTCAGTCGTCTCCTCAGCTGTCTCCTCAGTCGTCCCCTCAGTCGTCTCCTCAGTCGTCCCCTCAGTCGTCCCCTCAGTCGTCCCCTCAGTCGTCTCCTCAGTCGTCCCCTCAGTCGTCCCCTCAGTCGTCCCCTCAGTCGTCCCCTCAGTCGTCTCCTCAGCTGTCTCCTCAGTCGTCCCCTCAGTCGTCTCCTCTCTCGTCCCCTCAGTCGTCTCCTCAGTCGTCCCCTCAGTCGTCTCCTCAGTCGTCCCCTCAGTCGTCCCCTCAGTCGTCTCCTCAGCTGTCTCCTCAGTCGTCTCCTCAGTCGTCTCCTCAGCTGTCTCCTCTCTCGTCTCCTCAGTCGTCCCCTCAGCTGTCTCCTCAGTCGTCTCCTCAGTCGTCTCCTCAGCTGTCTCCTCAGTCGTCCCCTCAGTCGTCTCCTCAGTCGTCTCCTCAGCTGTCTCCTCAGTCGTCCCCTCAGTCGTCTCCTCAGTCGTCCCCTCAGTCGTCCCCTCAGTCGTCCCCTCAGTCGTCCCCTCAGTCGTCCCCTCAGTCGTCTCCTCAGTCGTCTCCTCAGCTGTCCCCTCAGTCGTCCCCTCAGTCGTCTCCTCAGCTGTCTCCTCAGTCGTCCCCTCAGTCGTCTCCTCAGTCGTCCCCTCAGTCCTCTCCTCAGTCGTCCCCTCAGTCGTCCCCTCAGTCGTCCCCTCAGTCGTCTCCTCTCTCGTCCCCTCAGTCGTCCCCTCAGTCGTCCCCTCAGTCGTCTCCTCAGTCGTCCCCTCAGTCGTCTCCTCAGTCGTCCCCTCAGTCGTCTCCTCAGTCGTCTCCTCAGCTGTCTCCTCAGTCGTCCCCTCAGTCGTCTCCTCTCTCGTCCCCTCAGTCGTCTCCTCAGTCGTCTCCTCTCTCGTCCCCTCAGTCGTCCCCTCAGTCGTCCCCTCAGTCGTCTCCTCAGTCGTCCCCTCAGTCGTCTCCTCAGTCGTCCCCTCAGTCGTCTCCTCAGTCGTCTCCTCAGCTGTCTCCTCAGTCGTCCCCTCAGTCGTCTCCTCTCTCGTCTCCTCAGTCGTCTCCTCAGTCGTCTCCTCTCTCGTCCCCTCAGTCGTCTCCTCTCTCGTCTCCTCAGTCGTCTCCTCTCTCGTCCCCTCAGTCGTCCCCTCAGTCGTCCCCTCAGCTGTCCCCTCAGTCGTCTCCTCTCTCGTCCCCTCAGTCGTCCCCTCAGTCGTCTCCTCAGTCGTCCCCTCAGTCGTCCCCTCAGTCGTCCCCTCAGTCGTCTCCTCTCTCGTCCCCTCAGTCGTCCCCTCAGTCGTCTCCTCAGTCGTCCCCTCAGTCGTCTCCTCAGTCGTCCCCTCAGTCGTCTCCTCAGTCGTCCCCTCAGTCGTCCCCTCAGTCGTCCCCTCAGCTGTCTCCTCAGCTGTCTCCTCTCTCGTCCCCTCAGTCGTCCCCTCAGTCGTCCCCTCAGCTGTCTCCTCAGCTGTCTCCTCTCTCGTCCCCTCAGTCGTCCCCTCAGCTGTCTCCTCTCTCGTCCCCTCAGTCGTCCCCTCAGTCGTCCCCTCAGTCGTCCCCTCAGTCGTCCCCTCAGTCGTCCCCTCAGTCGTCTCCTCTCTCGTCCCCTCAGTCGTCCCCTCAGTCGTCCCCTCAGCTGTCCCCTCAGTCGTCCCCTCAGCTGTCCCCTCAGTCGTCTCCTCTCTCGTCCCCTCAGTCGTCCCCTCAGTCGTCTCCTCAGTCGTCCCCTCAGTCGTCCCCTCAGTCGTCCCCTCAGTCGTCCCCTCAGTCGTCCCCTCAGCTGTCTCCTCTCTCGTCCCCTCAGTCGTCCCCTCAGCTGTCTCCTCTCTCGTCCCCTCAGTCGTCCCCTCAGTCGTCCCCTCAGCTGTCTCCTCTCTCGTCCCCTCAGTCGTCCCCTCAGTCGTCTCCTCAGTCGTCCCCTCAGTCGTCCCCTCAGCTGTCTCCTCTCTCGTCCCCTCAGTCGTCCCCTCAGTCGTCCCCTCAGTCGTCCCCTCAGCTGTCTCCTCTCTCGTCCCCTCAGTCGTCCCCTCAGTCGTTCCCTCAGTCGTCCCCTCAGTCGTCCCCTCAGTCGTCCCCTCAGTCGTCCCCTCAGCTGTCTCCTCTCTCGTCCCCTCAGTCGTCCCCTCAGTCGTCTCCTCAGTCGTCTCCTCTCTCGTCCCCTCAGCTGTCTCCTCTCTCGTCCCCTCAGTCGTCCCCTCAGTCGTCCCCTCAGTCGTCTCCTCAGTCGTCCCCTCAGTCGTCCCCTCAGTCGTCTCCTCTCTCGTCCCCTCAGTCGTCCCCTCAGTCGTTCCCTCAGTCGTCCCCTCAGTCGTCCCCTCAGCTGTCTCCTCTCTCGTGCCCTCAGTCGTCCCCTCAGTCGTCCCCTCAGCTGTCTCCTCTCTCGTCCCCTCAGTCGTCCCCTCAGTCGTCTCCTCTCTCGTCCCCTCAGTCGTCCCCTCAGTCGTCCCCTCAGTCGTCCCCTCAGTCGTCTCCTCTCTCGTCCCCTCAGTCGTCCCCTCAGTCGTCCCCTCAGTCGTCCCCTCAGTCGTCCCCTCAGTCGTCTCCTCTCTCGTCCCCTCTCTCGTCCCCTCAGTCGTCTCCTCTCTCGTCCCCTCAGTCGTCCCCTCAGTCGTCTCCTCTCTCGTCCCCTCAGTCGTCCCCTCAGCTGTCTCCTCTCTCGTCCCCTCAGTCGTCCCCTCAGTCGTCTCCTCTCTCGTCCCCTCAGTCGTCCCCTCAGCTGTCTCCTCTCTCGTCCCCTCAGTCGTCCCCTCAGCTGTCTCCTCTCTCGTCCCCTCAGTCGTCCCCTCAGTCGTCCCCTCAGTCGTCCCCTCAGCTGTCTCCTCTCTCGTCCCCTCAGTCGTCCCCTCAGTCGTCTCCTCAGTCGTCCCCTCAGTCGTCCCCTCAGCTGTCTCCTCTCTCGTCCCCTCAGTCGTCCCCTCAGCTGTCTCCTCTCTCGTCCCCTCAGTCGTCCCCTCAGTCGTCTCCTCAGTCGTCCCCTCAGTCGTCCCCTCAGTCGTCCCCTCAGTCGTTCCCTCAGTCGTCCCCTCAGTCGTCTCCTCAGTCGTCCCCTCAGTCGTCCCCTCAGCTGTCTCCTCTCTCGTCTCCTCAGTCGTCCCCTCAGTCGTCTCCTCTCTCGTCCCCTCAGTCGTCCCCTCAGTCGTCTCCTCAGTCGTCCCCTCAGTCGTCCCCTCAGTCGTCCCCTCAGTCGTTCCCTCAGTCGTCCCCTCAGTCGTCCCCTCAGTCGTCCCCTCAGTCGTCTCCTCTCTCGTCCCCTCAGTCGTCCCCTCAGTCGTCTCCTCAGTCGTCCCCTCAGTCGTCCCCTCAGTCGTCCCCTCAGTCGTCTCCTCTCTCGTCCCCTCAGTCGTCCCCTCAGTCGTCCCCTCAGTCGTCTCCTCTCTCGTCCCCTCAGTCGTCCCCTCAGTCGTCCCCTCAGTCGTCTCCTCTCTCGTCCCCTCAGTCGTCCCCTCAGTCGTCTCCTCTCTCGTCCCCTCAGTCGTCCCCTCAGTCGTCTCCTCTCTCGTCCCCTCAGTCGTCCCCTCAGTCGTCCCCTCAGTCGTCTCCTCTCTCGTCCCCTCAGTCGTCCCCTCAGTCGTCCCCTCAGTCGTCTCCTCTCTCGTCCCCTCAGTCGTCCCCTCAGTCGTCTCCTCTCTCGTCCCCTCAGTCGTCACCTCAGTCGTCTCCTCTCTCGTCCCCTCAGTCGTCCCCTCAGTCGTCTCCTCTCTCGTCCCCTCAGTCGTCCCCTCAGTCGTCTCCTCTCTCGTCCCCTCAGTCGTCTCCTCTCTCGTCCCCTCAGTCGTCCCCTCAGTCGTCCCCTCAGTCGTCCCCTCAGTCGTCTCCTCTCTCGTCCCCTCAGTCGTCCCCTCAGTCGTCTCCTCCTGTCCTGTGGCGGTAGTTCGTCTCTCTGTGAGCGCTGACTGTAGCAGACAGAGGCCCCTCCCACTTTGGGCCACTTTTCCCGTCAGAGTGAGACCTCTGTCCCGCTTCCTCTCTGCAGCCTCGTGCGAGACTCGCCACCGGGCCTCAGCAAGGACACACGACCTTCTACGAGTTCCGGACCTACTGCGTCCGCCCGGACCAGAACGCCGCGTTCCTCAAACTGACCAATGAGAAGATCCATCTGCGCACCGCACACTCGGAGCTGATTGGCTACTGGACCGTCGAGTACGGCGGCCTGAACCAGGTCGTCCATATATGGAAGTACGGTGAGGGTCTTCTTCTTCTTCTGCTCTCTCAGACTCTTCCTCCCGGGTATCAGTGACCTCATCCCCCCCCCCCCATCCCCCACAGACAGCTACTCCCAGCGGGCAGCCGTCCGGGCAGCTCTGTCTCAGGACCCCTCCTGGATCTCAGAGTACATCTCTAAGGCCATGCCGATGCTGACGTCACAGGACAACGAGGTCACGTACCTGGTGCCTTGGAGCCGCCTGCAGAGACCGCCGCAGGAGGGCGGTAAGCCCCGCCCCCACAGTGATGACATCACGCCCGTCGGGTTCTAACCACAGCTGTGTTTCAGGTGTGTTCGAGCTGGTTTCCTATCAGATGCGCCCTGGTGGTCCGGCAGTTTGGGGCAGCAGCTTCCAGGCCGCCTGCACCTCCCATGATGCACCGGGGTACAGCAAGCTGCTGGGAGCGTTCCACAGCGAGTTCGGACCTCTGAACCGAGGTAAGGAGGCGCCGCGTGACGTCACAGGTCATTCTGTACGTAAAGAACGTCTTTTTTAAATTTTTAAAGTTTTAAATCCCGTCCCAAAAGTTCTGGAATTCATTCTGACGTGAAAAAACATCAAAGGAAAAATCCATTTTCCTTTCGTGAGTCTCGTGTTTTACTCGAGTAAAAAAATAACATAATAGAAAAATACACGGTAAAGAAATGAGCGAAAGCAGCAGTTTGGCGTTTTTTACAGATTTTATTGGTGCTGTGGGTGATGATGTCACCACAGAGGGGGCGGGGCTGAAAGCTTCAGACTGAGTCCGTTTCCGGTCAGAGGTCTGAAGTTTCCAGTTGTCACTGAATGCAGCACGGCGATGGTGATGATGTCACTCTGTCTGTTCAGTTCACGCCATCTGGTGGTTCGAGAGCGCAGATCATCGAGCGGAAATCCGGCACAAAGCTCACACTGACGCCAGAGTTGTAGCAGCAGGTGAGGCTCCGCCCCCACACAGACGGTCCTGAGAGTGAGTGGATCAATGAACATTCAGAGTAATCAATAACGGATGTGAAGCTGATCAGTGACGGTTCTGTGTCTCAGTCAGAAACAGCGTGGCCCATCTGGACTCTCAGAGGAACCTGCTCATGTTCCCGTGTCCCTTCTCCCCGATGAAATAACTTCCTGTGGACGAGCCAATCCCGGCTCAGCTGTCAGGGAGTGACAGCGGCACCGGCCAATCCTTATGCAGGGGGCGGGGCTTCCCACAGGAAATGGCAAAATGTGAAAATAATCAATAAAGTGAGATGATCAAATGTTTGGAAATATTTCTGTTCCTGACAAACTGATGTGAGACTGGTTCTGGTGGTACTGGTCAGAACTCAGGCAGCATCAGGGTCTGGTTCTGGTGGTACTGGTCAGAACTCAGGCAGCATCAGGGTCTGGTTCTGGTGGTACTGGTCAGAACTCTGGCAGCATCAGGGACTGGTTCTGGTGGTACTGGTCAGAACTCTGGCAGCATCAGGGACTGGTTCTGGTGGTACTGGTCAGAACTCTGGCAGCATCAGGGACTGGTTCTGGTGGTACTGGTCAGAACTCTGGCAGCATCAGGGACTGGTTCTGGTGGTACTGGTCAGAACTCAGGCAGCATCAGGGTCTGGTTCTGGTGGTACTGGTCAGAACTCAGGCAGCATCAGGGTCTGGTTCTGGTGGTACTGGTCAGAACTCTGGCAGCATCAGGGACTGGTTCTGGTGGTACTGGTCAGAACTCAGGCAGCATCAGGGACTGGTTCTGGTGGTACTGGTCAGAACTCTGGCAGCATCAGGGACTGGTTCTGGTGGTACTGGTCAGAACTCAGGCAGCATCAGGGACTGAAAGACAGAACCGGTCCCAGCATAGAAAGAACCCTGTGGATCACCAGAACTAACTGATAGATGTCTCTCTGTGTGTGTCTGTGTGTGTGTGTCTCTGTGTGTGTGTGTGTGTGTTATTGTGTGTTTTTGTGTTATTTCAGGACTCTGGAGGCGTTTGATCACTTTATTTCTGCTCGTTGTAACATCTTTTTTCCATCAGCAGCAGGACAACAAACAACCAGCTGATCAGAAGCAGTTTGATTCAGTGCAAACAAACAAACACCCGAACACTCAAAGTTCTGCAGTCAGACACGATCAATAACATCACCGGCCGATCACCGGCCGATCAATACCATCACTGATGGATCAATACTGTAGTGCGCTTTAAGGAGCTGACGAGGTATTTCAGACCAGAGAAACAGATCTGCTCCTTTATCATCTTTCCATAAAAAAACTATAAAATCAATGGCTGTATGAAGCTCTCTGATTGGCTGTTAAACAGGAAACAACAAGTTAAAAGTTTCTGCTTCAACTACAAATATAAATAAAAATCTGACAGAAAAGGAATCAGAGGCCGTTTGAAATGATTCGGATTCTTCATCATTGGTCGGACCTGCAGACGCTCGCCTTCCATCAGCTTCAATCACGAGGAGCCGCGGGAGCTCTGACAGCGTTCAAGTCTCTAAGGCGGAGGTCGTTTGCATTGACAGGCAGCAGGTGGCTCCGCCCACCACCATATTCAGTTTAGTGTGACATCACAGCAGGAGAGGAGGGGCCTTCCTCTCGCCACGGGCCGAGTCTCGGCTGGAGCCGCAGCCTCCTACACGCCACACACGGGATCACATGACGCTCTCCCGGAGCTCGCCGCCCACGTCTCTGCAGGTGGAGCTCAGCGCCGGGACATCAATGGCGACATCTTTCCGCTTCACTGAGGCGTCCTTGGAGAGGTAGTCGTCACTCTGGTCCTTCGCAAAGTTCACAAACACCTGAAAGCACAAAGAGAAGCAGTCAGCAAGGACCGCGTTTCCCATCAGCCCTTTCACCTTCCACCTCAACCGCGCCCCCCAAAGTTCTCTCTGCTCTCTGTCACTGTGATGCTCGTTTTATGGTTGCCGCGGTGCTCAAGGCGGCGCCGTGCAGCGAGGAAGTGCGTCTGTACGGCGCTGAAACCGCACCGCGACCGCGTCAGCAGAACTTTGGGCACCGCGGACGCGTCAGCAGAACTTTGGGCACCGCGTCAGCAGAACTTTGGGCACCGCGTCAGCAGAACTTTGGGCACCGCGTCAGCAGAACTTTAGGCACCGCGTCAGCAGAACTTTGGGCACCGCGGACGCGTCAGCAGAACTTTGGGCACCGCGTCAGCAGAACTTTGGGCACCGCGTCAGCAGAACTTTGGGCACCGCGTCAGCAGAACTTTGGGCACCGCGTCGGCAGAACTTTAGGCACCGCGTCGGCAGAACTTTAGGCACCGCGGACGCGTCGGCAGAACTTTGGGCACCGCGTCAGCAGAACTTTGGGCACCGCGTCGGCAGAACTTTGGGCACCGCGTCGGCAGAACTTTGGGCACCGCGTCGGCAGAACTTTGGGCACCGCGGACGCGTCGGCAGAACTTTGGGCACCGCGTCGGCAGAACTTTGGGCACCGCAGACGCGTCGGCAGAACTTTGGGCACCGCGTCAGCAGAACTTTGGGCACCGCGGACGCGTCGGCAGAACTTTGGGCACCGCGTCGGCAGAACTTTGGGCACCGCGTCGGCAGAACTTTGGGCACCGCGTCGGCAGAACTTTGGGCACCGCGTCAGCAGAACTTTGGGCACCGCGTCAGCAGAACTTTGGGGAGAAGCTGAGGGACAGATGCCTGAAAGCCTGAAAGGCGACGATCTGAAGCCACTTCATAAGAACTAAGAAAAAGCAACACGACACTTAAAGTCCGACATTCTAAGAACTACATCAGACTATGATGCTGAGAACTTCTTCTTCTTCTCTTTCGTCGCCGTGGAGCAGTTAGCGGTAACCTCCACACCTCTGTGGCGGCCCCACTGGGGCCTTGACAGCCTGCACCTGTCCAGGTGCGTGTTGTACCTGGTCCAGCGTGGTCTGGGTGACGGAGTAGTCCTCGATCCGGAGCGTCTCTTTGTTTTTGGCGAGGATGGAGAAGATGTGCGCCAGCAGGGTGAGCGAGGACGGCAGCTGGTACTGCAGCATGTTGCGGTGCTTCTCCTTCAGCGTGCTGCCGCTCAGCTCGCTCTCGATGAATTTCATGACGGGCAGCAGGTCGGGGTCGGGCCCCGCCACGCGCAGGATGATCGTGTAGCCGTCACCAAACCTGGGAAGAGAAACATCTGGTCACCTGCAGAAACCGACCCAGCGTCCACCAGAGCAGGCGTGTGAGGGGCTTACCTGTTCTTCAGGTGCTGGACGCTGCCCAGACACCTGAACCTGCCGTTGACCATGATGGCCATCCTGGTGCACAGCGCCTCGCACTCCTCCATGCTGCAACACAAACAGAGCGGCGGCGTGAGGAGGACACCGCCAACACTACACCACCCCAGGAGCGCCACCCGAAGAGCGCCACCCTGGGAGCGCCACCCCAGGAGCGCCACCCCGGGAGCGCCACCCCGGGAGCGCCACCCCGGGAGCGCCACCCTGGGAGCGCCACCCCAGGAGCGCCACCCCGGGAGCGCCACCCTGGGAGCGCCACCCCAGGAGCGCCACCCCGGGAGCGCCACCCGAAGAGCGCCACCCCGGGAGCGCCACCCGAAGAGCGCCACCCGGGGAGCGCCACCCGAAGAGCGCCACCCGGGGAGCGCCACCCCAGGAGCCACCCGAGGAGCGCCACCCGAGGAGCGCCACCCGGGGAGCGCCACCCGAGGAGCGCCACCCGAGGAGCGCCACCCCAGGAGCGCCACCCCAGGAGCGCCACCCGAGGAGCGCCACCCGAAGAGCGCCACCCGAAGAGCGCCACCCGAAGAGCGCCACCCGAAGAGCGCCACCCTGGGAGCGCCACCCGAAGAGCGCCACCCGGGGAGCGCCACCCCAGGAGCCACCCGAGGAGCGCCACCCGAGGAGCGCCACCCCGGGAGCGCCACCCCGGGAGCGCCACCCGGGGAGCGCCACCCTGGGAGCGCCACCCCGGGAGCGCCACCCCGGGAGCGCCACCCCAGGAGCGCCACCCCAGGAGCGCCACCCCAGGAGCGCCACCCCAGGAGCGCCATCCTCCCGCTGTCTCACCTGTGTGAGGTGAGCACCACGGAGCGGCCCTCCTTGATGACGCTGTGGATGCAGTTCCAGAGCGCCCGGCGGGCCTTGGGGTCCATGCCGGTGGTCGGCTCGTCCTGTAATGAGGAGCACAGCCAGGTTCAGGTTGGCCCACAGGTTCAGCAGGAAGCACAGGCTGAAGGTGAGGAGCAGGGGCAGGAGGGGCATCCTCTCGCACCTGGGAAACACAGCTCTTCTTCTGTGGTGCCTGCCTGCCTCTGTGCTCAGTAACCAGCAGCTCCTGCCAATCCGCCCTGTTATGCAGCCCCCCCACCCCCTCCAAATCCACCTCAGCTGCTCCCTGATTGGCCGTCAGAGGTCTGCTGCTGTTGTGCAATGCGCTGCTAAAACTTCCACCGCTGCTGCAGGTACGGTGCAGCAAAGGGGACAAAAATCTGACGTCTGGACGCCTGCAGAGCGCCGCCTTCAGGTCTCAATGTCCCAAAACACATAAAACTAAAATATGATTTACATTTCCTAAACTTCTATTTTCAATTCAATTAAACCAACAAAAGGAATAAAAACCAGAAACAAAGGTGAGTTATTTTATATCATGATTAAACTTTGAGTTTTCTCATGATGAAGGTGATCTTACTCTGACTCAGATGAAAATATCCAGATTCCTGCAGAAAAAAAGTCTTAAAAAACTAAACCTCGTGTAACTGCGTCCAATTTAACGAATGAAAGCTGCATTTGGACCTGATTTACCCCCAAAGTATCTCCAGTCAGGACCCTTAAGATCTCCTGATCTGCACCACAGACGCAGCATTTAAGGCTCCATGTGTTTCAGATAAGAAACGTCTTCCAAGCAGAAGTCCCGACGTTATTCAGCTCCGAGCATTTCATAAAAGGCAAAAGAAAAGAGCACAAAGCAGAAAGAAGGTGCGTTTTACCAGGAAGACAACAGGGGGCGCTCCAATCAGCGCCATGGCGGTGGACAGCTTCCTCATGTTTCCTCCGCTGTAGCTTCCCGCTCTTTTATCGGCGTACTTCAGCAGACTCAGCTTCCTGATGCCCCACTCTGCCACCTGTCAATCAAACACCAGCATCAGCACCGACCCGACCCGACCCGAGTCAACGTGGGCGTTACTCACGTCGCACACTTCCTCCTCGGGGACGCCTCTGAGGATGGCGTACAGCTCCAGGTGTTCTCTTCCTGTCAGCAGCTCGTTGATGGCATCAAACTGAGGACAGTAGCCCATGTTCTGATGGACCTCATCGATCTCCCTGAGGATGCTGCAAAGACACAAACCCATCAGGCGCCAGAACCTTCTGCCCCAGGACAGGCCCCAGACCTTCTGCCCCAGGACAGGCGCCAGAACCTTCCGCCCCAGGACAGGCCCCAGAACCTTCTGCCCCAGGACAGGCCCCAGAACCTTCTGCCCCAGGACAGGCGCCAGAACCTTCTGCCCCAGGACAGGCCCCAGAACCTTCTGCCCCAGGACAGGCCCCAGACCTTCTGCCCCAGGACAGGCCCCAGAACCCTCTGCCCCAGGACAGGCGCCAGAACCCTCTGCCCCAGGACAGGCCCCAGAACCTTCTGCCCCAGGACAGGCCCCAGAACCTTCTTCCCCAGGACAGGCCCCAGACCTTCTGCCCCAGGACAGGCCCCAGAACCCTCTGCCCCAGGACGGGTGCCAGAACCTTCTGCCCCAGGACAGGCGCCAGAACCTTCTGCCCCAGGACAGGCGCCAGAACCCTCTGCCCCAGGACAGGCGCCAGAACCCTCTGCCCCAGGACAGGCCCCAGAACCTTCTGCCCCAGGACAGGCCCCAGGACCTTCTGCCCCAGGACAGGCCCCAGGACCTTCTGCCCCAGGACAGGCCCCAGAACCTTCTGCCCCAGAACCTTCTGCCCCAGGACAGGCCCCAGACCTTCTGCCCCAGGACAGGCCCCAGAACCCTCTGCCCCAGGACAGGCGCCAGAACCCTCTGCCCCAGGACAGGCGCCAGGACCTTCTGCCCCAGGACAGGCCCCAGACCTTCTGCCCCAGGACAGGCGCCAGGACCTTCTGCCCCAGAACAGGCGCCAGAACCTTCTGCCCCAGGACAGGCGCCAGAACCTTCTGCCCCAGGACAGGCGCCAGAACCTTCTGCCCCAGGACAGGCGCCAGAACCTTCCGGCTCAGTGGCTCTGCAGGACGGCACCTTTTACACCCTGACGAGTTAACGATGGAGCAACATCCACCTCAGCAGCAGGTGATGAGATGAACCCCGACTTCATGGACCTGTGAGTTCATCTCTAAATGCAGAGAAGGGCCCGAAGCCTGGTGGTACCTCATCTGTGAGGACCTGCGTTGCCATGGGGACTTCAGGTGGAATAAAAAGCGTTTCTGGTTCTGTCAGAGCTGCTGTTACCGGATCGAACCACATTAACCCGACTGATTACCTGCAGAAGCGCAGCTGCTTCTCTGCTTCAGAGGTTCAGAGTTAATCCTCAGAGTAAATATGCAGGAAACAGGTGAGTCCGACTCCACCTGTAACGCCAGGGAGCGTATTCATGGCCGAACGGCTGACCTGAGGTCAGATTCTGAGCCCTCACCTCTTCCCAGCCAGGAAGGCCTCTCCGCTGGTCACCATGGTGTCTCCTGTCAGCATCTTAAAGGTGGTCGTCTTCCCAGCGCCGTTCACGCCCAGCAGGCCAAAACACTGCCGGCACACAGAGTTAATCGCTCAGGTGTTCTCCGCTCAAATGTATCAGCAGGAAGTCACTCTTACCTCTCCAGGTGGAATCCCGACACACAGCCGATCCACGGCCGGCTTCTGCTTCCTCTTAAACACCTGAAGGATACATTCAGTTACTCTCAGACCAGGTTCATGAACTGTCCAGGTGCACGACCTGTCCAGGTGTGTTACCTGTCCAGGTGTGTGCAGCCTGTCCAGGTGTCAAACCCACCTTGGTGAGCTGCCGGAGCTCCAGGATGTCTCCTTGTCCGAGGCCATGGACGATCCGCTGTCTCTCTCGGGCCACGTCTTCATCTTCCTCACCCACAGCTCCCAGTTTGGTGAGTTTACTGACCGGCCTGCAGACAGACGCAGAGACACACTTTAGAAAAGCGTTCCCACAACACGACCTTTAGGTCATCCAGGTGAAATCGAAGCAGGTTAAAATGCTGGTTCTGTTGGTCCCGTGAGTCTGGCGCTAGCACAGAACCAGGCTGGACTTACCTGGGCTTGATGCAGAACCTGTACTGCATAAGAACAGTGATGATGAAGAAGACCAGGCCCTCCACCGCCATGGCAAACAGGTTTTTTCCCACCATGTCCCACTCCAGAGGGGAACGGAGCCGGTTCTCACCTGGAACACAACAGCAGCCCTGAAACCACCGGACCGGTGCACACATGCTTCTCCTCTGAGAGGAACACCTGCTGTGCAACATTCAAACACGGCTGGTGTTACCAAATCTCTCGAGGGCGTCTGCCATCGCCTGGTTCTTCACCATGTCGATGAGCCCTCGACCGAGACAGAAGTGAGGGAAGATCAGGAGAACGTTCTTCAGGATGTCGTTGATTCCTCCGATCTCCTGCAGAGGGTTGAAGCCCCAGTTCAGGTTGTGTAACGCTACATTGATTAAAGGTGCAGTGGCTTGGCATGGACTCACGTGGTCTCCGAACAGCTCCATGACGAAGGTGGAGATGCTTCCGTTGATGCCGATGAGGATATTGACACTGGTGAGGACGACGTAGGCCGTACTGGGGATCTTAAAGAAGAAGGAGGCCGGGTACATGAGCGGCGTGATGGACCAGCTGGAAACACGAAGGCATGAGAGGTTCTGTCAGGTCACAGATCAGCCAAACGCTCACTGTGGTGCAGAGTGGTAGGGTGTAGTACGATATATCAGGGTGTAGAACGGTGTAGTACGAAATATCAGGGTGTAGTACGATATATCGGAGTGTAGTACGGTGTATTAGGGTGTAGTACGGTGTAGTACGATATATCAGGGTGTAGTACGGTGTAGTACGATATATCGGAGTGTAGTACGGTGTATTAGGGTGTAGAACGGTCTAGTACGATATATCAGGGTGTAGAACGGTGTAGTACGATATATCAGGGTGTAGTACGGTGTAGTACGATATATCGGAGTGTAGTACGGTGTAGTACGATATATCGGAGTGTAGTACGGTGTATTAGGGTGTAGAACGGTCTAGTACGATATATCAGGGTGTAGAACGGTGTATTAGGGTGTAGAACGGTGTATTAGGGTGTAGAACGGTGTATTAGGGTGTAGAACGGTGTAGTACGATATATCAGAGTGTAGTACGGTGTATTAGGGTGTAGAACGGTCTAGTACGATATATCAGGGTGTAGAACGGTGTATTAGGGTGTAGAACGGTGTATTAGGGTGTAGAACGGTGTATTAGGGTGTAGAACGGTCTAGTACGATATATCAGAGTGTAGTACGGTGTATTAGGGTGTAGAACGGTCTAGTACGATATATCAGGGTGTAGAACGGTGTATTAGGGTGTAGAACGGTGTATTAGGGTGTAGAACGGTCTAGTACGATATATCAGAGTGTAGTACGGTGTATTAGGGTGTAGAACGGTGTATTAGGGTGTAGAACGGTGTAGTACGATATATCGGAGTGTAGTACGGTGTATTAGGGTGTAGAACGGTGTATTAGGGTGTAGAACGGTGTATTAGGGTGTAGAACGGTGTATTAGGGTGTAGAACGGTGTAGTACGATATATCGGAGTGTAGAACGGTGTATTAGGGTGTAGAACGGTGTATTAGGGTGTAGAACGGTGTATTAGGGTGTAGAACGGTGTATTAGGGTGTAGAACGGTCTAGTACGATATATCAGGGTGTAGAACGGTGTATTAGGGTGTAGAACGGTGTATTAGGGTGTAGAACGGTGTATTAGGGTGTAGAACGGTCTAGTACGATATATCGGAGTGTAGTACGGTGTATTAGGGTGTAGAACGGTGTATTAGGGTGTAGAACGGTGTAGTACGATATATCGGAGTGTAGTACGGTGTATTAGGGTGTAGAACGGTGTAGTACGATATATCGGAGTGTAGTACGGTGTATTAGGGTGTAGTACGGTGTATTAGGGTGTAGAACGGTGTATTAGGGTGTAGAACGGTGTATTAGGGTGTAGAACGGTCTAGTACGATATATCAGAGTGTAGTACGGTGTATTAGGGTGTAGAACGGTGTAGTACGATATATCGGAGTGTAGTACGGTGTATTAGGGTGTAGAACGGTGTAGTACGATATATCGGAGTGTAGTACGGTGTATTAGGGTGTAGTACGGTGTATTAGGGTGTAGAACGGTGTAGTACGATATATCGGAGTGTAGTACGGTGTATTAGGGTGTAGAACGGTGTAGTACGATATATCAGAGTGTAGTACGGTGTATTAGGGTGTAGAACGGTGTATTAGGGTGTAGTACGGCGTGTAGTATGGGGTGGAGTACAGGGTGGAGTACAGGGTGGAGTACGGTGTTTCTGACCCGTAGAGCAGCAGCAGCAGGGCGAGTGCTGGCAGGTTGGTGGAGGAGACGTAGGCTTTTTGTTGGAAGCAGATGAAGATGAGGATGACGAGCGTTGCTGGAACGAAGTAGTTACACTGCAGAGACACACAAGCATCAGCAACAGCACACACGTGCACACACACGTGCACACACACATGCACACACACACGTGCACACACACACGTGCACACACACATGCACACACACGTGCACACACACGCGCACACACACGCGCACACACACGTGCACACACACGTGCACACACACGCGCACACACACGCGCACACACACGTGCACACACACGCGCACACACACGTGCACACACACGCCCACCCACACGTGCACACACACGTGCACACACACGCCCACCCACACGTGCACACACACATGCACCCACACGTGCACACACATGCACCCACACGTGCACACACACGCCCACCCACACGTGCACACACACGTGCACACACACGCCCACCCACACGTGCACACACACATGCACCCACACGTGCACACACACGTGCACACACACGTGCACACACATGCACACACACACGTGCACACACACACGTGCACACACACACGTGCACACACACCATGTCCCAGATGAAGTTGGCCACCCAGTAGAGCAGCGGGTTCACGCCGCTGATGAACTGCATGTGTTTGGCTTTGTTGACCCGTTCCTGGATGAGGAAGACCACGAAGCTCGCAGGGACGAAGGACATGGCGAAGATGACGCAGATGGACACCAGGACGTCTACGGAGGTGGTTACCCTGGAAACCACGAAAAGGAAGATGAGCGCGCAAACGAACACCCTAAATCCCAAAGTGCAGCGGCGGTAACACTCACAGGGCCACCTGGGACAGCTGCTCCTTGGTCAGGTTCAGCGGGTGGTTGAAGGCGGTGATGCCGTACCTGCTGGGATCTTCACCTGTGGGCAGGTTGGCCCTCAGGATGCCGTTGTTCATCACGTTGATGAAGGACGTCACACTGTGCCAGCCCTTGTTGTTAAACCAGATCTGAGGAGACCAGATTCAGGGACACGTGAGGACCAGTAACTCACCTGTTCGGGCGTCTCCAACCTGTGGAACTCACGAGCAGAACCAGCTGCCTCATCTCTGGTTACACAGGTGTGTTCTGACCGGACCGCCATCTCCTGAGCGACCTGCAGCTCACTCACCTTGACGTTGTTCTTTGTGTCGAGGCCGTTAATGAAGCTGGACAGACTGTCGAGGAATCGATCTGCAGCGGCACCCTGAGGGACACACAAACGGAGCTTAAACCTTTCGGTTCTGGATCAGAAACACGGACCGGTTCTGCTCCGATTCGCCCGTTTCACTGACCTTCTGTAACTCAAAGATCTTTCTGACTCTCTCAATGGCGTCGTCGATCTCATTGGCCGGTGGGAGGACCTGCGTGCTCCTGGCGCCCAATGAGAAGCCTCCATACCTGCAGAGAGAACAGAACCCCTGAGTGTGTTGGTGCAGCGACTAACCGGGCCGACGTTTTGAAACGGGTCGAGACACTGACCTGAATTCATTCACCCACACTTTGTTCTTCAGGCTGTGGAAACAGAAAAATTTAGTTCACCTTCCTGAAAGGGCTCAGGTGTGTGCTCAGGTGTGTGCTCAGGTGTGTGTGCTCAGGTGTGTGCTCAGGTGTGTGCTCAGGTGTGTGCTCAGGTGTGTGCTCAGGTGTGTGTGCTCAGGTGTGTGTGCAGGTGTGTGTGCAGGTGTGTGCGCTCAGGTGTGTGTGCTCAGGTGTGTGCTCAGGTGAGTGTGCTCAGGTGAGTGCTCAGGTGAGTGTGCTCAGGTGTGTGTGCAGGTGTGTGTGCAGGTGTGTGCGCTCAGGTGTGTGTGCTCAGGTGTGTGCTCAGGTGTGTGCTCAGGTGAGTGTGCTCAGGTGAGTGCTCAGGTGAGTGCTCAGGTGTGTGTGCTCAGGTGTGTGCTCAGGTGTGTGCTCAGGTGTGTGTGCTCAGGTGAGTGTGCTCAGGTGAGTGCTCAGGTGAGTGCTCAGGTGTGTGCTCAGGTGAGTGCTCAGGTGTGTGTGCTCAGGTGTGTGTGCTCAGGTGTGTGCTCAGGTGTGTGTGCTCAGGTGTGTGCTCAGGTGTGTGCTCAGGTGTGTGCTCAGGTGTGTGCTCAGGTGTGTGTGCTCAGGTGTGTGCTCAGGTGAGTGCTCAGGTGTGTGCTCAGGTGTGTGCTCAGGTGTGTGTGCTCAGGTGTGTGTGCTCAGGTGTGTGCTCAGGTGTGTGTGCTCAGGTGTGTGTGCTCAGGTGTGTGCTCAGGTGTGTGTGCTCAGGTGTGTGTGCTCAGGTGAGTGTGCTCAGGTGAGTGCTCAGGTGAGTGCTCAGGTGTGTGCTCAGGTGAGTGCTCAGGTGTGTGTGCTCAGGTGTGTGTGCTCAGGTGTGTGCTCAGGTGTGTGTGCTCAGGTGTGTGCTCAGGTGTGTGCTCAGGTGTGTGCTCAGGTGTGTGCTCAGGTGTGTGTGCTCAGGTGTGTGCTCAGGTGAGTGCTCAGGTGTGTGCTCAGGTGTGTGCTCAGGTGTGTGTGCTCAGGTGTGTGTGCTCAGGTGTGTGCTCAGGTGTGTGTGCTCAGGTGTGTGCTCAGGTGTGTGCTCAGGTGTGTGCTCAGGTGTGTGCTCAGGTGTGTGTGCTCAGGTGTGTGCTCAGGTGTGTGCTCAGGTGTGTGCTCAGGTGTGTGTGCTCAGGTGTGTGCTCAGGTGTGTGCTCAGGTGAGTCCGGTGTGTCTCACCTCTTTCCGATGATCTGAGCGTACGTCTTCACCAGGTAGTCGGAGATGTTTCTTCCCGTCAGGTTCTGCAGAGTGTCAGTGGCGCTCAGCTTCATCTGAACAAAGACAGTCGTCATTCAACCCGTTTGGTTCTGATGATTTATGTCGTAAAATGAATCCGATTTAAGCTCAAAGTCAAGTTGACAACTAGTTTTAACATTTGGGATGATTTCAGTGATTCTTCCCCTCAGGGGTCTCAGGGTTTTTAATCAGTCGCCTCCCACCTCTGGGCCTGTTATCGGACGCAGTTCTGGTTCAGAACCAGATGAGTTGCTGGTTTCAGCTCAGTGGGGGGCGGAGCTACGAAGCCAACCAGCTGAAGGTGTGTTCACTTCCATTCAGCTCGAATAAAACTAACCTTTTATACCACAACTCAATTCTGAACTCAGTTCTGGTGCCATTCAGATGTGGACCTGCAGGAGAACAAACTGTGGTCCTCCACAGAACCCCGGGAGCTTCAGGTGGGAGCAGGGAACCGGTGGTTCTTAGAAGGCTCTAAAGTTGAAGCTCTGAACTAGACCCAGAACCTGGTTTAAATTGTTCTGAAAGCAGCGAATCAGCCGATTTAACGGGTCGACTTCATGTCTGATCCCCGAGCAAAGACTGAAAACTTCCATTAAACCATATGGTAACACCCCCCAGTAGGCTCAGGTGGCCTGACCTCAGGGGGGGGCAGACCGCCAGCTCCAGCGGGGCACTCTGGGAGCATCCTCTTCTTGCCCTCACAGGTGCAGAAACAGGGCGGGGACGGGTCCTCCATCGTCCAGTTTCTGGAGCTGAACAGCTGCTGGATGTGCTCAGGGACTTCGGGGGTGTGCCAGTCCTCGTCACCCATCGTACAGGGGGCCTCTCTGAGGGGGGGGCAGAGTTAGGCCGAGTCAGAACAAAGAGAATGAGCCTGTTTGACAGTTAAAGACAGAAGAAGAAGAGTTCTTACGGGATGGAATATCCATCCATGCAGCGGGTCCCGAGGCCCGGAGAGTCCAATAGAGCGCTCAGTAGCTTCTGCATGTTGGCGTCTCCGGGAGCATCGTCACTGATGGGACAGACTCAGTCAGACCGCAGTGAGCAAACCTGATCTGCGCACATGGGACAGGTGCATACCTGATGAAGGTCACCTGGTCTTCGTACATCCACGGCTGCAGCTCCAGGCTGGGATACTTTCCAAAGGGGGGCACGATGAGGCTGAAGACCAGAGCGATGCAGACGAACACAGCCGGCAGAACAATCTGAAAACACACACAGCTTCGTCTTCCAGGTGACCCTCGCACAGAAGACGTGACGACAGCAGTGGTTGCAGGCGTACCTGAGCGAAGAAGCCCTTCCTGGAGCGCCGCGCGTAAAGGAAGCGTTTCCACATCAGAGCCACAAACTGCTGCCTCTTCAGGCTCCACCCGCTCACCTGGTGCGAGCCTTTACCGGCGATGCAGTTCAGCCAGTCCGTCTCCCTGCAGTCTGACAGGAAACAGCAGGTCACATGACCGAGCCTCACCTTCAGGTGTTCTCAGGTAAAACCATGACAGTCTGTGGTGCTGGCTGTATCCTTGTTCATTATTGGGTGAATTTGTGTGTCGTCGGGTACCAGCATCTCCCTCAGAATCGTTGCCATCGTGGTTGTCGTCGTCCTCCGTTAACGGCCTCAAACAGCTCTGGTGGTCTCCTCCTCCGAAGGCATGGGTCCTTCTGCGCCTCCAAACAGGAAGTGTACCATCTGAACACAAACATGTGACTTCACACTCTTATTTTCAAAGATGTTCCAGTCAGAAGTCCCTTGCTGCTCACCTGAGGGCACCTCTGTGTCGACGCCGTTATCTTCAGCAACTTTCAGGAAAATCTACAAAAACAGGAAACAGTAAAAGTGTCACAAGAAGATCTCTGACTTCATCTGATCACACGAGGTCTGCTGGTTTTATTGTTTCAAACGCTCCCACCTCCTCCAGCGTGGTGTCGGACACGCCGTAGCTGGAGATGCCGAGGTCAGACAGCTTCAGGTCCAGGTCTTTGAAGAGCTCTACAAAGGCGCCGTCCTTGGCGGCGCTGTATGGCAGGACGTAGGTCAGCTCGTGTCCCAGGTCCTCCACCAGGCGGGCAGCAGGGATGTGCCGCAGGATCAGGGCCGACACCAGAGACGTGTCCGGTGGAGCAAAGGGGGCGATGCAGATGGATGCCGCGGGGCCGTTCTCTGAGGACGGAGACAGATTTAGCTCCATCTGAAGGTGAACAAATCAAACGCTGTGCAGAAACAGAGAGCTCACCGATGGTGGCTGCCTCACTTTCATGTTCGCTGCCGAGTCCCGCGTCGCTGCTGCTGACTGAGGCACCATCTTCTTCCTGAAACATACCAAACGATGTCAGAGTAACGGGGCCACACCGGCATGGCCATTACCAAAGAAAGTACTACACAGAATTCTAAGAAGGTGCAGCGTGAGTCTGGTGCAAATCAACAAGGAGTTCTGTTGGTGTGGACCGGTATCTGGCCCCTGTGGACCAGTATCTGGCCCCTGGGGACCGGTATCTGGCCCCTGGGGACCGGTATCTGGCCCCTGTGGACCGGTATCTGGCCCCTGTGGACCGGTATCTGGCCCCTGGGGACCGGTATCTGGCCCCTGGGGACCGGTAACTGGCCCCTGTGGACCGGTATCTGGCCCCTGTGGACCGGTATCTGGTCTCTGTGGACCGGTATCTGGCCTCTGTGGACCGGTATCTGGCCTCTGTGGACCGGTATCTGGCCCCTGTGTACCGGTATCTGGCCCCTGTGGACCGGTATCTGGTCCCTGTGGACCGGTATCTGGCCCCTGGGGACCGGTATCTGGCCCCTGTGGACCGGTATCTGGTCCCTGTGGACCGGTATCTGGCCCCTGGGGACCGGTATCTGGCCCCTGTGGACCGGTATCTGGCCCCTGGGGACCGGTATCTGGCCCCTGTGGACCAGTATCTGGCCCCTGGGGACCGGTATCTGGCCCCTGTGGACCGGTATCTGGCCTCTTTGGACCGATATCTGGCCCCTGGGGACCGGTATCTGGCCCCTGTGGACCGGTATCTGGCCCCTGGGGACCGGTATCTGGCCCCTGTGGACCGGTATCTGGCCCCTGTGGACCGGTAACTGGCCCCTGTGGATCGGTATCTGGCCCCTGGGGACCGGTATCTGGCCCCTGTGGACCGGTATCTGGCCCCTGTGGACCGGTAACTGGCCCCTGGGGACCGGTATCTGGCCCCTGGGGACCGGTATCTGGCCTCTGTGGATCGGTATCTGGCCCCTGGGGACCGGTATCTGGCCCCTGGGGACCGGTATCTGGACTGTGATTCACACCTTTTTGCTGAAGGACACGGTGCTGGAGGAGTTCCTGCAGGAACTGAGTGATGGTTCCGGGTCTTTCTTCACCAGCGTCAGGTAGTAACCCGTCCCCAGCTGGTTCTTCAGATACAAAGAGGAACCGACGCAGCACAGCTTGCCATGGGAGATGATGGCGATGCGGTCACCCAGGATGTCAGCCTCATCCATGTGGTGTGTCGAGAGGATGATGGTCCGACCTGACAGAAGAATGAATGTTAAAGGAACCAGCTGGACACCAATCACCAAACAGCAGGTGGACCGGACCAATCGGAGAGTCTCACCCTGTCTGTATTTCAGCAGCAGGTCCCAGATTCCTCTGCGGGCGTAGGGGTCAACGCCGGCCGTGGGCTCGTCCAGGATCACCACCTTGGACCCGCCGACGAAGGCCAGAGCCACGGACAGCTTCCTCTGCATGCCCCCGGACAGAGTGCTGGTCCTGGACCTGCGCTTGTGTGGCAGCCCTGTGTCCCGCAGGATGTGTTCGATCTCACCTTTCACCTGCTCCTCTGACAGGCCTTTGAGACGGGCGTAGAACCAGATGTGCTCCTCTACCGTCAACCTGGGGGTGCAACGCCACACAGACAGGTCAGGTGACCAAACAGACAGGTGTTTCCACCAGAAACCGGTTTAGATGTCATTAAAGACAGCAGAGCGCCATACTCACATGCTGAAAAGCACGTTGTGCTGAGGACAGACGCCCAGGCTCTGTCGTATGGCGCTCAACTCCGTCCGGATGTCTTTGCCCAGGATGTAGGCGGTGCCTGAGGTGGGCGGGAACAGGCCAGTCAGGATGGACCTGCAGAGAGGAGACGTAAACATCCAGGAAGTGGAACTATAACCACACCTGTGGGAGTTTCTGTATCAATACCAGCAGGTGACGTCGTGGACTCACATGGTCGTGGTTTTTCCGGCGCCGTTGTGTCCCAGGAAAGAAGTGATTTGTCCCTCGTAGAATCCGAGAGTCAGTCCGTCTACCGCCAGCTTCTTACCGTGATGGTAAATCTTCACCAGGTTCTCGATGTAGACTCCTGGCTCCAGGTGATTTGGCTCCTCCTCCACACACACTGCTGAAAACAGGGAAACACACCTTAATGGCTCACGAAGCTCAGGAAGTCTGCTTTTTTTCCTCTGATCTTCATAGATGCTGTTTACAGGTGAAGCTGTAGCTCCCCCCGGTGACCAGTTGTGGTCATTGCAGGCTCACCTGCAGGATTTCCTTTCCGGTTCAGGGGTACTTTGCTGGACTTTCCATCCTTCTCCCCAAACCAGTAAGACTTGGTGAAGGGGAAGTACCAGGGCCGAGGGATCCCATACTGACCTGAGGACAAACCGATCAGATCAGAACCAAATCCGGAAACACAGTCTGCTGACAAACTGCTGAAGCAGCATGATGAAGAGAAGGCCTTACCTGGATACACAGCCTCGATGTACCAGGTGAGTACTCCGTACAGGAAGGAGTCAAAGTACATGACGAGGATGGTAGTCCGGAGGCTGAATTCGTCCTCCTGAAGAGGACTTGACACCAGGTTCTTCCACTGGATACCAACTCCCTGTTCCTCGAACAGCGCAAAGTACTCACAGCCGAAGCCGAATGCCACAGGGGACAGGAGGCTCTGCAAGACAGGAGGACATGTGACTCACTCAGGCCAATCATTGCACAGCAAAGCGAGGGAAAGGTGAGGAGGCTCACAGCTAACACTTTGGTTCCATAGCCAATGTAGTCCTGCCAGGCGACACAGAGCACGTAGGGCAGGTAGAGCGTGAAGTAGATGATTCCCCCGCAGGCGGCGGCCAGGTTTGCCCGGGCGAACGCAGTGCTGATGAGGAAACACTGCATGATGGTGACGACCGCGTAGGATCCCAGGAAGAGGAAGATGACGCCAGGGTCACTGTACGGCAGCAGGTTTCCCTTCTGCACAGGACGCAGAGACACCAGTTGGTTTAAAGACACTGATGGGTTTACGTGTTCACCACTGACCTGGTTAAGGATTCCACAGCATAGAACCAGGACAAACTCTATTCAAACTACTCTACAGGTAGGTTTACTTTGCTTTTATCCTTCTAATCAGCGCCAAACTGAAGTTTGGGGGTGCTCGTCACCTTGAGCAGCAGCACCAGCAGTCCGGCGCTGATCAGCAGAGGAATCAGGCTGCTGATGAACCAGCTGAACCACAGGATGCCGTTATCCAACCCCATAATCCTCATGGTCTCCTTCAGCCGAGCCTCCTTCTCGTACACAACGCTCTTCAGGATAATTGACACCGAGTACATCCAGGCCAGCGTCATGAAGAGCGGCATGGAGCGGCTCATAACCCGCAGGAAGCTTGACAGAGACAGAGACACATTTCAGAGCGAGTCGCAGCGCATCAGACAGGTCGAGCCGCCGTGAGTCGTCTTACATGTCGTCCACATAGCAGGGGTACGGCATCTGCTGGATGTACACTCCTGTCTTCTCCTTGGTGCCCGTCATCGCCCTGATGATGCCCTGCTCGATAACATCCTGCAGGTATGAGAACCCACCCCAGATATACCGCATATCCTCAAACGGGTCAGCACGGGGTCCTGGGTCCCAGTACCTAAAGAGGGGGAAGGGGAAACGTTTTGAAATTAAAGTCTCTCTGTGGTCTGTGATGGCGAGCTAACAGCTGCTCAGATCCGGGCCGCAGAGGAGAGAATTTTCCTCATCTGGTTCAAGCAAACATCATTTAAAGTGAATTTACACCTGGCAGATATTCACTTAGTTCTTCAATTGTTGCAAACACACAAATGTCCCTTTAAAGTGTACCCATCATTACCTGGATGTTCGGTTCCAAGGCTGGGAAATGCTAACCTAAGCTAACTAGCGATAGCTTCATCTGACCGTCTGACACTGGATGCTGAACATGACAGGAACCTGCTGCCTGTGCAGTGGCTCGCTGTCTAAGATCACCACTCAAGAACATTTTCATCTGCTTTTAACTATTTTCACACAAACACGTCACAACTAACGGCGGCGGCGGCGTTCATAAACAGCGGATGGAGGCGGATCAGCGCCGCATCGTACAGGAAGCCGGATGGAGGCGGCTCAGCGCCGCATCGTACAGGAAGCCGGATGGAGGCGGATCAGCGCCGCATCCTACAGGAAGCCGGATGGAGGCGGCTCAGCGCCGCATCGTACAGGAAGCCGGACGTCGGCGCATTAGTTGGCTTTCAAAGGTTTGTGTGAAAAGTCCTTACGCGTCTTTGATCTTGTTGGTCCGCTCCACGTTGTCGATGTCCATGCGGATCTTGTAGTTGAGTTTGGCCGGCAGCTTGGTGGCATTGAGCGGGATGTCTGGGAACACAATGCCCGCCCAGAACTTCCTGTCCTCCAGTAACAGCATGGACTGGTTGACCAGGTGCTCCTCGCTGGAGACGGGCTCCAGTTTGTCCAGGTTCACACACTGATGCACACAGACACACCATCAGGTCATGTGATCACTCACAGCGCCGTCACCTGAAATCACCTGTCAGTCATCACTGACCTCCATGAAGCGGGAGATGCTCATGATGGCCTGGTCCGTCTCGTTGAAGACCTGCCTCCAGGTGAGCGCGCTGCCCGGTGGGCGCCGGTCGTCCGTCTGCTTGGACAAGAAGTCGGAGACTTCTGCCACGGTCCAGTCGGTGTTGGCCAGCTGAGCGTGGAACAAGCTGGCGCTGGCGTTGTTCTTCAGTAGAGTCTGAACCACAGAGAGGAGTTGTTCTCAGGTCATCACAAAACAAAAGCAATGGGGGGTGGGAGGGGCCCGCTTACCCTGATCAGGTCCATTTGCTGACTGTTCTCCATGAAGTCCCAGACTTTGGGTCTCATCTCCTCCCACATGCCACCCAGGTCCCTGAACACACCAAGCTCTTGGAAAGTCCGGTTCACCTGAACGCACCACAGACAGAAATACAGGTGAGTCTCTTGCACCTCCCCCACACATTTGTTTCTATACCTTAAAAACACGCTGGGGGGCGCCAGCGAGCGACTGATGGAGTAAGACGCATAACTCTGAGCTCCTGGAGAGTAAATTACATCAAATCTACAAATTACATTCAACACCTTACAAAAGCTTCATCAGTGCACTGAAGGAAGACAAAGAGAGTCCAAGTGAAGTCGATGGCGTCTAATCTTTGAAAACCACAACACCTCCTGGGGTAAAGGTTCAGGTAGCCCCACCTCGGCCCGAGCCCAGGAACACACCATGGACATCACATCGATCAAGACAGATATCCTCTCCTCACTATCCTCTAATATAGTACACAAATTAAAATAAAGTCATTCAACACTCACAAAATCGGACGAAATTGCTTCTGCTGAATTTTACACATCCTGCACCAATGATAAAGAATTGGCACAGTTTTTGAAAGATATTAACTTAAAACAGTTATCTGAGCTGGTAGCAAAGGAGCTAGATCAAATAATCGGAAACACTACAGGCTAAAAACTACGTTAAAAACATGGTAAAAGCCCTGGAACATTAAAAAAGATAGTGGCACCCTTGCTGCTAAAAGCCTAACATCATGATGTTATCATAAGTATGGAACCCTGGCACCAAACATAAAGAAGGAAAGGGTCAAAACGATGGCCATGGAGATAAATAATACAGTAGTGGGTTTAAATGGCCCAAAGATGGAATTAAATATTTTGACATCAGAATTCTCCCCCTGTTAGAAAACTTATTTCACGTGAATTACAGACCATAATACTAAATATTAGTGAGGAGTTGGACAGATGGTCGATGCTTCCCTTATCCATCCTAAACTACTCCAGATCCAGATGCTTCCTGCAAACATTCCCAAATCTACATCTGATAAACTAGACCAGCTGATTTAAAAATTATATGGCAAACGTCCCAGGGTTGGACTAAAAACACTTCAGCTATCCAAATCACAGGGGCCTCAAACGTCAGGTTGTGTTCTGGGCTGCTCTGGGGAGACCCTCAACAGCATGGCTGTAAGTTTCTGTATGTTCAAGGTGGCATTAAGAAAAGCACACGCTAACGGCCTTTACAGACTCTGCCTTTCCTAGATGTTTCGCTTGGTGAGATTCAAATGAGCGAGTGGAAAAGAAAACTAAAATCTTATGGGCTGTGGTCCTGTGGACCTCACAAACCTACAGCAACTTCATAAAGATGGGTGTTTTAAATAATTTGAACAGTTAAAATAGGAATTTACACAGTTTTTCAGGTATTTATAACTAAGAGACTTTAGAAACATAGAGAGTGGACTAAAATCCTAGAGCCCAATCCTAGAGATAAATTATAGGTAGTGGAAATAAGAAAATTATCTGTTTATAGATTCCAACGAAACTCTTCAGATTAAAGAAAAATGGGAAAATGAGATGAACATAGGACCGGTGGGAGGAAATATGTACAGCAGCACATCGAGTAACACATGGCAGGAATCAGGTGGAAGGTAATAATAAGATTCTTTAGGACACCAGAAATCACATCCAAAATGGGGCCCAAGCACTCAGATACCTGCTGGAGAAGTTGTGGTAACCTTACTCTCATACTTTGGACATCTCCTAAACTAAACTAAATTTAGGACGTGGTCTTTGAGGCACTTGGAAAAGCATTTTAGAAAAATTTGCATAAAGATCCCAAGATGGTAAATGACCAAATGACATCATTGGAAGAGGAAAAAATACCTTTTACAAATATTACTGCTTGCAGCTCTTAAATGTATTACAGTCAAATGGTTAAAACCCTCCAAACATATAATATATGGACTGAAAAGGGAAATCTATCATATGGAATAAATAACTTGAGGCTTCAAAAAGATATATTTGTTAACAGATGGAGAATACTAACGCAGTAAAAGTCACATTATTTTTATTTTATATTATTTTGCTTTATTTTATTTCACTTCATTTTCATTTACATGCTTATTATTTAATTACTTATAGCTCTGTTTGTGTGCTACTCTTGTTTAATTATTATTCTTTAATGCTGTATTAAGCAGATCATAGATGACAAACAGCACACTAAATGTGAATTATAAGCTGTAAAAATTCAGCTAAAAACACCTGCTTAATACAGATTCATTTTGGAGGTCCACCTGCACAGGTGTACTCAGCTTAATGTTCCCATACCTGCTGTCATTTTCTGCATTAGGTCCTGTCTCTTTAAGAGCCCCTCCCACACAGACCCAGTGTGCTCTGAGTGGTCAGACTGAAAGTGATGTCATACCTCGTGGATGATCCTCTGTGTGGCGGGGGTGTGGGGGGTGTACAGGATCTTCCCCAGCAGCAGAGGCTTCAGAGCCTGCCAGATCATCCGGGACATCGGGTTCGAGTCCATGTTCCTCACCAGGCTGTTACAGTACGGAGCTGCAACACGTGCACACATTCAGAGGTTACTCCTGCCTGAGCAAAGCTGACGTGCACGAATCCGTCACCAGCGTAAACGTCTTCAAACGCGCGAATCCGTTACCAGCGTAAACTTCATTAAACGCACGAATCCGTTACCAGTGTAAACTTCTTCAAACGCACGAATCCGTTACCAGCGTAAACTTCTTCAAACGCACGAGTCCGTTACCAGCGTAAACTTCTTCAAACGCACGAGTCCGTTACCAGCGTAAACTTCATTAAACGCACGAATCCGTTACCAGTGTAAACTTCTTCAAACGCACGAGTCCGTTACCAGCGTAAACTTCTTCAAACGCACGAATCCGTTACCAGCGTAAACTTCTTCAAACGCACGAATCCGTTACCAGCGTAAACTTCTTCAAACGCACGAATCCGTTACCAGCGTAAACTTCTTCAAACGCACGAATCCGTTACCAGCGTAAACTTCTTCAAACGCACGAGTCCGTTACCAGCGTAAACTTCATTAAACGCACGAATCCGTTACCAGTGTAAACTTCTTCAAACGCACGAGTCCGTTACCAGCGTAAACTTCTTCAAACGCACGAATCCGTTACCAGCGTAAACTTCATTAAACGCACGAATCCGTCACCAGCGTAAACTTCTTCAAACGCGCGAATCCGTTACCAGCGTAAACTTCATTAAACGCACGAATCCGTTACCAGCGTAAAGTTCTTCAAACGCACGAATCCTTTACCAGCATAAACTTCTTTAAACGCACGAATCCGTTACCAGCGTAAACTTCTTCAAACGCACGAATCCGTTACCAGCGTAAACTTCATCAAACGCACGAATCCGTTACCAGCGTAAACTTCTTCAAACGCACGAATCCGTTACCAGCGTAAACTTCTTCAAACGCACGAATCCGTTACCAGCGTAAACTTCTTCAAACGCACGAATCCGTTACCAGCGTAAACTTCTTCAAACGCACGAATCCGTTACCAGCGTAAACTTCATTAAACGCACGAATCCGTTACCAGTGTAAACTTCTTCAAACGCACGAATCCGTTACCAGCGTAAACTTCTTCAAACGCACGAGTCCGTTACCAGCGTAAACTTCTTCAAACGCACGAGTCCGTTACCAGCGTAAACTTCATTAAACGCACGAATCCGTTACCAGTGTAAACTTCTTCAAACGCACGAGTCCGTTACCAGCGTAAACTTCTTCAAACGCACGAATCCGTTACCAGCGTAAACTTCTTCAAACGCACGAATCCGTTACCAGCGTAAACTTCTTCAAACGCACGAATCCGTTACCAGCGTAAACTTCTTCAAACGCACGAATCCGTTACCAGCGTAAACTTCTTCAAACGCACGAGTCCGTTACCAGCGTAAACTTCATTAAACGCACGAATCCGTTACCAGTGTAAACTTCTTCAAACGCACGAGTCCGTTACCAGCGTAAACTTCTTCAAACGCACGAATCCGTTACCAGCGTAAACTTCATTAAACGCACGAATCCGTCACCAGCGTAAACTTCTTCAAACGCGCGAATCCGTTACCAGCGTAAACTTCATTAAACGCACGAATCCGTTACCAGCGTAAAGTTCTTCAAACGCACGAATCCTTTACCAGCATAAACTTCTTTAAACGCACGAATCCGTTACCAGCGTAAACTTCTTCAAACGCACGAATCCGTTACCAGCGTAAACTTCATCAAACGCACGAATCCGTTACCAGCGTAAACTTCTTCAAACGCACGAATCCGTTACCAGCGTAAACTTCTTCAAACGCACGAATCCGTTACCAGCGTAAACTTCTTCAAACGCACGAATCCGTTACCAGCGTAAACTTCTTCAAACGCACGAATCCGTTACCAGCGTAAACTTCTTTAAACGCACGAATCCGTTACCAGCGTAAACTTCTTCAAACGCACGAATCCGTTACCAGCGTAAACTTCTTCAAACGCACGAATCCGTTACCAGCGTAAACTTCTTTAAACGCACGAATCCGTCACCAGCGTAAACTTCTTCAAACGCACGAATCCGTTACCGGCGTAAACTTCTTCAAACGCACGAATCCGTTACCAGCGTAAACTTCTTTAAACGCACGAATCCGTTACCAGCGTAAACTTCTTCAAACGCACGAATCCGTTACCAGCGTAAACTTCTTCAAACGCACGAATCCGTTACCAGCGTAAACTTCTTCAAACGCACGAATCCGTTACCAGCGTAAACTTCTTCAAACGCACGAATCCGTTACCAGCGTAAACGTCTTAAAACGCACGAATCCGTTACCAGCGTAAACTTCTTCAAACGCACGAATCCGTTACCAGCGTAAACTTCTTCAAACGCACGAATCCGTTACCAGCGTAAACTTCTTCAAACGCACGAATCCGTTACCAGCGTAAACTTCTTCAAACGCACAAATCCGTCACCAGCGTAAACTTCTTCAAACGCACGAATCCGTTACCAGCGTAAACTTCTTCAAACGCACGAATCCGTTACCAGCGTAAACTTCATTAAACGCACGAATCCGTTACCAGCGTAAACTTCTTTAAACGCACGAATCCGTTAACAGCGTAAACTTCTTCAAACGCACGAATCCGTTACCGGCGTAAACTTCTTCAAACGCACGAATCCGTTACCAGCGTAAACTTCTTCAAACGCACGAATCCGTTACCAGCGTAAACTTCTTCAAACGCACGAATCCGTTACCAGCGTAAACTTCTTCAAACGCACGAATCCGTTACCAGCGTAAACTTCTTCAAACGCACGAATCCGTTACCAGTGTAAACTTCTTCAAACGCACGAATCCGTTACCAGCGTAAACTTCTTCAAACGCACGAGTCCGTTACCAGCGTAAACTTCATTAAACGCACGAATCCGTTACCAGTGTAAACTTCTTCAAACGCACGAGTCCGTTACCAGCGTAAACTTCTTCAAACGCACGAATCCGTTACCAGCGTAAACTTCATTAAACGCACGAATCCGTCACCAGCGTAAACTTCTTCAAACGCGCGAATCCGTTACCAGCGTAAACTTCATTAAACGCACGAATCCGTTACCAGCGTAAAGTTCTTCAAACGCACGAATCCTTTACCAGCATAAACTTCTTTAAACGCACGAATCCGTTACCAGCGTAAACTTCTTCAAACGCACGAATCCGTTACCAGCGTAAACTTCATCAAACGCACGAATCCGTTACCAGCGTAAACTTCTTCAAACGCACGAATCCGTTACCAGCGTAAACTTCTTCAAACGCACGAATCCGTTACCAGCGTAAACTTCTTCAAACGCACGAATCCGTTACCAGCGTAAACTTCTTCAAACGCACGAATCCGTTACCAGCGTAAACTTCTTTAAACGCACGAATCCGTTACCAGCGTAAACTTCTTCAAACGCACGAATCCGTTACCAGCGTAAACTTCTTCAAACGCACGAATCCGTTACCAGCGTAAACTTCTTTAAACGCACGAATCCGTCACCAGCGTAAACTTCTTCAAACGCACGAATCCGTTACCGGCGTAAACTTCTTCAAACGCACGAATCCGTTACCAGCGTAAACTTCTTTAAACGCACGAATCCGTTACCAGCGTAAACTTCTTCAAACGCACGAATCCGTTACCAGCGTAAACTTCTTCAAACGCACGAATCCGTTACCAGCGTAAACTTCTTCAAACGCACGAATCCGTTACCAGCGTAAACTTCTTCAAACGCACGAATCCGTTACCAGCGTAAACGTCTTAAAACGCACGAATCCGTTACCAGCGTAAACTTCTTCAAACGCACGAATCCGTTACCAGCGTAAACTTCTTCAAACGCACGAATCCGTTACCAGCGTAAACTTCTTCAAACGCACGAATCCGTTACCAGCGTAAACTTCTTCAAACGCACAAATCCGTCACCAGCGTAAACTTCTTCAAACGCACGAATCCGTTACCAGCGTAAACTTCTTCAAACGCACGAATCCGTTACCAGCGTAAACTTCATTAAACGCACGAATCCGTTACCAGCGTAAACTTCTTTAAACGCACGAATCCGTTAACAGCGTAAACTTCTTCAAACGCACGAATCCGTTACCGGCGTAAACTTCTTCAAACGCACGAATCCGTTACCAGCGTAAACTTCTTCAAACGCACGAATCCGTTACCAGCGTAAACTTCTTCAAACGCACGAATCCGTTACCAGCGTAAACTTCTTCAAACGCACGAATCCGTTACCAGCGTAAACTTCTTCAAACGCACGAATCCGTTACCAGTGTAAACTTCTTCAAACGCACGAATCCGTTACCAGCGTAAACTTCTTCAAACGCACGAATCCGTTACCAGCGTAAACTTCTTCAAACGCACGAATCAGTTACCAGCGTAAACTTCTTCAAACGCACGAATCCGTTACCAGCGTAAACGTCTTCAAACGCACGAATCCGGTACAGAGTTGTAAACTGCTGAAGGTAGTTTACAACTCTGTAAACTTTACAACTCTGACCTGAGTGTAAGAATGAGTTTGTAAAGCAAACCCAAAGGACCCAAAGGTTAAACGAGGTCACTTTGAGCCGAACCCCCCCCAGCGAAACCAGCAGGACCCTCAGGACTCACTGGAGGAGTTGTCGTAGAGCACGCCGGCCTCGTCCTCGCTGCTGTTGTGGTTCCCGAACAAAGCCTTGTAGTTGCTGTCTTCGTACCAGTTCAGAGATTTGATCTGCAGGCCGCCGCCCTCGGGGTGACCGCACACGATCCTGGAGACGGCCTGGTACATGGTGCTGGGAGAGGAGGTGGCGTTCTGCGTCAGGAAGATGATCTCGTTCCTCAGGTCGACCCAACTCTTCATCCCAGCCAGCTGGAGTCAGGAGACACAGAAGAGACAAACAGTGAAGAACTACCTGGAGCAGAACCGGGCCGATGCCTCCGTTCGCAGGTTCTGGAGCAGAACCGGGCCGATGCCTCCGTTCGCAGGTTCTGGAGCAGAACCGGGCCGATGCCTCCGTTCGCAGGTTCTGGAGCAGAACCGGGCCGATGCCTCCGTTCGCAGGTTCTGGAGCAGAACCGGGCCGATGCCTCAGTTCGCAGGTTCTGGAGCAGAACCGGGCCGATGCCTCCGTTCGCAGGTTCTGGAGCAGAACCGGGCCGATGCCTCCGTTCGCAGGTTCTGGAGCAGAACCGGGCCGATGCCTCCGTTCGCAGGTTCTGGAGCAGAACCGGGCCGATGCCTCCGTTCGCAGGTTCTGGAGCAGAACCGGGCCGATGCCTCCGTTCGCAGGTTCTGGAGCAGAACCGGGCCGATGTCTCCGTTCGCAGGTTCTGGAGCAGAACCGGGCCGATGCCTCCGTTCGCAGGTTCTGGAGCAGAACCGGGCCGATGCCTCATCGCCGTCTGAGCCGACTTTGTGCTGCTGCCTTCACTGACCCTCAGAAATACGGACGTTAGTTTAATTTTTCTTTTTACCTTCGAGGAGACTTTTTTTTTCAAAAGATCTAAACTGAAGGTTTACCCTGTCAGCTGATCTAATGTTTCCAGAGGAGGGGAAGTGCCGAGTCATGGAAACGCCCTGAGGTGATGCAGTTTATCAGCTGATCAGAATCACACAGGAGACAGAAGTCATGAAACCGTCGGTGTCTGAACATGCTGCTGCAGCTGGAGGGTTTGATCTGATCACTAAAACATGGCGGCCGGTCCCCCTTCTGAGCCTGAAAATAAATCTGGGACATCAGCAGGAAGAGCACGTGGCGTCCTCTTGGTGCAACTTAAAGTGAATCAGTCAGAGTTGGACGGATAATCGAACTTATCTCACCAAGAGGAACCGATTACAGATGATAACATACAGCAATAAACCCGAGGGAGGATGATAAAAGACACTAAACTGAGCTGAAACAACATTAAACACTCAGCAGTTTGACTTCCTGTAGGAGAACAGACCCGATTAGCCCCAAACACAACAAATGGACAGAACCGGATGAAATGCTCCTCATGAACTAAATGATGCTGAAGTCCAAACTGGAGAATAAAACCAGCTCCTTAAGCCTCTGAGTCCAGATGCAACTAAAGCTGAGAATAAGGCTGAAAAGCAACAAAAAGACCTCCGATCAGCATCCTTTCCTCCTGAAACACATCACCAGGTTAAAGTCAGACGGAGGAAAACTGCTCAGCTGTGATCTGGGTCTGGACCTCCAGATGTTCAGTAAATGTTCTGCAGAACCAGCTGCAGAGGCTTCATCCGATGGATCTGATCCAGATGTTACAGGAAGGTTCTGTCAGATATCAGAGATGATCCTTTCTCTCATAAAGGAGCTCATTAAGGGAGGAAGGTTCTGAACACACTGCTGGACCGGGCCCTGGACCGGACCCTGGACCGGGCCCTGGACCGGGCCCTGGACGATCATTAACAGGTAAACTGATGGACAGCCAACAGCCAATGAGGAAGAAGCAGAACCAGCTCCAGCTGTGAGCGTTTCTTTATGATCAATCATCTGTGCGTTAAACAGCTGGACTAAGGAGGGTGTGTCCAAACAGAACCAGTCCAAACAGAACCAGTCCAAACAGAACCAGTCCTGACCTGCAGAGCTCATACAGAACCACAGCTCATTGAGAGAGTTGGACCTGCAGCTCGGTGATTCTCAGCTGATCAGCAGAAGTGAAACGCAGCCCAGGGATCCGAGGTCCGGTTTCTCCCTGACAGACATACGGTTCAGTTTCTGGTTCTGCAGAACCGTCTGCAACGAGCGGCGTATTCAGAGGTGTTGACAACAAAGAGAGACGAAGAGAGTCGAAGGTTATGGCGCTCTGATCCGATTGGCCGCTGCTTTGTCCAATCACTTTGTTTCGAGGTTCTGTTTCAAACCCGGTTTGAACCGGTGTCTGACCTCAGTTTCCTCACAGGAACTGGAGGATGATGTCACAGATGATGTCACTGATGACGGACTCGTCAGCTGCTCTTCTTCATGTGAAACACTTCCTTTTCACTGGAGCAGAAGAAGTGCTGAAAGGCTGAATCTGCAGTTTTCTCTGAGTCACATGAAGCAGCGGTTCTGTCTGTCCGATAAAAACAGTTTGACTCAACTTTGCCCTGAATATCAAACTGTTCTCACCACAAAGCAGCGGCTGGTTGCTCTGATGCCCCCCCCCCCCTACAGACGGGTTTCTGTGGCGCCCCCTGTGGTCGCCGGTGCCCCCCCCCCTACAGACGGGGACTGTTTGTTGGTTCCTCTCCTGAGGAGACGACCCTTTGGGGCTTTGTTCAGCTGGAGCTGCCTTCATGTGGACTCAAACACTCAGAGCTGCCAAGGAAACCCAGTGGCCTCGGTTCTGCCTCGGTGCCCCCCCCCTACAGACGGGTGCATGTGGCCTCGGTTCTGCCTCGGTGCCCCCCCCTACAGACGGGTGCATGTGGCCTCGGTTCTGCCTCGGTGCCCCCCCCCCCCCCCCTACAGACGGGTGCATGTGGCCTCGGTGCCCCCCCCCTACAGACGGGTGCATGTGGCCTCGGTTCTGCCTCGGTGCCCCCCCCCCACAGACGGGTGCATGTGGCCTCGGTTCTGCCTCGGTGCCCCCCCCCCACAGACGGGTGCATGTGGCCTCGGTTCTGCCTCGGTGCCCCCCCCTACAGACGGGTGCATGTGGCCTCGGTTCTGCCTCGGTGCCCCCCCCCTACAGACGGGTGCATGTGGCCTCGGTTCTGCCTCGGTGCCCCCCCCCTACAGACGGGTGCATGTGGCCTCGGTTCTGCCTCGGTGCCCCCCCCCTACAGACGGGTGCATGTGGCCTCGGTTCTGCCTCGGTGCCCCCCCCCCCCACAGACGGGTGCATGTGGCCTCGGTTCTGCCTCGGTGCCCCCCCCCTACAGACGGGTGCATGTGGCCTCGGTTCTGCCTCGGTGCCCCCCCCTACAGACGGGTGCATGTGGCCTCGGTTCTGCCTCGGTGCCCCCCCCCTACAGACGGGTGCATGTGGCCTCGGTTCTGCCTCGGTGCCCCCCCCTACAGACGGGTGCATGTAGCCTCGGTTCTGCCTCGGTGCCCCCCCCTACAGACGGGTGCATGTAGCCTTGGTTCTGCCTCGGTGCCCCCCCCCTACAGACGGGTGCATGTGGCCTCGGTTCTGCCTCGGTGCCCCCCCCTACAGACGGGTGCATGTGGCCTCGGTTCTGCTCAAACCACCGGGTCCCTGCAGAATGAACTCTGTGATGTCACATCCTGCCCAGGACTGCGACACCATCACAGCTGATCCGGGGGGTCTTACCTCCACGGCCAGCGACCCCAGACTGTCCAGGAGGTTATTGGTGGCTCTGGCCACCTGGCGCACGGCTTCTGGGTCGGACCTGACGTCCCTCTGAGAAAAACACAGACACACAGCTTCAGGTTGCAGCTCAAACAGCTTCTCTAAGGTCCAAACCCGGTTCTGTTCAACACCAACACCGTTTAAACTGAATTCTGCTGTTATTTTTCGTGTTTCCCCTCCTCCTGGTGGAGGTTCTGCAGGACAAACACCTGATGGAGGTTCTGCAGGACACCTGATGGAGGTTCTGCAGAACACCTGGTGGAGGTTCTGTGGAACAAACACCTGGTGGAGGTTCTGTGGAACAAACACCTGGTGGAGGTTCTGCAGGACAAACACCTGGTGGAGGTTCTGCGGAACAAACACCTGGTGGAGGTTCTGCAGAACACACCTGATGGAGGTTCTGCAGGACACACACCTGATGGAGGTCTGGTCTTATCTCGGTCTCAGAACATTTTTTAATAACTAAATGCAGCAGTAAGAGCTTCAGGGGCAGAGTTCCTGCCTTCATCGTTATCATCGTCGGTTTTTCTGATTTGACGCTTTTTTTTTTGATGACTCAGCTTGTTTCTAATCGATATAACCGGGGAGCTTCTGATTGGCTGTTTTCGGGTCCTCGGCTGACCTCGGCTGCTGCTGTGGAAACCGGCTGCAGCTCGTAGATTTCTGCACACAAAAGGCGCCGAGCCTCAGTGACACTGCTGCACTGAAGCCTTCACACTCTTTAAAGCCGTCTCCAGGCTACGAAAAGCGAGCCTTCAGGGAGCCGGGGCGGGCCAGGACTCGCCTCCTCCCACGCAGCGCCGAGCCGCACCGTGTCACCTGAGGACACGCCCCACGCCGACCTCAGCTCAGCCAGAGGCAGCCTCAGGGCGAGGAGAGGAGGAACCAGGACCCGACGGGCTGCAGCTTCACACAGAACCAAAGACACCAAACATGAACCCAGATCCTACCCGGACCGGTTTGAAGAAGTCCAGGTTGCTCAGGAAGTGTTCCTCAGCGCGGTTCAGCCACACCACCGGCGCCCGGCAGATGGTTTCCTGGACCAGTGCCACCACCTGCTGGTCCGCGATTCTCACAAAGTCCTCCAGGTTCTGCTTGGCCCCCTTCTGGGGACACATGTCCCTCAGGTGGGCCCCGAAACCTCCGAGGAGGACCTGGGACACAAACCAGAGCAGAGGGAAGACTTTCAAACCATCTTTATCTTTTCATGTTTCATCCCAAATTCAGCACCAACAGGGTCTCTGGGCTTTTATTTCTAATCTCTGCACCTCATCACTGAAATATTCAGGATTTCCCTCAGCGATCTCTAGTTTTGTTTTATGCATTCAGCTTTTATCCAAAGCAGCTTACAGGTAGGCAGGTAGGGTGGGGGGGGTTTACCTAAGGACCCTACAGGAGGTAATAGGGTTAGGGTTAGGTAGTACCTTTCATGCAGGGGATTTGAACCCAGATCTCCCACACAGAAGGTGCCAATGATACCACTACTAACCCTACACTATCCAGTGTGAACTTTGGGCCTTTTCATTGGGAAAATAAAGTCTGAACTCCTCCCACATACTGCAGACCCGTTGGTGTCTGGTTTCTTTCCCGGCTGTTTTGGACTCTAAGGTTCAGACTGAGCAGAGCTCACCTTCTCCAGGTTGATGTCGGCTTCTGTGATCTGCTGGACGCTGTGTTGGGAGAAGGAGGCGTTCCCCAGCAGAAAGCCTGACAGAGTCTCATTGTCTCGCAGGAAATGCTTCAGCTTGAAGCCTGTGGGAGGAAAAACAGACAAACAGAGGGTCAGAGAAACCCGACACCTCTTCCTGTAAATCCTGGGCTTTTGTACGGTAACCATGCACACGCCTGTCCCCTCGACGCCGTGGCAACGCAGCCCACCACACGTCTAAATGTTTTCGGGCTCAGTTTTCAGTCAGATTCACTCAAAGAGACGTTTTCATTCAAACTTTCCTGGCTCAGGTTACACTGATCTGCTCTCTGATTGGTGGAAAACCTGCAGACTCAAGCAGGTGAAAACGCCCTCAGTAGCCCCAGAAAACCTTCTGGTTCCTCCCGCCGGACCGACCCACCTGAGCCGCCCACACATCTAACCAGAGAAGAAGCCGCTGCCGCCGTCACGGGAAGCGATGACCATATTTGGGCGTCTGGTTGGATGTAAACAGGCTGCAGGCCGGCTGTGTTTAACGTGGAGGAGCGGCGAGCGGCGAGCTGCCACACGCCTGGAAACTTTCCGCTCAGAACAAGCTGTTTGCATATCGTGAGGATGAAGCCCCGCCCCCCCCTGCGTCTTTCTTCTTCTGCAGGTCTGAACAGGCGCTTCGCAGAGACCTGAAAGAACCTTTCACTTCGTTAAGGGGCAGCTTCACTGTGCTGAAGCAGCTCTGTGGGCTGGTCAGAACCCGCCGGTCGGGACCGGAGAAAACCCAAAAACAACTTCAGTCTGAGTCCATCAAACAGAACAGAAGTGCGGTTATTAAACGTAGGTCAGCTGACTCAGAGTTTCTCTGCATCTGATGCAGGTTGAAGAAGGTTTTATCCAAAGTTCTGAGATTCTAATCTGTTCTGAGGACGTTTGAACCTGCTGCTTCAGAACCTACAAACAGCATCAGAACCTACAAACAGCATCAGAACCTACAAACAGCATCAGAACCTACAAACAGCATCAGAACCTACAAACAGCATCAGAACCTCTTTCTGCGCCTGCCTCGTCCTCAGCTGAACTGAGCTGCTTCCCTGACTGGCTGAGGTGGTTCTGGTTCAGTCCGAGGTGGTTCTGGTTCAGTCCGAGGTGGTTCAGTCCGAGGTGGTTCTGGTTCAGTCCGAGGTGGTTCTGGTTCAGTCCGAGGTGGTTCTGGTTCTGGCTGAGGTGGTTCTGGTTCTGGCTGAGGTGGATCTGGTTCAGTCCGAGGTGGTTCTGGTTCAGTCCGAGGTGGTTCAGTCCGAGGTGGTTCAGTCCGAGGTGGTTCTGGTTCAGTCCGAGGTGGTTCTGGTTCAGTCCGAGGTGGTTCTGGTTCTAGCTGAGGTGGTTCTGGTTCAGTCCGAGGTGGTTCTGGTTCAGTCCGAGGTGGTTCTGGTTCAGTCCGAGGTGGTTCTGGTTCAGTCCGAGGTACGGGGGCCTCACAGGGACGGATCCAGCTGTCTGACATCAGCAGCTCTCAGTGATGATGATTGGTCAAATGAGCTCCTGCCGGGCGACCCGTCTGCTTCGATCACAGAGTGTGACGGCCGCTGCTGACGGGTCAGAACCGCAACGGCGGCTGGTTACATCAGCGCTGAGGCCTGATGTGGACTCAGCTGTTTGAACTCTGTGACGCTCAGCTGGAGGCTGCCAAGCCGAGCTGAGAAAACTCAACGTGACACGGCGCCATGCTGACTGCCACCTGCAGAACCGCGAGGCCGGCCAGAGTCCGACCCACCGGAGCCAGAGGGAGGCGTGAGGCCCGCTCACATCAGAACCCACCGGAGCCAGAGGGAGGCGTGAGGCCCGCTTACATCAGAACCACCAGAGCCAGAGGGAGGCGTGAGGCCCGCTCACATCAGAACCCACCGGAGCCAGAGGGAGGCGTGAGGCCCGCTTACATCAGAACCCACCAGAGCCAGAGGGAGGCGTGAGGCCCGCTTACATCAGAACCCACCGGAGCCAGAGGGAGGCGTGAGGCCCGCTTACATCAGAACCCACCGGAGCCAGAGGGAGGCGTGAGGCCCGCTCACATCAGAACCCACCGGAGCCAGAGGGAGGCGTGAGGCCCGCTCACATCAGAACCCACCGGAGCCAGAGGGAGGCGTGAGGCCCGCTTACATCAGAACCCACCGGAGCCAGAGGGAGGCGTGAGGCCCGCTCACATCAGAACCCACCGGAGCCAGAGGGAGGCGTGAGGCCCGCTCACATCAGAACCCACCGGAGCCAGAGGGAGGCGTGAGGCCCGCTTACATCAGAACCCACCGGAGCCAGAGGGAGGCGTGAGGCCCGCTCACATCAGAACCCACCGGAGCCAGAGGGAGGCGTGAGGCCCGCTTACATCAGAACCCACCGGAGCCAGAGGGAGGCGTGAGGCCCGCTCACATCAGAACCCACCGGAGCCAGAGGGAGGCGTGAGGCCCGCTCACATCAGAACCCACCAGAACCAGAGGGAGGCGTGAGGCCCGCTTACATCAGAACCCACCGGAGCCAGAGGGAGGCGTGAGGCCCGCTCACATCAGAACCCACCGGAGCCAGAGGGAGGCGTGAGGCCCGCTTACATCAGAACCCACCAGAGCCAGAGGGAGGCGTGAGGCCCGCTCACATCAGAACCCACCGGAGCCAGAGGGAGGCGTGAGGCCCGCTTACATCAGAACCTCCGTGTGAAGCGACAAAAACACAAGATATTCACTACAACAAAAGCTGCAGTTGGACCTCAGGAAGCAGGAGTTTAACCGAGTTCTGGAGGGAGGAGCTTACAGAGCCAAGCATCTGATTGGTGGGATATTCCCCGGCGTTTGGATCCATCTTTGGGTCGTCTTAGCTCATAAAACCTGTTTTTGGTCAGTTATATTCCACAGTCTTTGTTAACCTGTTCCTCAGAGGGCTTCAGCCCAGCATCACAGCGCTCAGGGGGCGGAGCCACTTCCACGCCACGGTGCACGTCTGAACCTGCGTACGATGATCAGTGAAGGAGCTCCAGAGTGAGAGAGGGTTCAGAGACCGAATGAAAGCCCACTGACGGGGTGTTCCCCTGCAGGGGCTCAGGGCCCAGACTCTGACTCTGGCCAGAATACACAGAAAGTAGAAGAATTAAAGCATTTCAGGCGGTTCATTTGGTCTTCATTCACTTCACTTCACAGTCTTACAGCTCATCAGACACAGAGCGCTGCACATCTGAGTCCTCTGTGCTGTGCCTGCAGGTTCCAGCAGGTAGGGAAAATAAACGCACCCCACAGTGAGACACAAAACAGCAAATTATCACACAAAGGAGCAAAATTCTTTGTGTTCAGTGAGCCTGAAACAGCCAGCAGGGAGTGGGGGGGCTGATCTCAGAGCAGTTTGAACAGAACAGCTTCATTCAGAAGGAAACCCCCCCCCACACACACACTCTCAGCCTCACATCCTCTGAGAAATGAACGTTCATCTGGATGAACCCTAAAACTGTTCTTACCTGAACGGCTGGTCTGCAGCAGCTGCAGGGCCTGAGCCAGATCCTTGAAGCCATCCAGGTTTTTATCGTTCTGACTGTACAAAAGAATCTTCTTTGCGTCCGAGAACAGGCGAGAAATTCTGCAGATGACACAAACAAACAGGAGTCACAGCGAGGAGGGGAGAGGACTGAAGCTGAGGAAACATCTGAGCTCTGGGGGACGATGTTCAACAGGACAGAGAACAGCTTCCAGAGCAGCTGAGGTGTTGGAGAGGAGCTGAGGTGGGGTAGGGTAGGGTTAGATCTGAAGGAGGGTTAGGGTTAGATCTGAAGGAGGGTTAGGGTTAGATCTGAAGGAGGGTTAGGGTTAGATCTGAAGGAGGGTTAGGGTTAGATCTGAAGGAGGGTCAGGGTTAGATCTGAAGGAGGGTTAGATCTGAAGGAGGGTTAGGGTTAGATCTGAAGGAGGGTTAGGGTTAGATCTGAAGAAGGGTTAGGGTTAGATCTGAAGAAGGGTTAGGGTTAGATCTGAAGGAGGGTTAGGGTTAGATCTGAAGGAGGGTTAGGGTTAGATCTGAAGGAGGGTCAGGGTTAGATCTGAAGGAGGGTTAGATCTGAAGGAGGGTTAGATCTGAAGGAGGGTTAGGGTTAGATCTGAAGGAGGGTTAGGGTTAGATCTGAAGGAGGGTTAGGGTTAGGGTTAGATCTGAAGGAGGGTTAGATCTGAAGGAGGGTTAGGGTTAGATCTGAAGGAGGGTTAGGGTTAGATCTGAAGGAGGGTCAGGGTTAGGGTTAGATCTGAAGGAGGGTCAGGGTTAGATCTGAAGGAGGGTTAGATCTGAAGGAGGGTTAGATCTGAAGGAGGGTTAGATCTGAAGGAGGGTTAGGGTTAGATCTGAAGGAGGGTTAGATCTGAAGGAGGGTTAGGGTTTGATCTGAAGGAGGGTTAGATCTGAAGAAGGGTTAGGGTTAGATCTGAAGGAGGGTTAGGGTTAGATCTGAAGGAGGTTAGGGTTAGATCTGAAGGAGGGTTAGATCTGAAGGAGGGTTAGGGTTAGATCTGAAGGAGGGTTAGGGTTAGATCTGAAGGAGGGTTAGATCTGAAGGAGGGTTAGGGTTAGATCTGAAGGAGGGTTAGATCTGAAGGAGGGTTAGATCTGAAGGAGGGTTAGGGTTAGATCTGAAGGAGGGTTAGATCTGAAGGAGGGTTAGATCTGAAGGAGGGTTAGGGTTAGATCTGAAGGAGGGTTAGGGTTAGATCTGAAGGAGGCGGGCAGGAAGCCGTTTCAAACTCACATCGAGTCGTTGAAGTTGCCGACGACGCCCAGCGTCTCGCCGGGAGTCGGGTTTCTGAAGCAGGGGTTGTTGGCGTTGCACAGGATCCCCTGAAGCCAAGGCAGCGTGCCGGCCGATGGCATCGCCTTGTTGGGGAAATGACCTGCAAACAGGAAGTGGTTCAGTACATTGTTCAGCATCAGCACGACTGACACAGACAGCGACATCCCGCAGCTGGGGCTGATGGGAGATGTAGTTCAGGGCAGCAGAGGAAACCTAAAACTCACAAACTGGATCAGAAACAGGAGGTTATTGGGCTTCTGTTACTGAAAAGTATTTATTTTTAGGTTATTTCTTCAGTTTTAGGTTTGTGGCTTCGATAAAATATCAGATAAATAAAGTCAATTATTAACGATTAACAAAACTTTATATAGAATTATGTCTAAAGCCAATTAATAAATAATTAGATCAATGAGACAAAGCATCTTCATCGTTTCTGTTAATCATTCAGAGCCTGATCCCACGCTCCTGGGAACAGTTACACCTCTGGAATCTCCTCATGTTACGTTGGAAATGTTAAAGAAATGAAATGTTGTGCACTGTTTTGGATGACTGGTGGCTTTCCTGCAGGCCTCTGAGCAACACGTGCGTTCGTGCCACTCGCAGCAGCCAGATGATGGGGTCGGGTCGTCTTTATCTTCCTGCCGTGCTGGAACTCAGCGTCCATGCCTTCACCTGGAAGATAACCTCCCTATCACCTGCAGCGGAGCATCAGCAGCTGCACAGGTACAACCTTTAGCCCCGCCGCAGACCCTGCTATCAGGAACCTTTAGGACTGCCAACTGGCCTGTTTCTAATCAGAACCGATAAGATAAGACCCAGAGCTGCAGGTTCTCTCAAGTCCACAGGTCATGTCACTCTACTCCAACAACTTGTCTCAGTTCAACACAACATCACTCAATCAATGACCAATATCCCTCTGGCCCACAGCCAGCCCACAGACTGCAGCAGATGTGTGAAGGTTCTGCCTGAAAGTTCTGTTTCTGAGTCTCAGAACAAGTTTCTCTGCTCCACTGATAAATTCTTTTATCTATAATTGCATATAACTGATTATTAATGAGTTTAGAGTGGAGCCAAAGGTAATTTATTCCCTGAGTTACGCTGAGAGCTGCAGCTCCATCCGTCTGAATGACAGAAATCTTCAGCAGCTGGGGGAGTACTGAGCACTAGATTAAAATATAATTCTGTTCCTCTCAGTGTTCAGCGAATATCAGAAAGTTACAGTTTAGTTTTCTGCTGTGATGGTAAATTTTATGTCTCAGGACTGACAGACGCTCCGATCCACATTCATTTGTATCACCCAGACACGCTAATTGTTTTAAACTATTTACCTCTTAATTAACACTCAGACAAGATAATTGTTTTAACCTCCTGTTTCTTAATTATCATCAAGACTGCATCCTGCCCCCCCCCCTGCAGATGTGATTACACACCTAAAGAACAAAGCCCCCCCTCCTCAGGTATAAATGCTCTGTATTTCTTTTGTTTGGATCTCTTCATGCTGCTGAATGCTGTGGACTGACTGATCTTTTTCCTTACAACGAAGAATAAAAACTTAGCCGGCCGGCAGAAAAAGTAAGTTTGTCTATTTCATTGCTCATCAGAGGTATTAGGAAGGAAGCGATTAAAAACCTCCATGACACTGGTTAACTTCATTCATGAAGAATTGAAGTCCAGGTTCATCTTCTGTAAAACCAAAAAGCAACAAAACAAACGGACTTCGTTCCATCAACGGTTCCAAGTGAATAAACTGGGCGGAGTCACCAGAGGGGGCAGTACAGGCTACTGTAACGGCTGTAATTCAGCAGAAGAAGGAGCTGTTGCAACAGGAAACAAACCTGGAAAAGGAAAAAACAGCTACTGTGGTGGACAGCCACAAGAACAAAATGGAGAGAGTTCTTCTTCAGGAAGTACTTCCATCTCTGGGAAAATGTGAGCTGGTCCAACTCTTATCTGAACCAGCAGGTCCAGCAGGGAAACCCGTCCATCCCTGCCCAGCTCCTCCAGGGGGGTCCAGAGGTGTTCCCAGGCCTGATGGGATGTATAATCCCTCCAGTGGGTTCTGGTTCTGACCCGGGGCCTCCTCCCAGGAGGCATCCTAACCAGAGGAACCGCCTCAGCTGACTCCTTTATATGTGGAGGAGCAGCGGCTCGACTCCGAGCTCCTCCCCCCGGATGGTGGAGCTCCTCCCCTCTGGATGGTAGAGCTCCTCCCCCCGGATGGTGGAGCCCCGCCCCCCTCTGAAGGAACTCATTTCAGCCGCTTGTATCCAGGACCTCCTTCTTTGGGTCAGAACCCAGATCTGTGAGCTCAGGTGAGGGTTGGAACAAAGATGGAGCAGGAACCTGAAAGCTTCTCCTTCCGGCTCAGCTTCACCAAACGGACCGGAGCAGCGCCCTCATTACTGCTGACGAAGCCCCGATCCGTCTGTCCATCTCTGATCCAACTCACCATCACTCAGAACCAGGTCCAGAGATGCTGAAACTGCTCCAGCTGAGGCAGAGACTCAGCCCGACCCGGAGGTTCAGAACCAGAACCAGAGATGCTGAAACTGCTCCAGCTGAGGCAGAGACTCAGCCCGACCCGGAGGATCAGAACCAGGTCCAGAGATGCTGAAACTGCTCCAGCTGAGGCAGAGACTCAGCCCGACCCGGAGGGTCCAGAACCACGGCCTCAGATCTGAAGGAGCTGCTTCACACTCAGCTGTGAACTGAAGGCCTGAAGAAGCCAACAGAACCACATCATCTGCAGAAAGCAGAGATGTGACCCGGAGGTTCAGAACCAGTCACTGAGTTTAGACCAGAAACAGCTGGTGAGTCATGTGGTTTTAACCAGTTTCTTCCTGATGTCTTAGATCAGGTCTCCTAAACAGACAAAGAACACCTGAAAAGAAGGAAACTGTTGAGAGTCAGTGAAAGTTTTTCTGTTCCTTTGGCTCCTCGCTGCTTCTAAATGTGATCAAACACGGTTAAAGAAAGAAACCGGCCCAATCCGACATGGAGCAGAAGAAGCAGGATGATGGTCTTTAAACATGCAAACTGCTCCTCCTGCTTACCATGTCCAGGTTTACCCATTCAGGGTCACCTGGGCGGGGCTGCTGCCCCCAGGTGACCCCCTGCAGGGTTCAGCAGGTGTGGGAGGAGGGATCAGACCGAACAAACAGAGCTGATACACAGCCCAGCAGCTTCTGAGATGAATGAACGGGAGGAGCTGAGCTTCAGTGGAGCATCAGATGAGCTGTTTGCACCCTGAAGGGTTAAAAGTCCCATTGCCTTCGTGTAAAACTGATCTTAAAGTATCAGGTGAAGTAATCTCTGGGCTGGAACTTTCTCTGAGCAGCGGCGGGTTTCAACACGCTGCTCACATGCTGCATGAATCACTGCAGAAACATTCCTCCAACCGCAGCAGAACCGAGAGCTCCCAGCTTCTGCTTTCAAGGGGAAACAGGAAGATGAACTAAGAGTTCAGTGTCTGATGGAGCCGTCTGGGCACATGTGGTGGAGGAGAGGACGGAGCTGAGCTGCTTCCTCACAAACAGACTCCCTCCTCAGCTCTGTTTCTGTTTCATCTCATAATGAGCTGCTGTCGGCCCTCATTTCTGTCAGCTGCTCATGAGGAGGAAACAGGCCGAGTTCACAGAGGAAGAAGATGGATGGGCAGCAGAAACACCTGAGATCAGACAGCTGCTCATGAGGAGGAAACAGGCCGAGTTCACAGAGGAAGAAGATGGATGGGCAGCAGAAACACCTGAGATCAGACGGCTGCTCATGAGGAGGAAACAGGCCGAGTTCAGAGAGGAAGAAGATGGATGGGCAGCAGAAACACCTGAGATCAGACGGCTGCTCATGAGGAGGAAACAGGCCGAGTTCACAGAGGAAGAATGAGGAGGAAACAGGCCGAGTTCACAGAGGAAGAATGAGGAGGAAACAGGCCGAGTTCAGAGAGGAAGAAGATGGATGGGCAGCAGAAACACCTGAGATCAGACGGCTGCTCTCCCCCGCAGGACCAAACCCAGTCTGCTCCACACACCTTTCCCCTCCAGAGCAGAGGCTCATTGATCCACTGCTGCTCCGCCTCCGGGGTCCAGGTGAAACGGGCTCAGGGAGCACCCAGCCCCTGCTGGTGGGTTCTTATCTGAACATTACTGTGTGGCGTTCACGGCCCACAGAAGCTGAACTGTGGTTTCACAACTCTGTCGATGCTGGATGGAACCGTGTGGATGAAGACGTTACAGCCGAGCGGTAAAGAGCCATAAATGTCTCTGATTAGCAACACGAGGAGCTTCAGCACCTTAAAGGTGAAGTCCTGCAGCAGCTGACTGCGCCTCAGATCTGATTCTGATCGGATTCTGATGATCAATCAGCTCCAGGAATCAATACGACCCGAGAACAAACTGAACGCTCGACTCCGTAAAGGTCTGAGAGAGCCTGGACATCCCAGCATGCACCTGGCTAACTCCAACACTCCCGAACACCACCTGAGACCCAGTGATGTCACTGGGCCTGTGATGCTGTTTCCATGGCAACCACATGACATCACCGCTGCCACACACACACACACACACACACACACACACACACACAGACACACACACACAGACACACACACACACACACAGACACACACACACACACACACACACACACACACACACACACACACACACACACAGACACACACACACACACACACACACACACACACACACACACACACACACACACAGGTGGAACTCACACTCATGCTGCTCGTATGGAGGATAGTTCAGCCGCACCGCGATGAGGATGAAGAAGATGAAGAGAGGCCAGAGGATCTCCACCAGCAGCTGGAGCTGAAACACACAAGGACACATGATCTGAGACACGTCTGTGAGGGTTTAACCCGGTTTAACCCGGTTTAACCCTGACCCTGCACCACAGACACAGAGCAGCTGCTATCACCTGAGGAGAACCTCACCTGAGGAGAACCTCACCTGAGGAGAACCTCACCTGAGGAGAACCTCACCTGAGGAGAACCTCGCGGTTCACCTCACCTGAGGAGAACCTCACCTGAGGAGAACCTCACGGTTCACTTCACCTGAAGGAGAACCTCACCTGAGGAGAACCTCACCTGAGGAGAACCTCACCTGAGGAGAACCTCACCTGAGGAGAACCTCACCTGAGGAGAACCTCACGGTTCACTTCACCTGAGGAGAAGCAGCTCCTTCAGCGACACTTTTCATGTTGTTTCATGATAAAAACTCAGCTTTAACTCAGTGTTAAACAGCTGTTCAGCAGCCAGACTCAGAGGTTAAGGACAGAACAAACTGAGCAGTTTCAGAAGATGCTCCTCAGCTGAATATGTGAGATACAGCGACCTCAGGGAGAAAGGAGACTTCTTTGGCTCAGAGGAGGTCAGGTTAACCACCTCTGCTGCGTCTGCCACTGCAGCAGCTCAGAATCTGATCGATCAGCTGATTGATCGGACTAATGACAGCAGAGCAGCTCTTCATCTTCATCATTAGAAGTGAATCATACTAAATGATCCACCAGCAGCATCACATTAACGTGATCAAACAGTCCGATCGACTGATTGGAAGCAGAAAAAGATCAATACTGAGCAGAAGTTCTGCTGCTGGAGTTCACCTGAAACATTAAACCATGAGACACACACAGAAAGCAAAGGTATTGATCCGCCTTCCACACCCTCCAGAACTGACCCTGGACTAAAACAGTACACCTCAGGTTCTGCCTGAGGCCCAACGGGTCAGAACACAGATCAGACCGAACCTGAGACTGAGCTCAGCCGCGTGCTTTCAGGCAGGCCCAAGGCCGATTGATTCTGGCAGGAAGTGATACTGACCGTCTGGCGTCGTCTGTAGGTGAAGTTCTTCCACAGCAGCAGGCCCAGCTGAGTGGAGACGGACATGTCTGCAGCCGTCGCTGTGCACGAATGATCTCAGCGCCGCTCGCTCTGCGTTAAACACACACAGCTTCAGACCGGGCTCAAAGGTGTCGGGTCAAAGGTGCGCTGATACTGCTGATCTCACACAGAGTTATCAGATCACTCAGCGTCAGCACTGATCAATCAACACACTCACAGCCTTACTCTGCACAAACACACCAATCAGCTGCCTGCAGCCCGCTGACTCCGCCCACTCAAGGCGGGACTGTCGGGGACACGGTTTTACAACTTTTCAACCAAGCAGTTCTGGTTCAGAGACACTTCTGCTTCTTCAGGTGCTTCTGGACCAAAGAACCTTTTCATAGTTCTTCCTTTTTCTCCAGTTCGTAGTGAACGGAGGAAAAATGTAGTTCCCTGAACTCCGTCTGTAGTTCCCTGAACTCCGTCTGTTGGCTCTTCAGTAGTTCCCTGAACTCCGTCTGTAGTTCCCTGAACTCCGTCTGTAGTTCCTCATCCTGTAGTTCCCTGAACTCCGTCTGTTGGCTCCTCTGTAGTTCCCTGAACTCCGTCCGTTGGCTCTTCAGTAGTTCCCTGAACTCCGTCCGTTGGCTCTTCAGTAGTTCCCTGAACTCCGTCTGTTGGCTCTTCAGTAGTTCCCTGAACTCCGTCTGTTGGCTCTTCAGTAGTTCCCTGAACTCCGTCCGTTGGCTCTTCCGTAGTTCCCTGAACTCCGTCCGTTGGCTCTTCCGTAGTTCCCTGAACTCCGTCTGTTGGCTCTTCAGTAGTTCCCTGAACTCCGTCTGTTGGGTCTTCAGTAGTTCCCTGAACTCCGTCTGTTGGCTCCTCTGTAGTTCCCTGAACTCCGTCTGTTGGCTCTTCAGTAGTTCCCTGAACTCCGTCCGTTGGCTCTTCAGTAGTTCCCTGAACTCCGTCTGTTGGCTCCTCTGTAGTTCCCTGAACTCCGTCTGTTGGCTCTTCAGTAGTTCCCTGAACTCCGTCCGTTGGCTCTTCAGTAGTTCCCTGAACTCCGTCTGTAGTTCCCTGAACTCCGTCTGTTGGCTCTTCAGTAGTTCCCTGAACTCCGTCTGTTGGCTCTTCAGTAGTTCCCTGAACTCCGTCTGTTGGCTCTTCAGTAGTTCCCTGAACTCCGTCTGTTGGCTCTTCAGTAGTTCCCTGAACTCCGTCCGTTGGCTCTTCCGTAGTTCCCTGAACTCCGTCTGTTGGCTCTTCAGTAGTTCCCTGAACTCCGTCTGTTGGCTCTTCAGTAGTTCCCTGAACTCCGTCCGTTGGCTCTTCAGTAGTTCCCTGAACTCCGTCTGTTGGCTCTTCCGTAGTTCCCTGAACTCCGTCTGTTGGCTCTTCCGTAGTTCCCTGAACTCCGTCTGTTGGCTCTTCCGTAGTTCCCTGAACTCCGTCTGTTGGCTCTTCAGTAGTTCCCTGAACTCCGTCTGTTGGCTCTTCAGTAGTTCCCTGAACTCCGTCTGTTGGCTCTTCTGTAGTTCCCTGAACTCCGTCTGTAGTTCCCTGAACTCCGTCTGTTGGCTCTTCAGTAGTTCCCTGAACTCCGTCTGTTGGCTCTTCTGTAGTTCCCTGAACTCCGTCCGTTGGCTCTTCCGTAGTTCCCTGAACTCCGTCTGTAGTTCCCTGAACTCCGTCTGTAGTTCCCTGAACTCCGTCTGTTGGCTCTTCCGTAGTTCCCTGAACTCCGTCCGTTGGCTCTTCAGTAGTTCCCTGAACTCCGTCCGTTGGCTCTTCAGTAGTTCCCTGAACTCCGTCTGTTGGCTCTTCCGTAGTTCCCTGAACTCCGTCTGTTGGGTCTTCAGTAGTTCCCTGAACTCCGTCTGTAGTTCCCTGAACTCCGTCTGTTGGCTCTTCCGTAGTTCCCTGAACTCCGTCTGTTGGCTCTTCTGTAGTTCCCTGAACTCCGTCTGTAGTTCCCTGAACTCCGTCTGTTGGCTCTTCAGTAGTTCCCTGAACTCCGTCTGTTGGCTCTTCTGTAGTTCCCTGAACTCCGTCCGTTGGCTCTTCCGTAGTTCCCTGAACTCCGTCTGTAGTTCCCTGAACTCCGTCTGTAGTTCCCTGAACTCCGTCTGTTGGCTCTTCCGTAGTTCCCTGAACTCCGTCCGTTGGCTCTTCAGTAGTTCCCTGAACTCCGTCCGTTGGCTCTTCAGTAGTTCCCTGAACTCCGTCCGTTGGCTCTTCAGTAGTTCCCTGAACTCCGTCTGTTGGGTCTTCAGTAGTTCCCTGAACTCCGTCTGTAGTTCCCTGAACTCCGTCTGTTGGCTCTTCAGTAGTTCCCTGAACTCCGTCCGTTGGCTCTTCAGTAGTTCCCTGAACTCCGTCCGTTGGCTCTTCTGTAGTTCCCTGAACTCCGTCTGTTGGCCCTTCAGTAGTTCCCTGAACTCCGTCTGTTGGCTCTTCTGTAGTTCCCTGAACTCCGTCTGTTGGCTCTTCTGTAGTTCCCTGAACTCCGTCTGTTGGCCCTTCAGTAGTTCCCTGAACTCCGTCTGTTGGCCCTTCAGTAGTTCCCTGAACTCCGTCTGTTGGCCCTTCAGTAGTTCCCTGAACTCATTCTGTAGTTCCTCATCCTGTAGTTCCCACTTCAGAGCAGAAACACTCCTTCTGTGATGTAACTTTACTGTGATTGGCTGAAAAAAGCTGAATACAGCCAGCAGGTGGCGACCATCTAAAACCCGTCACATTCCTCTGGTTTTAATTCAAAATGTTTCATACGAACATCAGAGAGATCGATCAACAGGAGAAAGAGACGCTTTGACGGTTTTTACATTCATACATTTTACACAAACAAACTCTAAAATCACCAGCGGACCCATCCTGAGCCACCTTCAGGTCCTGAGACCAGAACCTGATGAAGCTGCAGGATTCTGAACATTTGGGTCCAGCTTCAGTCTCGGTCTGAAATCTGGCAGCAGCTCTCAGATTCTCCCAGAAGCTGGCTGGTGGATCCGGTTCTGAGAGCAGCCAGAAGAGTCCAGCTCCAGAAGAACCTGAGACTTGAGCTGGGATGTGAACCCGGTTTGATTTGGGCCAGGGGGGGGCTGTGTGTCACCATGACAACAGAGACTCTCCGCCACACATTGAACATCTGATGTGATCAATACAGCAACCATGTGACCGGAGACCTGTGCGTGTGTGTATGTGCGCGCGCGTGGGGAAGGGTCTCCTGAGCGAATTTACATGTGTGGAGCCCATCCCCCCCCCACCTCATTTACATTCACTCTGATCAAAAAGCTGCAGCTCTGTGTGATGGTGAAGATGATAGATACCGAGACTGAATTTTAAACTGATCAATGACTGAACCGCTTTCTTCCAACCAGCAGGACCCAGCAGGACCCAGCAGGACCCAGCAGGACCCAGCAGGACCCAGCAGGACCCAGCAGGCCTCCGCCGGGTCAGCGGCCGAACCGTGGAGCGCCACCTCTGACGCACCAATACTTTTCTTTCATTTCTCTGTAATCAAGCTGAAAACTCCCATAAAGCACGAACCTCAGCGCGTGTCCGCCCGCAGACTCTCTTAAAGCTCCTGTCTGCGCGCAGTTCATCTCAGAGAAGTTCGAACTGAGAAGCCGAACCCGAACCTGAACCTAACGGAGTCTGACAAAGTTCCGGCGGCGGAAAAACTGCAACAATCAACTCAGAACAGGTTTAAAACGCCTGTTCCCACAGAGACAGACCCAAACGGAGTAAAAGGCGCACTCAGAACCACTCAGACCCATTCGGAACACACTCAGACCCATTCAGACCCCCTCAGACCCATTCGGAACACACTTAGACCCACTCAGACCCATTCGGACCCACTCAGACCCGTTCGGAACACACTTAGACCCACTCAGACCCGTTCGGAACACACTTAGACCCACTCAGACCCGTTCGGAACACACTTAGACCCATTCAGACCCCCTCAGACCCATTCGGAACACACTTAGACCCACTCAGACCCACTCAGACCCGTTCGGAACACACTTAGACCCACTCAGACCCGTTCGGAACACACTTAGACCCATTCAGACCCCCTCAGACCCATTCGGAACACACTTAGACCCATTCGGAACACACTTAGACCCACTCAGACCCATTCGGACCCACTCAGACCCGTTCGGAACACACTTAGACCCACTCAGACCCGTTCGGAACACACTTAGACCCATTCAGACCCCCTCAGACCCATTCGGAACACACTTAGACCCATTCGGAACACACTCAGACCCGTTCAGACCCATTCAGACCCCCTCAGACCCGTTCGGAACACACTTAGACCCACTCAGACCCACTCAGACCCACTCAGACCCGTTCGGACCCACTCAGACCCGTTCGGAACACACTCGGGCGGCAGTCACCGGTCTCAGGATTCAGTCGCGCCTCCGTCGGGTCTCCGCTCCTCCCAGCAGCAGCATCTGCTTCTCACTGAGCTGCAGCCGCCGGACTTAAAGCTGAATTCACTGCAGTCAGTTACCGACAATCATCACCACGCTGCTTCCGGTGAACACTTTCACAATACAAGACCTCTCTGTGGCGTCAAGGAACAAATGTAGGAGGCAGCAGAGCAAGTAATGCCTGACATGTGAAAGTATATCAGTGACTGGGGGGGGGGGCAGAGCAGGGTATAACTCACAGTTAGTAATGAGCCTCAGAGAGCCACGACAGACAGACATTTAGCAGAAGCATATCACAGATCTCCATAATCCAGCACTGGAAAAACAAGTCGTTTTTACATTGAAAGAAAAACATCTTATTTTGAAATAAAAACCCAGTTTCTTCACAAGTTTCTCTAAATGCAGCTTGAAAGTGAGGGACTCATCAATTAAGACACCCAAGCATTTATACTGGTGAACCACCTCTATTTCACTTCCCTGGAGGGTGTGGGGGGGGGGGGGGGGGGGGGGGGGGGGGGGGGGGCATCTGGGGCCTCTTCCTAGAATCAGAGAATAAGCTGGGTCTGGTCAGCACTGAGGACAAGTTTCAGCTGAAGTAGAACAACAACAGCAGCTTTCTGCAGGGATTCATCGGCCTGAAGAATCCGCAGCAGCAAATAACCGCCATCAGCATCTGTGGCTTCTACCCAGATCCCTGAGATAAACCTGTTGGGTAACATTATCACAACTGAGTGCTATTACTAAGAGGGTTGGTGAAGCTGCTCGCTGGAGTCTAAAGTTGCACAGCGGCGTTTCCTGTCAGGTGCAACAGAAACGCACCACCTTCAGTGCAGCTGTGGGGCTTTTTCCTCAAACCAGACAGATATTTCAATAAAACGCTGTAAAATACCTCCAAGAACCCTGGCCAGCACTAAGAAGTTCAATATTGATCCATTATTAGTTCAAATGGTTGAGTCGCCTCCTTTTGATAAAGGGAATTTAAAGGGATTAAAGGTTCGGGCCAAAGGTTCTGCTACAAAATCAGCTGCCAGTTCCAGGAAATAAGGATCCATTCAACTGGGTCCAGAGGATTTTCTGGGACCTTTATGGACTTCTCGAGCAGAGAAGGGTCCAACATTGAAAGGCTGACCACCATTGGAAGGTCGTGGGGGGGTCAGATCCCACAGAGTCGAATAGAGAGGCGGAAAATACCTCAAACAATCCAAAACTCATTCTGTCATAGACTGAGATATGTAACATGTGGAAGCTTCAGTGCTTTCTGTGGATTATTAAGGTTCTCAGACCTGAATAAATATGCTCAGATTTGTCTTAAAGAAGCACATTTGTTTCTCAGTTGTCTGAGAACAAGCCAGAACCTGTTTCCTTGGCTTGGCCCAAGACAGGTTATGCTCATAAATATTTTCTGCCAGCTCTGGAGAGAACCAGGGTTTTACCCCAAATTTCCTAAAGGCATCAGTAAAGAACGTCCAATCAGGGATCAGACCTGCTTTTTCACCATGATGGGCTGGCTCATTAAAAAGTGAACACAGTGGTCCCTGAAGTCATCTCAGAAAGCACCCAAAGAGGAGAATTTATCAGGAGCTTTTGTCCAAATTAAATCAGTCGAGGTGGAGTTCTTAATGTGAAAGTAATAGAGTCTCAAAAGGATTTAAAATCATCAGAAACTGGTATAAGACAATCCCACAAGTTCAATTCAATTCAAATTCAATTCAATTCAATTCAATTCAATTCAATTAAATCCAAATTCAATTCAATTCAATTCAATTCAATTCAATTCAATTCAATCTTTATTAACCCTTTTAATCATGCAGTCTTTATTTTATCCAGTTGCAACTGGAGTTGATTTCTTCTGATTTTTTCAGATGTCGCTCTTATAAACAACTAATTTTCATAAATTTAAACACATTTGAATCTGTTCTCAACCTTAAAGTCACTCTGGTTTGATAGGAGAAACGATGGAGATGAATCAGTCATTCCCATTAGGAGCCTGTGCTCAGCTGGAATAAGTCCTGCCTCAGGTTACTGCAAACATGGATGGATTCAGCCACAACTCAAACAAAGACACATCATCACATCTCCTCGTTCTAAAGGTCAAACAGGCTGTTTCTAAAGAAGAAGAACGCCTCCTCTGACTCCCTGTCAGCTCAAACCAGTCATGGTTGCACTCCTTTAATCAATAAATCTTTTAATCAATGTGTACATAACGTTTCTCGGTCAAATTCACACCAAAAGTACGACCAAACGTGGTCAGCAGGACCCTGAACACATGGAGAGAGACGGGAAACATGGGCAGACAGAAGGGGACCGACCACAGAAAAGGCCGTCCGATGCGGGGCTCGAACCGGCGCCGGGGGCCAGAGCTGCAGCCTGGGGGGCCTGCAGAACCCACCACCCAAACCCCTCGCTGTTTGTTTCCATGTAGCTCTGAGGCGTTTCCACCATCATCATCATCATCCTCACTCTAGCGCTGAGGTAAAGATGACGTCACTCCGGGCCGTGTTTGGCGGCAGCTTGTAAACACACCTGGGTCCAGTTTCTGCTGACTGAATGATCAGAGGCAGCTCAGTAACATCTGTCCGCGTGTTCGGAACATTTCCTGCTGTCTGAACAGCTCGGGCTTTTACTCTGAAGGAGCGCTCTTCTGGCTCATTTCCGGTCCTGCTGAGCGGAACTTGACGGATCCGCGGGGTTACTGCCGGTCACCGAGCAGCGGAGTCCAGAGCGTCACAACAGAAGAGTTTCTTCAGGTGGGAAGTTTTACAAAGTGACACGGTGAACAACAAGAGAACCCCCCCCCCCGCTGATATGACCTCCTTCATCCTCCCTTTCATCCGGTTCATGTCTGATTCTTAACGGGTTTCACTCCTGTCTGAACAGCTCTGGGTGAGTAAAGTTGGGCTGCGGTGATTGGACCGAGCTGCAGGTCGGAATAATAGCGACCAATGAGCAACGAGCACAGCTTTAAGTCTGAGGTGACTTCCGGTCCTGTCCCTCTGTGACCCGTTCAGGTGCAGGGTTCTGTTACATCTAACAGAGCACTTTGCTCTCAGGCTGCAGGTTTCCTTGTGGTTCCCAGAGTTTCTAAAAGCAGAATGGGAGGCAGAGCCTTCAGTTATCAGGCCCCTAAAAGCAGAATGGGAGGCAGAGCCTTCAGTTATCAGGCCCCTAAAAGCAGAATGGGAGGCAGAGCCTTCAGTTATCAGGCCCCTAAAAGCAGAATGGGAGGCAGAGCCTTCAGTTATCAGGCCCCTAAAAGCAGAATGGGAGGCAGAGCCTTCAGTTATCAGGCCCCTAAAAGCAGAATGGGAGGCAGAGCCTTCAGTTATCAGGCCCCTAAAAGCAGAATGGGAGGCAGAGCCTTCAGTTATCAGGCCGCTAAAAGCAGAATGGGAGGCAGAGCCTTCAGTTATCAGGCCCCTAAAAGCAGAATGGGAGGCAGAGCCTTCAGTTATCAGGCCCCTAAAAGCAGAATGGGAGGCAGAGCCTTCAGTTATCAGGCCCCTAAAAGCAGAATGGGAGGCAGAGCCTTCAGTTATCAGGGCCCTAAAAGCAGAATGGGAGGCAGAGCCTTCAGTTATCAGGGCCCTAAAAGCAGAATGGGAGGCAGAGCCTTCAGTTATCAGGCCCCTAAAAGCAGAATGGGAGGCAGAGCCTTCAGTTATCAGGCCCCTAAAAGCAGAATGGGAGGCAGAGCCTTCAGTTATCAGGCCCCTAAAAGCAGAATGGGAGGCAGAGCCTTCAGTTATCAGGCCCCTAAAAGCTGAATGGGAGGCAGAGCCTTCAGTTATCAGGCCCCTAAAAGCAGAATGGGAGGCAGAGCCTTCAGTTATCAGGCCCCTAAAAGCAGAATGGGAAGCAGAGCCTTCAGTTATCAGGCCCCTAAAAGCAGAATGGGAGGCAGAGCCTTCAGTTATCAGGCCCCTAAAAGCAGAATGGGAGGCAGAGCCTTCAGTTATCAGGCCCCTAAAAGGAGAATGGGAGGCAGAGCCTTCAGTTATCAGGCCCCTAAAAGCAGAATGGGAGGCAGAGCCTTCAGTTATCAGGCCCCTAAAAGCAGAATGGGAGGCAGAGCCTTCAGTTATCAGGCCCCTAAAAGCAGAATGGGAGGCAGAGCCTTCAGTTATCAGGCCCCTCTCTGTGGAACCAGCTGCCAGTTTGGCTTCAGGAAGCAGACACCCTCTCTACCTTTAAGATCAGGCTGAAACTTTCCTTTCTGATAAAGCTGATAGTTAGGGATGGCTCAGGTGAGCCTGAAACATCCCATAGTTCTGCTGCTATAGGCCCAGCCTGCTGGGGGAGCTCATCTGTCACACCTTTCCTCACTTTGCTCTCTTTTTCTTCCTGGTTCTGGTTCTGCCAGAGGTTTCTTCCTGGTTCTGCCAGAGGTTTCTTCCTGGTTCTGGTTCTGCCAGAGGTTTCTTCCTGGTTCTGGTTCTGCCAGAGGTTTCTCAGGACGGGAGATTGGACTGAAGACCAGTTTCGGTCCAATCTGTTGGTTTCCTTAGCTAGGATATTAATTTTTTTGAATTAGCTCTATATGAATTAATTGGATTATGATTACAATGAATTGAATTCCAATTGGCTTGAATTGGACTATATTACTTAAGTGCCTTGAGATGACAAATGTTGTAATCTGGCGCTATATAAATAAAGTTGAATTGAATTGAATCACAGCATCCTGACAGAACTGCAGCTCATCTGGTGGTCACCAGGACAGTTCACCTGTGGCAGGACAGTGTCCTTTAAAAACATCTTACGTAAGATTTGCACATTTATTTAGTTCATTAGTTCTGTAGGAGCTTCGTGTTCTGATGGAGCTCCTCATGGTACCTGCTCCAGTTTTAACTCTTTGGTGCGGCCCAGAAATGAGTGGATGGGTCATTCTGAGGGAACCCTGCGGTTCTGGGTCTCTAACGGGCTCCGAGTCGAACTCAGCAGGAAGTACTGATGGAAGTTTGCTGGAAACGTTCACAGCTTGAACTGCTCTGAAATGTGAGATTTGAGTTGTTGTAGAAAAGGAAATATCCGCAGAATGTTCTTCATCAGCTGCTCTGATGGCGTGAGTCTCTGAAGGGTGAGAGCAGATTTATTTAATCACGTTAGACTGAGGGACCTGGTGCCAGGATCAGGATTCAGTTTACGCTTGGTTCACAGAACTCACAGAGCAGAGTAAATAAAGTGTTGAACCAACATAACTTTGCTCCATAGTTTAATGTGAAGAAGGAAGAAGGAGTTTTACACTTCAGACGCCCTGATATATGCTCCCAGGAGCAGGAAGAAGGAGTTTTACACTTCAGACGCCCTGATATATGCTCCCAGGAGCAGGAAGAAGGAGTTTTACACTTCAGACGCCCTGATATCTGCTCCCAGGAGCAGGAAGAAGGAGTTTTACACTTCAGACGCCCTGATATCTGCTCCCAGGAGCAGGAAGAAGGAGTTTTACACTTCAGACGCCCTGATATATGCTCCCAGGAGCAGGAAGAAGGAGTTTTACACTTCAGACGCCCTGATATCTGCTCCCAGGAACAGGAAGAAGGAGTTTTACACTTCAGACGCCCTGATATATGCTCCCAGGAACAGGAAGAAGGAGTTTTACACTTCAGACGCCCTGATATATGCTCCCAGGAGCAGGAAGAAGGAGTTTTACACTTCAGACGCCCTGATATATGCTCCCAGGAACAGGAAGAAGGAGTTTTACACTTCAGACGCCCTGATATATGCTCCCAGGAACAGGAAGAAGGAGTTTTACACCTCAGACGCCCTGATATATGCTCCCAGGAACAGGAAGAAGGAGTTTTACACTTCAGACGCCCTGATATATGCTCCCAGGAACAGGAAGAAGGAGTTTTACACTTCAGACGCCCTGATATATGCTCCCAGGAACAGGAAGAAGGAGTTTTACACTTCAGACGCCCTGATATATGCTCCCAGGAGCAGGAAGAAGGAGTTTTACACTTCAGACGCCCTGATATATGCTCCCAGGAACAGGAAGAAGGAGTTTTACACTTCAGACGCCCTGATATCTGCTCCCAGGAACAGGAAGAAGGAGTTTTACACTTCAGACGCCCTGATATATGCTCCCAGGAGCAGGAAGAAGGAGTTTTACACTTCAGACGCCCTGATATATGCTCCCAGGAACAGGAAGAAGGAGTTTTACACTTCAGACGCCCTGATATATGCTCCCAGGAGCAGGAAGAAGGAGTTTTACACTTCAGACGCCCTGATATATGCTCCCAGGAGCAGGAAGAAGGAGTTTTACACTTCAGACGCCCTGATATATGCTCCCAGGAGCAGGAAGAAGGAGTTTTACACTTCAGACGCCCTGATATATGCTCCCAGGAGCAGGAAGAAGGAGTTTTACACTTCAGACGCCCTGATATATGCTCCCAGGAGCAGGAAGAAGGAGTTTTACACTTCAGATGCCCTGATATATGCTCCCAGGAGCAGGAAGAAGGAGTTTTACACTTCAGACGCCCTGATATATGCTCCCAGGAACAGGAAGAAGGAGTTTTACACTTCAGACGCCCTGATATATGCTCCCAGGAGCAGGAAGAAGGAGTTTTACACTTCAGACGCCCTGATATATGCTCCCAGGAGCAGGAAGAAGGAGTTTTACACTTCAGACGCCCTGATATATGCTCCCAGGAACAGGAAGAAGGAGTTTTACACTTCAGACGCCCTGATATATGCTCCCAGGAACAGGAAGAAGGAGTTTTACCGAATATGGAAGCTTTAAATTCCCTCTTTAATAAACAATGAACCTCCACAGATTGTGAAGCGTTCTGTTGTCGCCTGAACAGATGCTGATGGTAAGCGTGAGACCGCCCTCTGCTGGTCACTCACAGTACTGCTGCTGCTCCACCAGAGCATCTTCGTGCTGATGATGTGTTTCCTCTGTTCAGGTTCTGCAGCCTCGGGGGGGGGGGGGGGGGGATTTATTTAGTGAGGAATTTATTGACTGTATTATAGCTCCTGTACAAGCTTCATGTGCCAAAGGACTAACTCAGATCCACGCAGGATAACAGCTGATGTGGAGCCTCACACTGCAGACCTGGCTGACACACTTCCCTGGATGTGTCCAAATCCAACTGGATGCAGATTACTTGGTGCACACTTACATCATGCTGTTGGGATGGCAAACCCAAACATGAGTGTACAGATAAGGATGAAGGACACAGCAGCGAGGCAAACAACCTCCAGCCCTCCCCCCACACCAGACCCTTTACTCCACATCACCCAAGGTCTCCAAAGGATGTCTCTATCCCAGCCAGGACTCCAGCCACCACCATCGACCAGGAAATACAGGGCACCCCCCCATCTTAAATCACCTGTCCTGGCAGAGCAGGGAACCCCCTCCTCTTACATCATCTATCCTGGCAAAGCAGGGAACCCCCTCCTCTTACATCATCTGTCCTGGCAAAGCAGGGAACCCCCTCCTCTTACATCACCTGTCCTGGCAGAGCAGGGAACCCCCTCCTCTTACATCATCTGTCCTGGCAAAGCAGGGAACCCCCTCCTCTTACATCATCTGTCCTGGCAAAGCAGGGAACCCCCTCCTCTTACATCACCTGTCCTGGCAGAGCAGGGAACCCCCTCCTCTTACATCATCTGTCCTGGCAAAGCAGGGAACCCCCTCCTCTTACATCATCTGTCCTGGCAAAGCGGGGAACCCCCTCCTCTTACATCACCTGTCCTGGCAGAGCAGGGAACCCCCTCCTCTTACATCATCTGTCCTGGCAAAGCAGGGAACCCCCTCCTCTTACATCACCTGTCCTGGCAGAGCGGGGAACCCCCTCCACTTACATCACCTGTCCTGGCAGAGCGGGGAACCCCCTCCACTTACATCATCTGTCCTGGCAGAGCAGGGAACCCCCTCCTCTTACATCATCTGTCCTGGCAGAGCAGGGAACCCCCTCCTCTTATATCTGTCCTGGCAGAGCAGGGAACCCCCTCCTCTTACATCATCTGTCCTGGCAGAGCAGGGAACCCCCTCCTCTTACATCATCTGTCCTGGCAGAGCAGGGAACCCCCTCCTCTTACATCATCTGTCCTGGCAGAGCAGGGAACCCCCTCCTCTTATATCTGTCCTGGCAGAGCGGGGAACCCCCTCCTCTTACATCATCTGTCCTGGCAGAGCGGGGAACCCCCTCCTCTTACATCATCTGTCCTGGCAGAGCGGGGAACCCCCTCCTCTTACATCATCTGTCCTGGCAGAGCAGGGAACCCCCTCCTCTTACATCATCTGTCCTGGCAGAGCAGGGAACCCCCTCCTCTAACCCCCTCCTCTTATATCTGTCCTGGCAGAGCAGAGCACAGGGGGATGTGCAGGATGTTCAAGGAGCAGCAGCAGAGTTCAGAACAAAGATAACATGCCATGATGCATTCAGGGTCCCTGCTATAGTAACTTACTCCTGACAGCTGGGACCCAGCAGGATTCCTGTATTAGTAAAAGAAGGAATGGAAAACAGTCAACTTGCTGGGTGAATCTATCTAACGGTGCCACGTTCAACTCAGAATACAACAGAGACCAGAGTAAACTCCACAAAGCTCTACTTAACATTAGATCTCTGTCCAATAAGTCACTGTTAGTTAATGACTTCATCATTTTATTTTAACATTCACATGGATAATATGACAGATGGTAAAGCCAAAGAGTTTCTTCTGTGCTGGACATGTTTTTATATTCTTTTACATATTTTTAATGCTTCTCCCACTCACTGCTGCAAAGCTTTTATTTAATGTGAAGCACTTTGAACTGTTTTGTACATGAAATAAATCAATTTGATTTGATTTTGTTCATCTTCTGGAAGCAACCAGCAGGAGGCGCTGCAGCACAGAGAGACGATGATGTGAGAAAATCCACTTCCTGTTTAACTAACTCTGCAGTTTCATTACATTTCACTGACTTACAGGTCCTCATAAAACACACTCGCACACACACAGACACACACACGTGCACACTCACGTGTACACACACACACACACTCACGTGCACACACACACACTCACGTGCACACTCACGTGCACACACAGTGTTCAGCCTGGTACAACAGTCAACAATAACACAAAAGCTTCTCTGTCCTCTGCTGCCTGATCAGACCCACATCCCTGCTGTCCTCAGTCTGACAGCAGCACCAGAACTCTGCAGAACTCTGCTGAACCCAGCAGGACCAGAACTCTGCTGAACCCAGCAGGACCAGAACTCTGCAGAACTCTGCTGAACCCAGCAGGACCAGAACTCTGCAGAACTCTGCTGAACCCAGCAGGACCAGAACTCTGCTGAACCCACCAGGACCAGAACTCTGCTGAACCCAGCAGGACCCGGCAGGAACATGGACCCGAAGCGGCTCTCTTCAGGCTCTCAGCAGCAGGTTCGGCTCCGGAAAAAGGTGAGAAGACAGAAGTTTAACGTCTGAGTCTGTGGTTCTTTTTCTGATTTTAAATTTTTAAACTTACTTTGAGGAGTTTGAGCTGAAGTTCGTCAGAACAGAAATACTCCGGATAAATAATCCAGGCTGTTGGACTCACTCACAGAATCAGGGAAGGTTCTCTGAGTCATTCTGGAAGGTGATGACTTGCTGCTTTTCTTCTGCTTTTCTTCTAAACTTCTAAACTTCTCAGCCTGATGAAACCTGCTCTCAGTCCTGTTCACTTTCTTTCTGGTTGCTGCTGTTTGTCGCTACAAACTCATGAAGAAAATCTGGACAAAACCAGGTCCGACGGCTGCATGTTAGCGATCTGACTGGGTCAGATTTCCTTTGGTTCTGATTAGATTCTGTTTTCTTGTTCTCAGTGTTTTGGAGTTCTGGATCTGAATCAGGATTTATTCTGTTCTTAATGAGCCTTTTTGTTTCCAGTCTCTCTTTATGATCGGTCTTAGTTCTGTTCTTGCTTTAGTTTCATATTTATCTGATGTCGTCTCAGTCTGGTTCTGACTCTGGTTCTGACTCAGTCCCGATCTCGGTTCAGTTTCTGCTTTATTCTGGCTCAGTTTCCCAGACTCACCAGAATTTGTTCTCAGTCCGGTTTCATTCTGTTTTTTATTGCTGGAGTTTGTGCAGTTTTATTTTGAAAGTCAGCTTCCGGTTATATCCTGTCACTATTTAACCTCCTGAGTTTTCTTTGAGCTCATCCTTGGTTTCAGTCTGGTTCTGTCTTCTTCTTGTTCAAGTTTTGGATCTTGTTCATTGGGAGTTTTCTGGAGTTCCTGCTGCGTAATGCTTTTTTTTAGTGAGCTGGTGACCTCTGACCTTTTAGCTGGAAGACTGATGCTTCTGATCCAAATGTGATATGAGCACTGAAGGAATGAATATTTACAGGTTTGTCTCAGCAGGTGTCCAGGTGAGACATTACATTCAAACCTGAAATATCATGAAATTACTGAGTAAATAAGTGCAGAACTTCAGTTTAAGCTGTTTGTTTTGGCAGATTAACTCTAAAGCTGATCTCACTTCAGGACATTAATGATAAAAAATGATCAAACAACTGTTTTCCAGACTTATTTGCTACATAAAAATGTCGACAATTGGTTCTGTTGGTTTGGCCACAAGTGCTTCTTTAACAGAAAGAGGGCAGGTTGGAGGTTTTAGTCTGCCAGCTGTCAGGGTTCCAGACTCATGAAAGGCCAGAAGAACTGTCCTCTGCATCCATCCATCCATCCATCCATCCATCCATCCATCCATCCATCCATCCATTTATCCATCCATCCATCATCCATCATCCATCCATCCATCATCCATCCATCCATCCATCATCCATCCATCCATCATCCATCCATCCATCCATCCATCCATCCATCCATCCATCATCCATCCATCATCCATCCATCCATCCATCATCCATCCATCCATCCATCCATCCATCATCCATCCATCCATCCATCATCCATCCATCCATCCATCCATCCATCATCTATCCATCCATCCATCCATCATCCATCCATCCATCCATCATCCATCCATCCACCCATCATCCATCCATCCACCCATCATCCATCCATCCATCATCCATCCATCCACCCATCATCCATCCATCCATCCATCCATCATCCATCCATCCATCCATCATCCATCCACCCATCATCCATCCACCCATCATCCATCCATCCATCCATCATCCATCCACCCATCATCCATCCATCCATCCATCATCCATCCACCCATCATCCATCCACCCATCATCCATCCATCCATCCATCATCCATCCATTTATCCATCCATCCATCCATCATCCATCCATCCATCATCCATCCATCCACCCATCATCCATCCATCCATCATCCATCCATCCATCCATCCATCATCCATCCATCCATCCATCCATCATCCATCCATCCATCCATCCATCCATCCATCCATCCATCCATCCATCCATCATCCATCCATCCACCCATCATCCATCCATCCATCCATCCATCATCCATCCATCCATCCATCCATCATCCATCCATCCATCCATCATCCATCCATCCATCCATCCATCCATCATCCATCCATCCATCCATCCATCATCCATCCATCCATCCATCATCCATCCATCCACCCATCATCCATCCATCCACCCATCATCCATCCATCCATCCATCATCCATCCATCCATCATCCATCCATCCACCCATCATCCATCCATCCATCCATCCATCATCCATCCATCCATCCATCATCCATCCACCCATCATCCATCCACCCATCATCCATCCATCCATCCATCATCCATCCATCCACCCATCATCCATCCATCCACCCATCATCCATCCATCCATCCATCATCCATCCATCATCCATCCATCCATCCATCATCCATCCATCCATCATCCATCCATCCACCCATCATCCATCCATCCATCCATCCATCCATCATCCATCCATCCATCCATCCATCATCCATCCATCCATCCATCATCCATCCATCCACCCATCATCCATCCATCCACCCATCATCCATCCATCCATCCATCATCCATCCATCCATCATCCATCCATCCACCCATCATCCATCCATCCATCCATCCATCATCCATCCATCCATCCATCATCCATCCACCCATCATCCATCCACCCATCATCCATCCATCCATCCATCATCCATCCATCCACCCATCATCCATCCATCCACCCATCATCCATCCATCCATCCATCCATCCATCCATCCATCCATCATCCATCCATCCATCCATCATCCATCCATCCACCCATCATCCATCCATCCATCCATCATGCATCCATCCATCCATCATCCATCCATCCATCCGTCATCCATCCATCATCCATCCATCCATCCATCATCCATCCATCCATCCATCATCAATCATCCATCCATCCATATATCCATCCACCATCCATCCATCCATCATCCATCCATCCACCCATCATCCATCCATCCATCCATCCATCCATCCATATATCCATCCATCCATCCATTTATCCATCCATTTATCCATCATCCATCCATCCATCCATCCATCCATCCATCATCCATCCATCCATCCATCATCAATCATCCATCCATCCATATATCCATCCACCATCCATCCATCCATCATCCATCCATCCACCCATCATCCATCCATCCATCCATCCATCCATATATCCATCCATCCATCCATTTATCCATCCATCATCCATCATCCATCCATCCATCCATCCATCCATCCAATCCATCCATTTATCCATCCATCCATCATCCATCCATCCATCCATCCACCCATCATCCATCCATCCATCCATCCATCATCCATCCATCCATCCATCATCCATCATCCATCATCCATCCATCCATCCATCCATCATCCATCCACCATCCATCCATCCATCCATCATCAATCATCCATCCATCCATCCATCCATCCATCCATCCATATATCCATCCATCCATCCATCCATCATCCATCATCCATCCATCCATCCATCCATCCATCCATCCATCCATCCACCATCCATCCATCATCCATCCACCATCCATCCATCCATCCATCCATCCATCCATCATCAATCATCCATCCATCCATCCATCCATCATCCACCCATCCATCCATCCACCCATCCATCCATCCACCCATCCATCCACCCATCCATCCATCCATCCATCCATCCATCCATCCATCCATCCATCCACCATCCATCCATCCATCATCCATCATCCATCCATCCATCCATCCATCATCCATCCACCATCCATCCATCCATCCATCATCAATCATCCATCCATCCATCCATCCATCCATCCATATATACATCCATCCATCCATCCATCATCCATCATCCATCCATCCATCCATCCATATATCCATCCATCCATCCATCCATCATCAATCATCCATCCATCCATCCATCCATCATCCATCATCCACCCATCCATCCATCCACCCATCCATCCATCCATCCATCCATCCATCCATCCATCCATCCATCCATCCATCCATCCATCCATCCATCCATCCATCCATCCATCCATCCATCCATCCATCCATCTTCTTTTTATCCGAGGTCGGGTTTCTGAGACAACAGACAAATCCAGACATCCTTCTACCCAGCGATACTCTCCAGCTTGTCCTGGATCCACTTCACAGTCAGCTGTGAACTGAAGGTCAGGTCTTCAAGAAGCCAACAGAACCACATCATCTGCAAAAAGCAGAGATGTAACCCTGATGTTCCAAACCAGACGCCCTCCTCCCACCGACCGCACCTCCAGATCCTGTCCATGAAAACCACAAACAGGACCGGTGACGAGGGGCAGCCCTGCTGGAGTCCAACACCGTAAACCAGAACCTCTTTGGACCACGAATGAGGACCCAGCTCTGACTGTGTTATCCAGGGACTGGATAGGGACAACGGGGACTCTGGTACCCGGTACTCCTGCAGCCCCCCCGCAGAATCCCTCACAGAACACGGTTGTGTTCAATAAAAGTAAATCAATTATATATCAAATATAACGCAACAAAGGGTTTACGGAGTTTTCAGTTTGACTTTAGAAGTGGAAATAGTTGGGTGACATTTGGTTTATTCTACGAGGAGATCAGAAATGTGTTGTGGATCCATGTTATTGATCAATTTGTAAACCAGCAGCACTTTAAATTCTGCTCTGCAGGTAACTGGTAACCAGTATAAAGATCTATCTGAGAACTGGACTGATGTGCTCAGTTTTCCTGGTTCTGAATGAGCTGAAACTGTCTTTGGAGTCTTTTTGGGAAGACCAGAGAAGGAGGAGTCGAGTCTGCTGGAGATGAAAGCATGGAGGAGCTTCTCTAAGTCTTGTCTGGACCTAAGATCTTAATAAAGAAGCTAAACAAGCTGATTTGGTTCTAGCTTTGATGTGGCTCAATTCAGGTTCTGACTCAAGTAAAAGTTCAAGATTTCAGTGCTGAGTTTTTGTCCCGATACCTCTGAAATCAAGCTGGGCAGCAGCCTTTATTCTTTCTTTTTTGTTGCCAAATACAATTATTTCTGTCTTGTCTTTATTTAATTGAAGGAAATTTTAGAAGTAAAAACTATTTACTTGTTTCGAGCAGCAAAAGAGTGACTCTAATGGACCAGAGTCAGTTGGTGAGAGGCCAAAGTATATCTGTGGTACGCAGCATTGTTGTTATGTATAAGCTGACCCAGAGGAAGCGTGGTCCAAGAATCAATCCCTGAGGAACTCCACGTGTTCTGGTGATGAGCTCAGATTTATGCTCAACCAAGGAAACAAAATGGCTTTGAGATACGATTCCAGCCATCTGAGAACTGTACCTGATACCTAACCAGGTTCACCGGACTGTCAAGAAGAATTTCCTGCCTCACAATATCTGACACCAATATCCCACCAATACAACCACTGATGGCAGCTGGAACCATAAAATTAATTTAAAAATGAATCAGTGTTACCCACAAAAAGCGTTTAAACATGTAAAAACAAAACAACTGTCAGTAAACAGCTTTTCAGAGACTCGTGTAGCTCAGAAACATTAAAAATGTGGTTACATTTCTTCAGACTGAAGTTTAAAATATGTTTACTGAACAGATTTTACTAATATCTAAAATCCTGTTTCTCGGGCAGAAAAAGAGAAATTTAAGAAAAATTTTCATTTCATTTTCAGAAAAATGAGTTTAATTTGCTCACCAGGAATTCTCAAAGGGTGAATATCACAGTGAGGAGCTGTGAATGTTAGCAGGAGTTAGCCTCTATAGAAGATGGATGGATGGGTAACAGTCAGAGCTGTGGACTAATGTTCCTGTGCCCTGTCTGAACCCTGGTTCCACAGACAGCAGGGGGGGTAAACTGGGAGTGACACTTTGTGCTGATCTGCTGTCCTCAAACCTTCGAGCTGCTCTTAACAAATACAACAAGGAAACTGTGAGATGTGGAAAGTCTGAGCTCCCTGCAGCTCTCTGACAAACATGTTTGTTTCAGTCTGACTGAAAGGAAACAGTGTGACAGATCCAAGTTCAGGTTCTGTGGGTCTGACCTGTTCACCTGCGCCCTCACGCCCTATATGTACATATAAACCCATGAGCATGTGGGTTCTATTCTAGTTCTATTCTGCAGACACATGTCGGGCAGAATGCACAGGTCCCCTGCTGTGTGTGTGGTCTGAACTGTACGGTGACTGGTGGAGACTGTAAACACTGAGCTCTGTGTTGATGAAGAGGCCAAACAAAGACGGGACTTCTTTAAACACTGCAGCAGCCAGAGGTCAGAGGTCAGACTGGCTGTCAGAAAAGGGTCTGCAGCTGCCCCAGCGAGCGCACAAACTGAGGGGGGCGACAACACACAAACCTGTAAACATCACGCAAACCTGTAAACAACACACAAACATTTAAACATCACGCAAACCTGTAAACAACACACAAACCTGTAAACAACACACAAACCTGTAAACAACACACAAACCTGTAAACAACACACAAACCTGTAAACAACACACAAACCTGTAAACAACACACAAATCTGTAAACAACACACAAACCTGTAAACAACACACAAACATGTAAACATCACGCAAACCTGTAAACAACACAGAAACATGTAAACAACACACAAACCTGTAAACAACACACAAACCTGTAAACAACACACAAACCTGTAAACAACACACAAACCTGTAAACAACACACAAACATTTAAACATCACGCAAACATTTAAACAACACACAAACATGTAAACAACACACAAATCTGTAAACAACACACAAACATGTAAACAACACACAAACCTGTAAACAACACGCAAACATTTAAACAACACACAAACCTGTAAACAACACACAAACATTTAAACATCACGCAAACCTGTAAACAACACACAAACCTGTAAACAACACGCAAACCTGTAAACAACACGCAAACCTGTAAACAACACACAAACCTGTAAACAACACGCAAACCTGTAAACAACACACAAACCTGTAAACAACACACAAACATGTAAACAACACACAAACCTGTAAACAACACACAAACATTTAAACATCACGCAAACCTGTAAACAACACACAAACATGTAAACAACACGCAAACCTGTAAACAACACGCAAACATGTAAACAACACGCAAACATGTAAACAACACGCAAACATTTAAACAACACACAAACCTGTAAACAACACACAAACATTTAAACAACACACAAACATGTAAACAACACGCAAACCTGTAAACAACACGCAAACATGTAAACAACACGCAAACCTGTAAACAACACGCAAACATGTAAACAACACACAAACCTGTAAACAACACGCAAACCTGTAAACAACACACAAACCTGTAAACAACACACAAACATTTAAACAACACACAAACCTGTAAACAACACGCAAACCTGTAAACAACACGCAAACATGTAAACAACACACAAACCTGTAAACAACACACAAACCTGTAAACAACACACAAACCTGTAAACAACATGCAAACCTGTAAACAACACGCAAACATGTAAACAACACACAAACATTTAAACAACACGCAAACCTGTAAACAACACGCAAACATGTAAACAACACGCAAACCTGTAAACAACACGCAAACATGTAAACAACACACAAACATTTAAACAACACGCAAACCTGTAAACAACACACAAACCTGTAAACAACACACAAACATGTAAACAACACACAAACCTGTAAACAACACACAAACCTGTAAACAACACGCAAACCTGTAAACAACACGCAAACATGTAAACAACACACAAACATTTAAACAACACGCAAACCTGTAAACAACACGCAAACATGTAAACAACACACAAACATTTAAACAAGACGCAAACCTGTAAACAACACACAAACCTGTAAACAACACACAAACCTGTAAACAACACACAAACCTGTAAACAACACACAAACCTGTAAACAACACGCAAACCTGTAAACAACACGCAAACATGTAAACAACACACAAACATTTAAACAACACGCAAACCTGTAAACAACACGCAAACCTGTAAACAACACACAAACCTGTAAACAACACACAAACAAACAGACTGATGTTGTTGTTTTGTGATGTCAGAGGAGGTTCTGATCGATGACATGATGTTTGTGTTTATTCTGACTCTTAGAAGTGTTGCCATGACAACACCAAAAAATATCATCTTTAGAACAAAAAAATCTACAAAGGAAAACAGCAACACGGAACTCACAACTAAAAATCCGTTTTGTACCATGTGAGAAGATGAATTTCAAAGTAAAGTCACATGTTCTTTGTCACTGTTTACAACTGAAGGTGTTTTATCAGCTTTTAAATCACATATTTGAACATGCTGAGGACTGATTTACACTTTAACAGGAAGCTCTGTAGAAGAACAGGTTTGACTTTGTGCTCAACATTCACCAAACATAAGAAATAAACGAGCTCTCTGTGTGAATATGCTGCAGGCCCCACGAACCCCCACAGATCCAGGAGAGAACTTTCTAGCTTCATCTGACCCGTTTACTTGTGTTTCTGTTGCACTTTCTGGTTGTTCTGACTCAGTACTTGATCACAACGTTACTTTGTTTGTCTCGTTTGACTTTATTGTTGGTTTCATAGCTCCGGTGTATCTCTTAATCTAGTCTGTTGTCTGGAAGTTGTTTTCTGCTGTTTGTGCGACATCAGTTGACGTTTCTGCAAAGGCTTGTTCTCCTTTACAGATACGGATGATGGTGATTGAACACTCTGGTGTAAATGTTGAGTTTTGGTGTGAATACTGTGAGGTTCTGAGTCCTGGTGGCCTTTGGGTCTGAACACTTGTTTCAGTGTAATGGGTCCAGCCGCTGTCCGTCAGGGAAACAGCGCCACTCTGCCGTTACGCTCCACTCAGTGGTCAGAACCGGTACTGCAGCTCCGCTGGGAACACGCTCCGTTATTCAGCTCCTCTCCAGTTCGGCCGTAAATTGCGCACGCGCAATGAGATGAATGGCCGCTGCACCTGACGGCCCACCAGGAAGTGTGGTGGACAAATCCTCGGCCGTTAATCCCCGCTCTGTACGGTAACCGGAGGAGGCTCCGACAGTAGAATGCTCAGCGGGCCGGAGCGCTCAGTCTGACCGTAGGGACCGTCTCCGCTCCGGGCTCGGCCTGCGGGACTACGCGGGGTTGCCCGTCTCCTCACCCCGCCTGTCAAGCTTCAGACCCCTGCTGCTGCTGAGCTGAAGCTCCGTGAGGCTCCGGGCACGTCCACCCTGACTGCAATGGGATGCTGCGGTAGCTCGGAGGTAAGCACGGCCTGGTTCGGTCCGGCCTGATTCGGCACCGTCCTCCTCATGTGTCCTTCAGCAGATCTCCGATGTGTGTTTTTATTTTTTAACCGTGAAAGTGACGCGGCCCCGGGCAATAGAGAGGCCGAGCTCGGATAACACCCAGCAGCTCTCATTTAATCCAATTATGTCCTCTGAGAACAGCCGGGTTACCGGGCCTGGTTCTGGGCCGAGCCAAACTGAGCGGAGGGTTCGGATTATTGATGAAACCACCCCGGACCGAGCCGACAGGCCGGGACAGGTGTATCCCGGCTCGGCTCGGCTCGGTCCTGCAGGCCCGGCTGTGCGCGAGCAATGACCGTATGTGTGTGCGTGTGTGCGCGTGTGTGTGTGTTTCAGAGGACAAAGAGAGAATGGAGACCGCTGGAGGACCGGAGCTGCACCGACCTGCCCTGGTTCCTGCTCTTTACCGTCTTCTGCGTCGGCATGGTAACCACACAGCATCCGCTGGGATGCTGCTACCACAATACTGCAGGAATACTACCACAATACTGCAAGAGTACTACCACAATACTGCAGGAATACTACCACAATACTGCCACAATACTGCAGGAATACTACCACAATACTACCACAATACTGCAAGAATACTACCACAATACTACCACAATACTGCAGGAATACTACCACAATACTGCCACAATACTGCAGGAATACTACCACAATACTACCACAATACTACCACAATACTACCACAATACTGCCACAATACTGCAGGAATACTACCACAATACTACCACAATACTGCCACAATACTGCAGGAATACTACCACAATACTGCAGGAATACTGCCACAATACTGCCACAATACTGCAGGAATACTACCACAATACTACCACAATACTACCACAATACTACCACAATACTACCACAATACTACCACAATACTGCCACAATACTGCAGGAATACTACCACAATACTACCACAATACTGCAGGAATACTACCACAATACTACCACAATACTGCCATGATACTGCAGGAATACTACCACAATACTGCAGGAATACTACCACAATACTGCAGGAATACTACCACAATACTGCAAGAGTACTACCACAATACTACCACAATACTGCCATGATACTGCAGGAATACAGCCACAATACTGCAGGAATACTACCACAATACTACCACAATACTGCAGGAATACTACCACAATACTGCAAGAGTACTACCACAATACTACCACAATACTGCCATGATACTGCAGGAATACTGCCACAATACTGCAGGAATACTACCACAATACTGCCATGATACTACAGGAATACTACCACAATACTACCACAATACTACCACAATACTGCCACAATACTGCAGGAATACTACCACAATACTACCACAATACTGCCATGATACTACAGGAATACTACCACAATACTGCAGGAATACTACCATAATATTACCACAATACTGCAGGAATACTACCACAATACTGCCATGATACTACAGGAATACTACCACAATACTACCACAATACTACCACAATACTGCCACAATACTGCAGGAATACTACCACAATACTACCACAATACTGCCATGATACTACAGGAATACTACCACAATACTGAAGAAATACTACCACAATACTACCACAATACTGCAGGAATACTACCACAATACTGCAGGAATACTACCATAATATTACCACAATACTGCAGGAGTACCACCATAATAATACCAGTACCACCATAATAATACCACAATACTGCAGGAGTACCACCATAATAATACCACAATACTGCCATGATACTGCAGGAGTACTACCATAATAATACCACAATACTGCAGGAGTACTACCATAATATTACCACAATACTACAGGAGTACCACCATAATAATACCAGTACCACCATAATAATACCACAATACTGCAGGAGTACTACCATAATATTACCACAATACTGCCATGATACTGCAGGAGTACTACCATAATATTACCACAATACTGCCACGATACTGCAGGAGTACTACCATAATATTACCACAATACTGCCACGATACTGCAGGAGTACTACCATAATGTTACCACAATACTGCCACGATACTGCAGGAATACTACCATAATGTTACCACAATACTGCCACGATACTGCAGGAATACTACCATAATGTTACCACAATACTGCCACGATACTGCAGGAGTACTACCATAATAATACCACAATACTGCCACGATACTGCAGGAGTACTACTACTATACTGCAGAAATACTATCACAACATTGCCATGATACTTAAGGAGTACTGCAACAATATTACAGGTGTACTACATCCTTACCGTAGTAATACTACGTCCTTACTCCAGTAATATTTTATCTATACCGTAGTAGTACTACATCTTTACTACAATAATACTATATCCTCACTGCAGTAATACTACATCCTCACATCAGCAATACTAGATCTTTATCGTATTAATACTACATCCATAGTCCAGTAATACCACATTTATACCGTAGTAATACTACATCCTCATTTCAGTAATACTACATCCTTACCACACTAATACTACATCTATACCATAGTAATATGACATCCGTACAGCTGTCGTACCACATCTTTACCGCAGTAATTCTACATCTTTACCGCAGTAATTCTACATCTTTACCGCAGTAATTCTACATCTTTACCGCAGTAATACTACATCTTTACCGCAGTAATTCTACATCTTTACCGCAGTAATACTACATCTTTACCGCAGTAATTCTACATCTTTACCGCAGTAATTCTACATCTTTACCGCAGTAATACTACATCTTTACCGCAGTAATTCTACATCTTTACCGCAGTAATACTACATCTTTACCGTAGTAATACTACATCTTTACCGCAGTAATTCTACATCTTTACCGCAGTAATACTACATCTTTACCGCAGTAATACTACATCTTTACCGCAGTAATTCTACATCTTTACCGCAGTAATACTACGTCTTTACCGCAGTAATTCTACGTCTTTACCGCAGTAATTCTACATCTTTACCGCAGTAATACTACGTCTTTACCGCAGTAATACTACATCTTTACCGCAGTAATTCTACATCTTTACCGCAGTAATTCTACGTCTTTACCGTAGTAATACTACATCTTTACCGCAGTAATTCTACATCTTTACCGTAGTAATACTACATCTTTACCGCAGTAATTCTACATCTTTACCGCAGTAATTCTACATCTTTACCGCAGTAATTCTACGTCTTTACCGCAGTAATACTACATCTTTACCGTAGTAATTCTACATCTTTACCGTAGTAATACTACATCTTTACCGCAGTAATTCTACATCTTTACCGCAGTAATTCTACATCTTTACCGCAGTAATTCTACGTCTTTACCGCAGTAATACTACATCTTTACCGCAGTAATTCTACATCTTTACCGCAGTAATACTACATCTTTACCGTAGTAACACTACATTTTTACCGTGTAATCCTACGTTGAGCCCTGAGTTTTCTCTTCAGATTTCGAGGTGAAGGGTCTCTTTAACCGGCCCTAAAATCAATAAAAAAACATCTGTGTGTCCAGAACAAGATTCTGCTGCCCACAGTTAGATTTTTTTTCAAAAAGACTTATAATTTTCACAGTGAGTGTTTGTTTGAGGTGATTCTGTCTCCCTCTGCCCCCAGAGACCCTGTATGATCTCAGACTTTGTGTCATCTGGGATCAGAACTTATCAAACAGGAGCATTAAGGGGGAGATTCTGCAGAACTCAGGATTTAAAGTCCAGAATTACTTAAAAAGACCAACAGGAAGTACTCGTAGTTCAAGTTTTCAAATTAAGAGCCCCCTGATACTTACAGTAAGTAACCAGAATTTGAACTCTGTTACCTTATTGAAATAAAAGCTCACAGATATACAAATAAGTTGAAAATAAAGTTTGAATCAGTTGAAATCAGCTCCTGACAGTGCTGTTACTGCAGCACAAACAGACTCTTAAAGATTAATGTCCGAGACTTTAAAGCAGAAAACAAAAGTTTAATTTTAATTCAAAAGGGCTAAAACTTTTTCATTAATTTTAACTGTATTTATAAAGCGCCAAATTACAACAAATGTCATCTCAAGGACTAATTCAGTCTCAACTGGTTGATGAATTAAAGTAAAAGTAGACAAAAAATTGAATCTTTTATTATTTATTATTATTTTACTATAGTCATTATTGATCATCTGCTGATGATCATCTGGTTTCATAGATAAGTTCAGCTGAGTATCATCAGCGAAGCTAAGGAAATTTATGCCATGCTGTCTAATAATGTTACCTAATGTATAAAGTAAAGAATGGGTCCAAGCACAGAACCCTGAGGAACTCCATGACTTACTCTGGTGTGTGAGGAAGATTCTTCATTTACAAGAACAAACTGGAATCTATCGGATAAATGTGACTTAAACCAGCCTAACCTGGTTCCGGTTACTGACTGTATCTGCTGAGGTTGTGACCCTTGCTGTGTTTACTTCCTGCAGGGCAGCATCTGCGGTTTCACCATCGCCACCGGCGGCGCCGCTCGCCTCGTCTTCGGATATGACAGCTACGGCAACACCTGTGGCCAACGCAACGAGCGGATTGAAGGTGTACGGCTGAGCGGCCTCGACCACATCGACAGGAAGTGAGTGTGTGTATCTGTGCACATCGGCGTTGGCGTGTAACTGGTGGATCTGTTGGCGTGTAACTGGTGGATCTGTTGGCGTGTAACTGTGGTGGATCTGTTGGCGTGTAACTGGTGGATCTGTTGGCGTGTAACTGTGGTGGATCTGTTGGCGTGTAACAGGTGGATCTGTTGGCGTGTAACTGTGGTGGATCTGTTGGCGTGTAACTGTGGTGGATCTGTTGGCGTGTAACTGGTGGATCTGTTGGCGTGTAACTGTGGTGGATCTGTTGGCGTGTAACTGGTGGATCTGTTGGCGTGTAACTGTGGTGGATCTGTTGGCGTGTAACAGGTGGATCTGTTGGCGTGTAACTGGTGGATCTGTTGGCGTGTAACTGTGGTGGATCTGTTGGCGTGTAACTGTGGTGGATCTGTTGGCGTGTAACTGTGGTGGATCTGTTGGCGTGTAACTGGTGGATCTGTTGGCGTGTAACTGTGGTGGATCTGTTGGCGTGTAACTGTGGTGGATCTGTTGGCGTGTAACAGGTGGATCTGTTGGCGTGTAACTGGCGGATCTGTTGGCGTGTAACTGTGCGGATCTGTTGGCGTGTAACTGTGCGGATCTGTTGGCGTGTAACTGTGCGGATCTGTTAGCGTGTAACTGTGCGGATCTGTTGGCGTGTAACTGTGCGGATCGGTTGGCGTGTAACTGTGGTGGATCTGTTAGCGTGTAACTGGTGGATCTGTTAGCGTGTAACTGGTGGATCTGTTGGCGTGTAACCGGTGGATCTGTTGGCGTGTAACTGTGGTGGATCTGTTGGCGTGTAACTGTGGTGGATCTGTTGGCGTGTAACTGTGCGGATCTGTTGGCGTGTAACTGGTGGATCTGTTGGCGTGTAACTGTGGTGGATCTGTTGGCGTGTAACTGGTGGATCTGTTGGCGTGTAACTGTGGTGGATCTGTTGGCGTGTAACTGTGGTGGATCTGTTGGCGTGTAACTGTGGTGGATCTGTTGGCGTGTAACTGGCGGATCTGTTGGCGTGTAACTGGTGGATCTGTTGGCGTGTAACTGTGGTGGATCTGTTGGCGTGTAACTGTGGTGGATCTGTTGGCGTGTAACTGGTGGATCTGTTGGCGTGTAACTGTGGTGGATCTGTTGGCGTGTAACTGGTGGATCTGTTGGCGTGTAACTGTGGTGGATCTGTTAGCGTGTAACTGGTGGATCTGTTGGCGTGTAACCGGTGGATCTGTTAGCGTGTAACTGGTGGATCTGTTGGCGTGTAACTGTGGTGGATCTGTTGGCGTGTAACTGTGGCGGATCTGTTGGCGTGTAACTGGTGGATCTGTTGGCGTGTAACTGTGGTGGATCTGTTGGCGTGTAACTGTGGTGGATCTGTTGGCGTGTAACTGGTGGATCTGTTGGCGTGTAACTGGTGGATCTGTTGGCGTGTAACTGTGGCGGTATCTGAAAACTGAAAACTAATTACAAAACCAGACTTTTAAAGTCGTATGTTAGTCTGACTGAAATTATTATTTACAGCGTGACTCGGTGGCATGCAGGACTGCACAAGCTGTAGTAATACTTTAGTAATACTGTAGTAATACTTTAGTAATACTTTAGTAATACTGTAGTAGTTTTAGTGTAATACTGCAGCACATTCTGGTGCTTGAACATTTGGTGCGTTCAAGTTCATGTGGGAGAGCTTGTTTTGCTGACAAACGTTTAGAGCTGTGACTCAGCAGACACACAGTCAGGTCTGAGGTGGTCTAAAGTGGTCTGAGGTGGTCTAAAGTGGTCTGTGGAGGTCTAAAGTGGTCTAAAGTGGTCTGAAGTGGTCTGAGGTGGTCTAAAGTGGTCTGAGGTGGTCTGAAGTGGTCTAAGGTGGTCTGAAGTGGTCTGAGGAGGTCTAAAGTGGTCTGAAGTGGTCTGAGGTGGTCTAAAGTGGTCTGAAGTGGTCTAAAGTGGTCTGAAGTGGTCTGAGGTGGTCTAAAGTGGTCCGAGGAGGTCTAAAGTGGTCTGAAGTGGTCTGAGGTGGTCTAAAGTGGTCTGAGGAGGTCTAAAGTGGTCTAAAGTGGTCTGAAGTGGTCTGAGGTGGTCTAAAGTGGTCTGAGGTGGTCTAAAGTGGTCTGAGGAGGTCTAAAGTGGTCTGAAGAGGTCTGAGGTGGTCTGAAGAGGTCTGAGGTGGTCTGAAGTGGTCTGAGGAGGTCTAAAGTGGTCTGAGGAGGTCTAAAGTGGTCTGAAGTGGTCTGAAGAGGTCTGAGGTGGTCTGAAGTGGTCTGAGGTGGTCTAAAGTGGTCTGAAGTGGTCTGAAGAGGTCTGAGGTGGTCTTAGGAGGTCTTAAGTGGTCTGAGGTGGTATGAGGAGGTCTAAAGTGGTCTGAGGAGGTCTGAGGTGGTCTAAAGTGGTATGAGGAGGTCTGAGGTGGTCTGAGAAGGTCTGAGGTGGTCTAAAGTGGTCAGAGGAGGTCTGAGAAGGTCTAAAGTGGTCAGAGGTGGTCCGAAGTGGTCTGAAGTGGTCACAGAATCTGCTCAGATTCCTGAAGCTGTGGGAGCGCCGCAGCGTTTGATGATGTAGGCGTGCTTTGTGGTTCTTTGTTTGGTTTTTGCTGATCTGAGTCACACTTTTCTCCCACGACCACATTCTGACAGCTTTAATACTCCTCGCTATTGTTTTTACCGTGTGTTCAGGACAATTTGGCGACTGCTGTCACATGACATCAGTCTGACAGAAACTGGAGGACCTTTAAACACATGTAAACACGTCAGTCTGACTGAAACTGGACCTTTAAACACATGTAAACACGTCAGTCTGACTGAAACTGGACCTTTAAACACATGTAAACACCTCAGTCTGACTGAAACTGGACCTTTAAACACATGTAAACACGTCAGTCTGACTGAAACTGGACCTTTAAACACATGTAAACACGTCAGTCTGACTGAAACTGGACCTTTAAACACATGTAAACTCATTAGTCTGACTGAAACTGGACCTTTAAACATGTAAACACGTCAGTCTGACTGAAACTGGACTTTTAAACATGTAAACACGTCAGTCTGACTGAAACTGGACCTTTAAACACATGTAAACACATCAGTCTGACTGAAACTGGACCTTTAAACACATGTAAACACGTCAGTCTGACTGAAACTGGACTTTTAAACATGTAAACACGTCAGTCTGACTGAAACTGGACCTTTAAACACATGTAAACACATCAGTCTGACTGAAACTGGACCTTTAAACACATGTAAACACGTCAGTCTGACTGAAACTGGACCTTTAAACACATGTAAACACGTCAGTCTGACTGAAACTGGACCTTTAAACACATGTAAACTCATTAGTCTGACTGAAACTGGACCTTTAAACATGTAAACACGTCAGTCTGACTGAAACTGGACCTTTAAACACATGTAAACACATTAGTCTGACTGAAACTGGACCTTTAAACACATGTAAACACATCAGTCTGACTGAAACTGGACCTTTAAACACATGTAAACACGTCAGTCTGACAGAAACTGGACCTTTAAACACATGTAAACTCATTAGTCTGACTGAAACTGGACCTTTAAACACATGTAAACACGTCAGTCTGACTGAAACTGGACCTTTAAACACATGTAAACACGTCAGTCTGACTGAAACTGGACCTTTAAACTCATGTAAACACCTCAGTCTGACTGAAACTGGACCTTTAAACTCATGTAAACACCTCAGTCTGACTGAAACTGGACCTTTAAACACATGTAAACACATCAGTCTGACTGAAACTGGACCTTTAAACACATGTAAACACCTCAGTCTGACTGAAACTGGACCTTTAAACACATGTAAACACGTCAGTCTGACTGAAACTGGACCTTTAAACACATGTAAACACGTCAGTCTGACTGAAACTGGACTTTTAAACATGTAAACACGTCAGTCTGACTGAAACTGGACCTTTAAACACATGTAAACACGTCAGTCTGACTGAAACTGGACCTTTAAACACATGTAAACACATCAGTCTGACTGAAACTGGACCTTTAAACACATGTAAACACGTCAGTCTGACTGAAACTGGACCTTTAAACACATGTAAACACGTCAGTCTGACTGAAACTAGACCTTTAAACACATGTAAACACGTCAGTCTGACTGAAACTGGACCTTTAAACACATGTAAACTCATTAGTCTGACTGAAACTGGACCTTTAAACACATGTAAACACGTCAGTCTGACTGAAACTGGACCTTTAAACACATGTAAACACGTCAGTCTGACTGAAACTGGACCTTTAAACACATGTAAACACGTCAGTCTGACTGAAACTGGACCTTTAAACATGTAAACACGTCTGTCTGACTGAAACTGGACCTTTAAACACATGTAAACACCTCAGTCTGACTGAAACTGGACCTTTAAACATGTAAACACATTAGTCTGACTGAAACTGGACTTTTAAACACATGTAAACACGTCAGTCTGACTGAAACTGGACCTTTAAACACATGTAAACACGTTAGTCTGACTGAAACTGGACCTTTAAACACATGTAAACACCTCAGTCTGACTGAAACTGGACCTCTAAACACATGTAAACACGTTAGTCTGACTGAAACTGGACCTTTAAACACATGTAAACACCTCAGTCTGACTGAAACTGGACCTTTAAACACATGTAAACACATTAGTCTGACTGAAACTGGACCTTTAAACACATGTAAACACCTCAGTCTGACTGAAACTGGACCTTTAAACACATGTAAACACGTCAGTCTGACTGAAACTGGACCTTTAAACACATGTAAACACGTCAGTGTGACTGAAACTGGACCTTTAAACACATGTAAACACGTTAGTCTGACTGAAACTGGACCTTTAAACACATGTAAACACGTCAGTCTGACTGAAACTGGACCTTTAAACACATGTAAACACGTTAGTCTGACTGAAACTGGACCTTTAAACACATGTAAACACGTTAGTCTGACTGAAACTGGACCTTTAAACACATGTAAACACGTCAGTCTGACTGAAACTGGACCTTTAAACACATGTAAACACGTCAGTCTGACTGAAACTGGACCTTTAAACACATGTAAACACGTCAGTCTGACTGAAACTGGACCTTTAAACACATGTAAACACGTCAGTCTGACTGAAACTGGACCTTTAAACACATGTAAACACGTCAGTCTGACTGAAACTGGACCTTTAAACACATGTAAACATGTCAGTCTGACTGAAACTGGACCTTTAAACACATGTAAACACGTTAGTCTGACTGAAACTGGACCTTTAAACATGTAAACACATTAGTCTGACTGAAACTGGACCTTTAAACACATGTAAACACGTCAGTCTGACTGAAACTGGACCTTTAAACACATGTAAACACGTCAGTCTGACTGAAACTGGACCTTTAAACACATGTAAACACGTTAGTCTGACTGAAACTGGACCTTTAAACATGTAAACACATTAGTCTGACTGAAACTGGACCTTTAAACACATGTAAACACGTTAGTCTGACTGAAACTGGACCTTTAAACATGTAAACACGTCAGTCTGACTGAAACTGGTCCTTTAAACACATTTAAACACGTTAGTCTGACTGAAACTGGACCTTTAAACATGTAAACACGTCAGTCTGACTGAAACTGGTCCTTTAAACACATGTAAACACCTCAGTCTGACTGAAACTGGACCTTTAAACACATGTAAACACGTTAGTCTGACTGAAACTGGACCTTTAAACACATGTAAACACCTCAGTCTGACTGAAACTGGACCTTTAAACACATGTAAACACCTCAGTCTGACTGAAACTGGACCTTTAAACACATGTAAACACGTCAGTCTGACTGAAACTGGACCTTTAAACACATGTAAACACGTCAGTCTGACTGAAACTGAACCTTTAAACACATGTAAACACGTCAGTCTGACTGAAACTGGACCTTTAAACATGTAAACACGTCAGTCTGACTGAAACTGGACCTTTAAACACATGTAAACACGTCAGTCTGACTGAAACTGAACCTTTAAACACATGTAAACACGTCGGTCTGACTGAAACTGGACCTTTAAACACATGTAAACACGTCAGTCTGACTGAAACTGGACCTTTAAACATGTAAACACGTCAGTCTGACTGAAACTGGTCCTTTAAACACATGTAAACACCTCAGTCTGACTGAAACTGGACCTTTAAACACATGTAAACACGTTAGTCTGACTGAAACTGGACCTTTAAACACATGTAAACACCTCAGTCTGACTGAAACTGGACCTTTAAACACATGTAAACACCTCAGTCTGACTGAAACTGGACCTTTAAACACATGTAAACACGTCAGTCTGACTGAAACTGGACCTTTAAACACATGTAAACACGTCAGTCTGACTGAAACTGAACCTTTAAACACATGTAAACACGTCAGTCTGACTGAAACTGGACCTTTAAACATGTAAACACGTCAGTCTGACTGAAACTGGACCTTTAAACATGTAAACACGTCAGTCTGACTGAAACTGGTCCTTTAAACACATGTAAACACCTCAGTCTGACTGAAACTGGACCTTTAAACACATGTAAACACGTCAGTCTGACTGAAACTGGACCTTTAAACATGTAAACACGTCAGTCTGACTGAAACTGGTCCTTTAAACACATGTAAACACCTCAGTCTGACTGAAACTGGACCTTTAAACACATGTAAACACGTTAGTCTGACTGAAACTGGACCTTTAAACACATGTAAACACCTCAGTCTGACTGAAACTGGACCTTTAAACACATGTAAACACCTCAGTCTGACTGAAACTGGACCTTTAAACACATGTAAACACGTCAGTCTGACTGAAACTGGACCTTTAAACACATGTAAACACGTCAGTCTGACTGAAACTGAACCTTTAAACACATGTAAACACGTCAGTCTGACTGAAACTGGACCTTTAAACATGTAAACACGTCAGTCTGACTGAAACTGGACCTTTAAACACATGTAAACACCTCAGTCTGACTGAAACTGGACCTTTAAACACATGTAAACACCTCAGTCTGACTGAAACTGGACCTTTAAACACATGTAAACACGTCACTATTCACACTCCTAAACTGTAGGGGGCGACGATGCCCTGTAATGCTAATTGACTCCCGCCATTTCACAGATAGAAGAAAAGCTACGTTTGTTTTCTTATGACAGTGATCGTGGCTAAACGCAGGAACGACACTGACTACAGAAAATCTGGATTTTCTTATATTGAGGACAAAAGGCGGAACGACCTCAGTGAACTTTTGGATTTTTAATTAAAATGCAGCCACTGTTTACGGGAATTTTTCCTCTCTACCGTCACACTCTTTTGTTTATCGTTAAACTTGAATTTTGTGTCGATTGATATTTTCTTTTATGTCAGGTTCAACCTGCAGCATGTTTTCATTAAAGACATTTGAGATGTTAAAATGTTCCTGGTCTCAGCTCGTCTGTAACAAATGATGGTGGGTCCTGGAGCCGGACCAGTTGGGAGCCACTGGCTTAAAGACAGCGTCTGAGCGGTGAATTCAGCTGAATTACACGGACTTCCACAGAGGAGGTTAGAGGCAGCAGGAAGTCTGGAAGGTTTTCTCTCTCAGGCCACAGCCTCAGACACTCTTCAGTCTGTACCTGGGTTCTGCAGGTAAACTGGGACCAGGACTCTGGTCCAGTTAGAGGTGGTAGTTTGAGTTGTGGCCCCTGTGATACGTCAGCTCTGAGCTCGTATCCGTCCAGCTTTGGTTGCAGGGAGCGTTTCTCCTCCTGTTGGAGATAAAATCAGTGTTTTCAGTCTTCACGTGGCCCTCTGGTGGTTATCTGGTGGTCAGTGTCAGCAGTTTATTTTAGAAACTGATGACTGGTGTCTGTTCAGCTCAGATGATTATCGGCTTCGTGAGCTTCAGGATTATAAATGAGTGTGAACTACAAACTACAGGTCAGCTGTGTTTCTACATGAACACTGGCTTTCTCTGCATGGTGGATTAATAAGTTTCACAATTTACATTTTAAACAGACATATTATGTGTTGAAAGCAGCAAAACAAGCTGCACCAGTTGTTTTCTGACTGAGAAAAGCAGGTACCAGGTTCCACCAGCAGGTGGCAGAGTTTCACCAGTTAGTGGGATTAGGCCTTTAATGTGAGATACAGAAACTTTGCATGGCTGATTTCATGGTGATTATATAAATATATATATATATATATGCAGGATATGTCTCAGTATCATCAGTTCATCGCTCATCTTTCTGAAAGCACCACAGAAGAAGAGCCACCTGCAGTTCACCAGCAGTGTGTGGTTGATAAGGCTTCTGCTGGGTTGGTCTGCACCGGTTATTGTCTTAGTTACTGCAGCCTATGGGTTAGTTTGAATTATGCAGACAGAAGCTTCTGGTTCACTCAGCCTCAACTTTAATGCTCAAAAACCATAACAGATGATTAATGTTAAGTAAGAACTACCAGATCATCAGTGCAGGTGAACATTACTGCAGCTGATACACAGAGATGAAATAAGATGAATACAGCACAGAGTGTTATTTACCAAGTTTCCAGAACTCACTAAGATAACCTGACTCGTTTCAGGCTGTGTGTCAGTGGCTGTAATTCGGTAGAAGAAGAAGAGTGTCTGCTCTGTTCTGGGCTGCAGGCAGTAAAGCTAATGTCTGTCAGAAAGCCGGTGCTGAATGTGATGCTTCTAAGCTGCAGGAGGTTCAGCTCATGTTCCCTGAGGATTAACCAGCAGGAGGTTCTGAAACCTGGTGCCTGTTGGAACAGTTTAAATATAGAATGTTTGTGTTTAAGTTCGTTGAACGGGTCAAACTTTTAAAGTTAGTTAAAACAGGAAGAAGGCCCGGTTCCAAACACAGTCCTGTAAGGTGCAGCTTTGTGTTTCTGTCCCTCAGGTTCGTCTTCTTCCTGGATCCCTGCAACATCGACATTGTTCAGAGAAAAATCAAGTCCATGGCGCTGTGTGTGTCCCTGTGTCCCACCGAGGAGCTGAAGACCTACCAGGACCTGAAGAGGTTCGCCATGGTCAACGGTGAGGTCATCACACGACTGCAGACACAGCTGAGCACAGGGCAGAACATCTCAGAGCAGGGTCTGATGGGAAATGTAGTCAGCAGGTCCTCACAGAGACAGACGTTTGGTTTCAGAGGAAGCAGTGATGTCAGCAGCTGGCTCAGTGCTCGCCATCACATCTCCGTGGTGATGGAACGTCTGCAGGGACACACCGCAGCTTACAGTACAGAGCACACAGAGTACAGTAACAAAGGCAGCATTAATGTGGGTCGTATCGCTGGTGCCACTCTGCCCCATGTGTCCAACATGGCTGCCCTGTGACTCAGAGCCTCCCCTGTGACTCAGAGCCTCCTCTGAGACTCAGAGCCTCCTCTGTCCGGTGGAGACGTGTTGAAGCGTGACACCAGGTGACCTCACAGCTCCTCAGACAGCCATGGGTCTGAAAGGAGGCTCTGTGGCAGCCGGACCACCTGAGACCTGCTCTGCACTGCTGTTTGATGATGATGATGATGTGATGATGTCATGTGATGATGTCATCTCTCTGTTTCAGGCTCCGAGCTGTGTTCCTACGAGTTAGCGGGTCATAAGTATCCCGGTCTCCCCGAGAGGTTCACCAAATGCCCCAAACTCCCCGTCCCACCCAGGTATGTCCCGGTGTTCGCCTCTGGCGCCTCTGGAGCTCGTTGACCTCTGACCTCTGACCCCTGTGTGTCCCCAGTAAGCCGCTGCCGGTGTTTAACCGCTGCACGCCGGTGGACGTGTCCTGCTATGCCAAGTTTGCAGAGGCCGTGGTGACGTTTGTAGGCGACACCAGCGTCCTGCACCGCCTGATCGCTGGCGTCGCCGCCAGTAAAGAGATCATCATCGGACTGTGCGTCCTCGCTCTGGGTAAGAACCACGGGGGGCTGTGATGTCACTTCCTGTGAACCCAGCAGCTCACTCTCTCTTTCTGTCCGCCTTCCAGTCCTCTCTATGATCCTCATGGTGATCATCCGTTACATTTCCGCCGTCCTCGTCTGGATCCTCACCTCGCTGGTCGTCCTGGGATCCCTCGGTGAGGTCACTTCCTGCGTGGTTATTGATCTGATGACCGTGTGAATGTGTTTGATCTGACCTGTGTGTGCCGTCTCAGCCGGGACCAGCGTCCTCTGGTGGCTCTACATCGACCACCGGCTGTATGGGAATGACACGAGCTCTAAAGTGCTGAAGGAGGCGAAGGAGGAGGCGAAGGAGGAGCTGACCGGGGACAGCGGTCAGGCGCTGCTGGTGTACGCCGTGTCCGCCACCGTCTTCACCGTACGTATCTCAGAGCAAAGCGAAGCTCAGCGCCGTGGCTGCAGGCTGAGTGTGCGTCTGTGTGCAGATCATCCTGCTGCTGCTCATGCTGTTCATGAGGAAACGGGTGGCGCTAACCATCGCGCTGTTCCACGTGGCCGGGAAGGTCTTCATCCACCTGCCCCTGCTCACCCTGCAGCCCTTTGTCACCTTCTTCGCCCTCCTCCTCTTCTGGATCTACTGGATCCTGGTGCTGCTCTTCCTGGGAACCACCGGTCAGCTGCAGCACACACACGTGCACACACACGTGCACGCACACGTGCACACACACGTGCACGCACACACACACACGTGCACACACACGTGCACACACACACCACTCTGAGATGTTGTTTGTTTGTCTGATCAGCTGAACCTCCTGATGATTAACAGTAGAGGACTCTGATTGGTTAGAAGGCATCACATGCACACTGATCAGATTATCGGCATCAAAGGACGTCATAAAATACTTAAAGAATAAAGGAAATAGAGGCCAGTTTTCTGAATGACCTCCAACCAGAAGTTACCAGGAAATACTACGAGTTACGCTGTGCACTTCTCCGGTTTGGTCCATCACTGTTCATGAGAAAGCATTGTTTGCTAGCATCTGCTGCTAACTCACAGCTAACTGCTAACTCACAGCTACCTGCTAACTCACAGCTAGCTGCTAACTTACAGCTAACTGCTAACTTACAGCTATCTGCTAACCTACAGCTAACTGCTAACTTACAGCTAACTGCTAACTTACAGCTAACTTACAGCTACCTGCTAACTCACAGCTAACTGCTAACTTACAGCTACCTGCTAACTCACAGCTACCTGCTAACTCACAGCTAACTGCTAACCTACAGCTAACTCACAGCTAACTGCTGGTATACAGTAACTATCTGTATCTATAGAGCTGGAGTGTTTCTGACTGCAGGAACAGCTTCATCATGTCTGTGTTTCTGCATTAAATCACTCATCATGTCTGCTGACCTCACAGAAAGGGTGGAGTTGAGCTCCTGCTGAGCCTCCACCCTGAAAACAGACAAAGCGGTGTTAAAGGCTGAGATAGAGAGCCGCTGTGCTTAAACCAACAGGTGTTCTGACCAAAGTCTGTCTCATAAATTTCAATAAGACCTCAGATTATTAAAAAAAGACCTGCTGGATCACTATGGTAACCGATGGTAACCGTGGGATTTAACATCTGCTCACGTTTGGTCCTGATCTGCTGTCATATACATCAACACTAACAGCAGTATTATTCACACAATGTGTGGTGAATAACACTGAATTCACTTTAATTTGAGCCGCTGACACAAAGACAGAAAGATGCAGATAAACACCATGTGAACAGGGTGCTGCCCCCTGCTGGTCGTTAGGCAGAACTGCGGCGGAGGGTCTCACACTTTCTACTGTTGTCTCTGTCCACCTTTGGTCCTGGGGTGCGGTTCTGCAGGGAACCCAGAGCAGAACGAGGAGACGGGGCTGACAGAGTTCCGACTGACGGGTCCTCTGCAGTACCTCACCTGGTACCACGCCGTGGGTCTGGTCTGGATCAGTGAGTTCATCCTGGCCTGTCAGCAGATGACTGTGGCCGGAGCGGTGGTCACGTACTACTTCACCAGGTGAGTCCAGTTCTGTTCAGGCTGCTGTGAAGCCTGCAGCTGGACTCCGGCCCAGTTTGAGTACAGCTGAAGGTTCTGCTGGATCTCTAACCAGAACTTTGTGTTTCAGGGATAAGAACCGGCTCCCAGTGACCCCGATCCTGTCCTCAGTCCTGAGGCTGCTCCGGTACCACCTGGGCACCGTCGCTAAGGGATCCTTCATCATCACGCTGGTGAAGATCCCCCGACTCATCCTCATGTACATCCACAACCAGCTGAAAGGACGGGTAGGAATGAGTGAAACCATGACGACACACTGCTCTGGGTTCTGTTGACCCGATGCTTGTTACACAGTCGGTTCCTTGCTGCTCTGGGTTCTGTTGACCCGATGCTTGTTACACAGTCGGTTCCTTGCTGCTCTGGGTTCTGTTGACCCGATGCTTGTTACACAGTCGGTTCCTTGCTGCTCTGGGTTCTGTTGACCCGATGCTTGTTACACAGTCGGTTCCTTGCTGCTCTGGGTTCTGTTGACCCGATGCTTGTTTCCAGGAGAACGTGTGCGCCCGCTGTTTGCTGAAATCATGTATCTGCTGTCTGTGGTGTTTGGAGAAGTGCCTCAACTATCTCAATCAGGTAGGTCCTCGCCGCCCCCCCCCCCCCTCCGCCCTCAGGTGTCTCCGCCTCACGTCTGCTTTCCTTCCCAGAATGCATATGCAGCCACCGCCATCAACAGCACCAGTTTCTGCACGTCCGCCCGCGACGCCTTCGTCATCCTGGTGGAAAACGCTCTGCGCGTCGCCACAATCAACGCCGTCGGAGACTTTGTGCTCTTCCTGGGGAAGGTGAGACGGTGCTGGTTCTGGTGACCGAGTAAAGAACCAGAACTGTAAAGTCCAGTTCTGCCCATGGACATCCTGAGGTTTACATGGTCTCTGAATGAAGTATTTCTTCAGGAGGAAGGAAGACTTTTTATTTGGGTGCATGTGAAGAAGCAAAGGAATGAATGAAGTTAATCAAACGTCTGCGTGACCTTAACCCGAGACAAGAATCACACAGAGCCGCGCAACACAAAGCTCAAACATAGAAGTTTAAAAACCAAGATTCAAAAGATGAGTTTTTTGCTGCTTTTCAAAAGAGGTCAGATGGGGGGGGCTCTGTCAAAGCTCCTTACAGCTTTACGATGGACAGCCAGCAGCCCCCGATCACATGACCTCTGCCCCCGATCACATGACCTCAGCCCCGATCACATGACCTCAGCCCCCGATCACATGACTTCAGGCCCCGATCACATGACTTCAGGCCCCGATCACATGACCTCAGCCCCCGATCACATGACCTCAGGCCCGATCACATGACTTCAGCCCCCGATCACATGAGTGTGAATGAATGAAACAACCAGGATAATTAGGAAGTATCACAATGCTAAACTTAATGCTAAACTTCATGCTAAACTTAATGCTAAACTTAATGCTAAACTTAATGCTAAACTTCATGTTATAAACACGTCTCAGGCTTTGTCTCTCAGGACATAATAAAACTCCTTATCAGGTGTTAAAAGGATGTAAATCCAACACCTGACACCTTATACTGTCTTTATTTACTGAACAGAAACAGAGAAAACAGATATATTTACCTGTTTCTTTACTGATTTAATGGTATCAAAGACAGATACCGTGTACAGATGAATGAGATCTGTATTTTAAATCCACCCTCTGTGCCGCACAGATTCTGATCATGACGTCGACAGCGTTCGCCGGCGTCCTCCTCCTGAACTACCAGCGGGATTATGCCGAGTGGCTGCTGCCGCTCATCATTGTGTGTCTCTTCTCCTTCCTGGTGGCCCACTGCTTCCTGTCCATCTTTGAGATCGTGGTGGACGTCCTCTTTCTGTGCTTCGCCATTGACACCAAGTACAACGACGGCACGCCGGGGAAGGAGTTCTTCATGGACAAAGCTCTGATGGTGAGCCGGCGGCACACTGAACACGACCAGGTTCTATCTGGTTCCGTCAGGTTCTATCTGGTTCTGTCAGGTGGTTTATGTTAGTTGCCATCAGGTTCCGTCAGCTTTTGTCAGGTTCTATCTGGTTCCGTCAGGTTATATATGTTAGTTGCCATCAGGTTCCGTCGGCTTTTGTCAGGTTCTATCTGGTTCCGTCAGGTTATATATGTTAGTTGCCATCAGGTTCCGTCAGCTTTTGTCAGGTTCTATCTGGTTCTGTCAGGTGGTTTATGTTAGTTGCCATCAGGTTCCGTCAGCTTTTGTCAGGTTCTATCTGGTTCTGTCAGGTTATATATGTTAGTTGCCATCAGGTTCCGTCAGCTTTTGTCAGGTTCTATCTGGTTCCGTCAGGTTATATATGTTAGTTGCCATCAGGTTCCGTCAGCTTTTGTCAGGTTCTATCTGGTTCTGTCAGGACTTTTATGTTAGTTGCCATCAGGTTCCGTCAGCTTTTGTCAGGTTCTATCTGGTTCTGTCAGGTTATATATGTTAGTTGCCATCAGGTTCCGTCAGCTTTTGTCAGGTTCTATCTGGTTCTGTCAGGTTATATATGTTAGTTGCCATCAGGTTCTGTCAGCTTTTGTCAGGTTCTATCTGGTTCTGTCAGGTTATATATGTTAGTTGCCATCAGGTTCCGTCAACTTTTGTCAGGTTCTATCTGGTTCTGTCAGGTGGTTTATGTTAGTTGCCATCAGGTTCCGTCAGCTTTTGTCAGGTTCTATCTGGTTCTGTCAGGACTTTTATGTTAGTTGCCATCAGGTTCCGTCAGCTTTTGTCAGGTTCTATCTGGTTCTGTCAGGTTATATATGTTAGTTGCCATCAGGTTCCGTCAGCTTTTGTCAGGTTCTATCTGGTTCTGTCAGGTTATATATGTTAGTTGCCATCAGGTTCCGTCAGCTTTTGTCAGGTTCTATCTGGTTCTGTCAGGTTATATATGTTAGTTGCCATCAGGTTCCGTCAGCTTTTGTCAGGTTCTATCTGGTTCTGTCAGGTTATATATGTTAGTTGCCATCAGGTTCCGTCAGCTTTTGTCAGGTTCTATCTGGTTCCGTCAGGTTATATATGTTAGTTGCCATCAGGTTCCGTCAGCTTTTGTCAGGTTCTATCTGGTTCTGTCAGGTTATATATGTTAGTTGCCATCAGGTTCCGTCAGCTTTTGTCAGGTTCTATCTGGTTCTGTCAGGTTATATATGTTAGTTGCCATCAGGTTCCGTCAGCTTTTGTCAGGTTCTATCTGGTTCTGTCAGGACTTTTATGTTAGTTGCCACCAGGTTCCGTCAGCTTTTGTCAGATTCTATCTGGTTCTGTCAGGACTTTTATGTTAGTTGCCATCAGGTTCCTTCAGCTTTTGTCAGGTTCTATCTGGTTCTGTCAGGTGGTTTATGTTAGTTGCCATCAGGTTCCGTCAGCTTTTGTCAGGTTCTATCTGGTTCTGTCAGGTTATATATGTTAGTTGCCATCAGGTTCCGTCAGCTTTTGTCAGGTTCTATCTGGTTCTGTCAGGTTATATATGTTAGTTGCCATCAGGTTCCGTCAGCTTTTGTCAGGTTCTATCTGGTTCTGTCAGGACTTTTATGTTAGTTGCCATCAGGTTCCGTCAGCTTTTGTCAGGTTCTATCTGGTTCTGTCAGGTTATATATGTTAGTTGCCATCAGGTTCCGTCAGCTTTTGTCAGGTTCTATCTGGTTCTGTCAGGACTTTTATGTTAGTTGCCATCAGGTTCCGTCAGCTTTTGTCAGGTTCTATCTGGTTCTGTCAGGTGGTTTATGTTAGTTGCCATCAGGTTCCGTCAGCTTTTGTCAGGTTCTATCTGGTTCTGTCAGGTGGTTTATGTTAGTTGCCATCAGGTTCCGTCAGCTTTTGTCAGGTTCTATCTGGTTCTGTCAGGTTATATATGTTAGTTGCCATCAGGTTCCGTCAGCTTTTGTCAGGTTCTATCTGGTTCCGCCAGGTTATATATGTTAGTTGCCATCAGGTTCCGTCAGCTTTTGTCAGGTTCTATCTGGTTCTGTCAGGTTATATATGTTAGTTGCCATCAGGTTCCGTCAGCTTTTGTCAGGTTCTATCTGGTTCCGTCAGGTTATATATGTTAGTTGCCATCAGGTTCCGTCAGCTTTTGTCAGGTTCTATCTGGTTCTGTCAGGACTTTTATGTTAGTTGCCATCAGGTTCCGTCAGCTTTTGTCAGGTTCTATCTGGTTCTGTCAGGTTATATATGTTAGTTGCCATCAGGTTCCGTCGGCTTTTGTCAGGTTCTATCTGGTTCCGTCAGGTTATATATGTTAGTTGCCATCAGGTTCCGTCAGCTTTTGTCAGGTTCTATCTGGTTCTGTCAGGTTATATATGTTAGTTGCCATCAGGTTCCGTCAGCTTTTGTCAGGTTCTATCTGGTTCTGTCAGGTGGTTTATGTTAGTTGCCATCAGCTTTTGTCAGATTCTATCTGGTTCTGTCAGGACTTTTATGTTAGTTGCCATCAGGTTCCTTCAGCTTTTGTCAGGTTCTATCTGGTTCTGTCAGGTGGTTTATGCTAGTTGCCATCAGGTTCCGTCAGCTTTTGTCAGGTTCTATCTGGTTCTGTCAGGTTATATATGTTAGTTGCCATCAGGTTCCGTCAGCTTTTGTCAGATTCTATCTGGTTCTGTCAGGTGGTTTATGTTAGTTGCCATCAGGTTCCGTCAGCTTTTGTCAGGTTCTATCTGGTTCTGTCAGGTTATATATGTTAGTTGCCATCAGGTTCCGTCAGCTTTTGTCAGGTTCTATCTGGTTCCGTCAGGTTATATATGTTAGTTGCCATCAGGTTCCGTCAGCTTTTGTCAGGTTCTATCTGGTTCTGTCAGGACTTTTATGTTAGTTGCCATCAGGTTCCGTCAGCTTTTGTCAGGTTCTATCTGGTTCTGTCAGGTTATATATGTTAGTTGCCATCAGGTTCCGTCAGCTTTTGTCAGGTTCTATCTGGTTCTGTCAGGACTTTTATGTTAGTTGCCATCAGGTTCCGTCAGCTTTTGTCAGGTTCTATCTGGTTCTGTCAGGTGGTTTATGTTAGTTGCCATCAGGTTCCGTCAGCTTTTGTCAGGTTCTATCTGGTTCTGTCAGGTGGTTTATGTTAGTTGCCATCAGGTTCCGTCAGCTTTTGTCAGGTTCTATCTGGTTCCGTCAGGTTATATATGTTAGTTGCCATCAGGTTCCGTCGGCTTTTGTCAGGTTCTATCTGGTTCCGCCAGGTTATATATGTTAGTTGCCATCAGGTTCCGTCAGCTTTTGTCAGGTTCTATCTGGTTCTGTCAGGACTTTTATGTTAGTTGCCATCAGGTTCCGTCAGCTTTTGTCAGGTTCTATCTGGTTCTGTCAGGTGGTTTATGTTAGTTGCCATCAGGTTCCGTCGGCTTTTGTCAGGTTCTATCTGGTTCTGTCAGGTTATATATGTTAGTTGCCATCAGGTTCCGTCAGCTTTTGTCAGGTTCTATCTGGTTCTGTCAGGTTATATATGTTAGTTGCCATCAGGTTCCGTCAGCTTTTGTCAGGTTCTATCTGGTTCTGTCAGGTGGTTTATGTTAGTTGCCATCAGGTTCCGTCAGCTTTTGTCAGGTTCTATCTGGTTCCGTCAGGTTATATATGTTAGTTGCCATCAGGTTCCGTCGGCTTTTGTCAGGTTCTATCTGGTTCTGTCAGGTTATATATGTTAGTTGCCATCAGGTTCCGTCAGCTTTTGTCAGATTCTATCTGGTTCTGTCAGGACTTTTATGTTAGTTGCCATCAGGTTCCGTCAGCTTTTGTCAGGTTCTATCTGGTTCTGTCAGGTGGTTTATGTTAGTTGCCATCAGGTTCTGTCGGCTTTTGTCAGGTTCTATCTGGTTCCGTCAGGTTATATATGTTAGTTGCCATCAGGTTCCGTCGGCTTTTGTCAGGTTCTCTCTGGTTCTGTCAGGTTATATATGTTAGTTGCCATCAGGTTCCGTCAGCTTTTGTCAGATTCTATCTGGTTCTGTCAGGACTTTTATGTTAGTTGCCATCAGGTTCCGTCAGCTTTTGTCAGGTTCTATCTGGTTCTGTCAGGTGGTTTATGTTAGTTGCCATCAGGTTCTGTCGGCTTTTGTCAGGTTCTATCTGGTTCCGTCAGGTTATATATGTTAGTTGCCATCAGGTTCCGTCAGCTTTTGTCATGTTCTATCTGGTTCTGTCAGGTTATATATGTTAGTTGCCATCAGGTTCCGTCAGCTTTTGTCAGGTTCTATCTGATTCTCTCAGGTGTTTTATGTTAGTTGCCATCAGGTTCTGTCAGCTTTTGTCAGGTTCTATCTGGTTCTTTCAGGTTATATATGTTAGTTGCCATCAGGTTCTGTCAGCTTTTGGCAGATTCTATCTGGTTCTGTCAGGACTTTTATGTTAGTTGCCATCAGGTTCCGTCGGCTTTTGTCAGGTTCTATCTGGTTCTGTCAGGTGGTTTATGTTAGTTGCCATCAGGTTCCGTCAGCTTTTGTCAGGTTCTATCTGGTTCCGTCAGGTTATATATGTTAGTTGCCATCAGGTTCCGTCAGCTTTTGTCAGGTTCTATCTGGTTCCGTCAGGTTATATATGTTAGTTGCCATCAGGTTCCGTCAGGTTCTATCTGGTTCTGTCAGGTGGTTTATGTTAGTTGCCATCAGGTTCCGTCAGCTTTTGTCAGGTTCTATCTGGTTCTGTCAGGTTATATATGTTAGTTGCCATCAGGTTCCGTCAGCTTTTGTCAGGTTCTATCTGGTTCCGTCAGGTTATATATGTTAGTTGCCATCAGGTTCCGTCGGCTTTTGTCAGGTTCCATCTGGTTCTGTCAGGTTATATATGTTAGTTGCCATCAGGTTCCGTCGGCTTTTGTCATGTTCTATCTGGTTCCGTCAGGTTATATATGTTAGTTGCCATCAGGTTCCGTCGGCTTTTGTCATGTTCTATCTGGTTTCGTCAGGTTATATATGTTAGTTGCCATCAGGTTCCGTCGGCTTTTATCATGTTCTATCTGGTTCCGTCAGGTTATATATGTTAGTTGCCATCAGGTTCCGTCAGCTTTTGTCAGGTTCTATCTGGTTCCATCAGGTGGTTTGTGTTAGTTGCCATCAGGTTCTGTCGGCTTTTGTCAGGTTCTATCTGGTTCTGTCAGGTGTTTTATGTTAGTTGCCATCAGGTTCTGTCAGCTTTTGTCAGGTTCTATCTGGTTCTGTCAGGTTATATATGTTAGTTGCCATCAGGTTCTGTCAGCTTTTGGCAGATTCTATCTGGTTCTGTCAGGACTTTTATGTTAGTTGCCATCAGGTTCCGTCAGCTTTTGTCAGGTTCTATCTGGTTCCGTCAGGTTATATATGTTAGTTGCCATCAGGTTCCGTCAGCTTTTGTCAGGTTCTATCTGGTTCCGTCAGGTTATATATGTTAGTTGCCATCAGGTTCCGTCAGGTTCTATCTGGTTCTGTCAGGTGGTTTATGTTAGTTGCCATCAGGTTCCGTCAGCTTTTGTCAGGTTCTATCTGGTTCTGTCAGGTTATATATGTTAGTTGCCATCAGGTTCCGTCAGCTTTTGTCAGGTTCTATCTGGTTCTGTCAGGTGGTTTATGTTAGTTGCCATCAGGTTCCGTCAGCTTTTGTCAGGTTCTATCTGGTTCTGTCAGGTGGTTTATGTTAGTTGCCATCAGGTTCTGTCGGCTTTTGTCAGGTTCTATCTGGTTCCGTCAGGTTATATATGTTAGTTGCCATCAGGTTCCGTCGGCTTTTGTCAGGTTCTCTCTGGTTCTGTCAGGTTATATATGTTAGTTGCCATCAGGTTCCGTCAGCTTTTGTCAGATTCTATCTGGTTCTGTCAGGACTTTTATGTTAGTTGCCATCAAGTTCCGTCAGCTTTTGTCAGGTTCTATCTGGTTCTGTCAGGTGGTTTATGTTAGTTGCCATCAGGTTCTGTCGGCTTTTGTCAGGTTCTATCTGGTTCCGTCAGGTTATATATGTTAGTTGCCATCAGGTTCCGTCAGCTTTTGTCATGTTCTATCTGGTTCTGTCAGGTTATATATGTTAGTTGCCATCAGGTTCCGTCAGCTTTTGTCAGGTTCTATCTGATTCTCTCAGGTGTTTTATGTTAGTTGCCATCAGGTTCTGTCAGCTTTTGTCAGGTTCTATCTGGTTCTTTCAGGTTATATATGTTAGTTGCCATCAGGTTCTGTCAGCTTTTGGCAGATTCTATCTGGTTCTGTCAGGACTTTTATGTTAGTTGCCATCAGGTTCCGTCGGCTTTTGTCAGGTTCTATCTGGTTCTGTCAGGTGGTTTATGTTAGTTGCCATCAGGTTCCGTCAGCTTTTGTCAGGTTCTATCTGGTTCCGTCAGGTTATATATGTTAGTTGCCATCAGGTTCCGTCAGCTTTTGTCAGGTTCTATCTGGTTCCGTCAGGTTATATATGTTAGTTGCCATCAGGTTCCGTCAGGTTCTATCTGGTTCTGTCAGGTGGTTTATGTTAGTTGCCATCAGGTTCCGTCAGCTTTTGTCAGGTTCTATCTGGTTCTGTCAGGTTATATATGTTAGTTGCCATCAGGTTCCGTCAGCTTTTGTCAGGTTCTATCTGGTTCCGTCAGGTTATATATGTTAGTTGCCATCAGGTTCCGTCGGCTTTTGTCAGGTTCCATCTGGTTCTGTCAGGTTATATATGTTAGTTGCCATCAGGTTCCGTCGGCTTTTGTCATGTTCTATCTGGTTCCGTCAGGTTATATATGTTAGTTGCCATCAGGTTCCGTCGGCTTTTGTCATGTTCTATCTGGTTTCGTCAGGTTATATATGTTAGTTGCCATCAGGTTCCGTCGGCTTTTATCATGTTCTATCTGGTTCCGTCAGGTTATATATGTTAGTTGCCATCAGGTTCCGTCAGCTTTTGTCAGGTTCTATCTGGTTCCATCAGGTGGTTTGTGTTAGTTGCCATCAGGTTCTGTCGGCTTTTGTCAGGTTCTATCTGGTTCTGTCAGGTGTTTTATGTTAGTTGCCATCAGGTTCTGTCAGCTTTTGTCAGGTTCTATCTGGTTCTGTCAGGTTATATATGTTAGTTGCCATCAGGTTCTGTCAGCTTTTGGCAGATTCTATCTGGTTCTGTCAGGACTTTTATGTTAGTTGCCATCAGGTTCCGTCAGCTTTTGTCAGGTTCTATCTGGTTCCGTCAGGTTATATATGTTAGTTGCCATCAGGTTCCGTCAGCTTTTGTCAGGTTCTATCTGGTTCCGTCAGGTTATATATGTTAGTTGCCATCAGGTTCCGTCAGGTTCTATCTGGTTCTGTCAGGTGGTTTATGTTAGTTGCCATCAGGTTCCGTCAGCTTTTGTCAGGTTCTATCTGGTTCTGTCAGGTTATATATGTTAGTTGCCATCAGGTTCCGTCAGCTTTTGTCAGGTTCTATCTGGTTCCGTAAGGTTATATATGTTAGTTGCCATCAGGTTCCGTCGGCTTTTGTCAGGTTCTATCTGGTTCTGTCAGGTTATATATGTTAGTTGCCATCAGGTTCCGTCGGCTTTTGTCATGTTCTATCTGGTTCCGTCAGGTTATATATGTTAGTTGCCATCAGGTTCCGTCGGCTTTTGTCATGTTCTATCTGGTTCCGTCAGGTTATATATGTTAGTTGCCATCAGGTTCCGTCAGCTTTTGTCAGGTTCTATCTGGTTCCATCAGGTGGTTTGTGTTAGTTGCCATCAGGTTCTGTCGGCTTTTGTCAGGTTCTATCTGGTTCCGTCAGGTTATATATGTTAGTTGCCATCAGGTTCCGTCAGCTTTTGTCAGGTTCTATCTGGTTCTGTCAGGACTTTTATGTTAGTTGCCATCAGGTTCCGTCAGCTTTTGTCAGGTTCTATCTGGTTCTGTCAGGTTATATATGTTAGTTGCCATCAGGTTCCGTCAGCTTTTGTCAGGTTCTATCTGGTTCCATCAGGTGGTTTGTGTTAGTTGCCATCAGGTTCTGTCGGCTTTTGTCATGTTCTATCTGGTTCCGTCAGGTTATATATGTTAGTTGCCATCAGGTTCCGTCAGCTTTTGTCAGGTTCTATCTGGTTCTGTCAGGTGGTTTATGTTAGTTGCCATCAGGTTCCGTCAGCTTTTGTCAGGTTCTATCTGGTTCTGTCAGGACTTTTATGTTAGTTGCCATCAGGTTCCGTCAGCTTTTGTCAGGTTCTATCTGGTTCTGTCAGGTTATATATGTTAGTTGCCATCAGGTTCCGTCAGCTTTTGTCAGGTTCTATCTGGTTCTGTCAGGTTATATATGTTAGTTGCCATCAGGTTCCGTCAGCTTTTGTCAGGTTCTATCTGGTTCTGTCAGGTTATATATGTTAGTTGCCATCAGGTTCCGTCAGCTTTTGTCAGGTTCTATCTGGTTCTGTCAGGTTATATATGTTAGTTGCCATCAGGTTCCGTCAGCTTTTGTCAGGTTCTATCTGGTTCCGTCAGGTTATATATGTTAGTTGCCATCAGGTTCCGTCAGCTTTTGTCAGGTTCTATCTGGTTCTGTCAGGTTATATATGTTAGTTGCCATCAGGTTCCGTCAGCTTTTGTCAGGTTCTATCTGGTTCTGTCAGGTTATATATGTTAGTTGCCATCAGGTTCCGTCAGCTTTTGTCAGGTTCTATCTGGTTCTGTCAGGACTTTTATGTTAGTTGCCACCAGGTTCCGTCAGCTTTTGTCAGATTCTATCTGGTTCTGTCAGGACTTTTATGTTAGTTGCCATCAGGTTCCTTCAGCTTTTGTCAGGTTCTATCTGGTTCTGTCAGGTGGTTTATGTTAGTTGCCATCAGGTTCCGTCAGCTTTTGTCAGGTTCTATCTGGTTCTGTCAGGTTATATATGTTAGTTGCCATCAGGTTCCGTCAGCTTTTGTCAGGTTCTATCTGGTTCTGTCAGGTTATATATGTTAGTTGCCATCAGGTTCCGTCAGCTTTTGTCAGGTTCTATCTGGTTCTGTCAGGACTTTTATGTTAGTTGCCATCAGGTTCCGTCAGCTTTTGTCAGGTTCTATCTGGTTCTGTCAGGTTATATATGTTAGTTGCCATCAGGTTCCGTCAGCTTTTGTCAGGTTCTATCTGGTTCTGTCAGGACTTTTATGTTAGTTGCCATCAGGTTCCGTCAGCTTTTGTCAGGTTCTATCTGGTTCTGTCAGGTGGTTTATGTTAGTTGCCATCAGGTTCCGTCAGCTTTTGTCAGGTTCTATCTGGTTCTGTCAGGTGGTTTATGTTAGTTGCCATCAGGTTCCGTCAGCTTTTGTCAGGTTCTATCTGGTTCTGTCAGGTTATATATGTTAGTTGCCATCAGGTTCCGTCAGCTTTTGTCAGGTTCTATCTGGTTCCGCCAGGTTATATATGTTAGTTGCCATCAGGTTCCGTCAGCTTTTGTCAGGTTCTATCTGGTTCTGTCAGGTTATATATGTTAGTTGCCATCAGGTTCCGTCAGCTTTTGTCAGGTTCTATCTGGTTCCGTCAGGTTATATATGTTAGTTGCCATCAGGTTCCGTCAGCTTTTGTCAGGTTCTATCTGGTTCTGTCAGGACTTTTATGTTAGTTGCCATCAGGTTCCGTCAGCTTTTGTCAGGTTCTATCTGGTTCTGTCAGGTTATATATGTTAGTTGCCATCAGGTTCCGTCGGCTTTTGTCAGGTTCTATCTGGTTCCGTCAGGTTATATATGTTAGTTGCCATCAGGTTCCGTCAGCTTTTGTCAGGTTCTATCTGGTTCTGTCAGGTTATATATGTTAGTTGCCATCAGGTTCCGTCAGCTTTTGTCAGGTTCTATCTGGTTCTGTCAGGTGGTTTATGTTAGTTGCCATCAGCTTTTGTCAGATTCTATCTGGTTCTGTCAGGACTTTTATGTTAGTTGCCATCAGGTTCCTTCAGCTTTTGTCAGGTTCTATCTGGTTCTGTCAGGTGGTTTATGCTAGTTGCCATCAGGTTCCGTCAGCTTTTGTCAGGTTCTATCTGGTTCTGTCAGGTTATATATGTTAGTTGCCATCAGGTTCCGTCAGCTTTTGTCAGATTCTATCTGGTTCTGTCAGGTGGTTTATGTTAGTTGCCATCAGGTTCCGTCAGCTTTTGTCAGGTTCTATCTGGTTCTGTCAGGTTATATATGTTAGTTGCCATCAGGTTCCGTCAGCTTTTGTCAGGTTCTATCTGGTTCCGTCAGGTTATATATGTTAGTTGCCATCAGGTTCCGTCAGCTTTTGTCAGGTTCTATCTGGTTCTGTCAGGACTTTTATGTTAGTTGCCATCAGGTTCCGTCAGCTTTTGTCAGGTTCTATCTGGTTCTGTCAGGTTATATATGTTAGTTGCCATCAGGTTCCGTCAGCTTTTGTCAGGTTCTATCTGGTTCTGTCAGGACTTTTATGTTAGTTGCCATCAGGTTCCGTCAGCTTTTGTCAGGTTCTATCTGGTTCTGTCAGGTGGTTTATGTTAGTTGCCATCAGGTTCCGTCAGCTTTTGTCAGGTTCTATCTGGTTCTGTCAGGTGGTTTATGTTAGTTGCCATCAGGTTCCGTCAGCTTTTGTCAGGTTCTATCTGGTTCCGTCAGGTTATATATGTTAGTTGCCATCAGGTTCCGTCGGCTTTTGTCAGGTTCTATCTGGTTCCGCCAGGTTATATATGTTAGTTGCCATCAGGTTCCGTCAGCTTTTGTCAGGTTCTATCTGGTTCTGTCAGGACTTTTATGTTAGTTGCCATCAGGTTCCGTCAGCTTTTGTCAGGTTCTATCTGGTTCTGTCAGGTGGTTTATGTTAGTTGCCATCAGGTTCCGTCGGCTTTTGTCAGGTTCTATCTGGTTCTGTCAGGTTATATATGTTAGTTGCCATCAGGTTCCGTCAGCTTTTGTCAGGTTCTATCTGGTTCTGTCAGGTTATATATGTTAGTTGCCATCAGGTTCCGTCAGCTTTTGTCAGGTTCTATCTGGTTCTGTCAGGTGGTTTATGTTAGTTGCCATCAGGTTCCGTCAGCTTTTGTCAGGTTCTATCTGGTTCCGTCAGGTTATATATGTTAGTTGCCATCAGGTTCCGTCGGCTTTTGTCAGGTTCTATCTGGTTCTGTCAGGTTATATATGTTAGTTGCCATCAGGTTCCGTCAGCTTTTGTCAGATTCTATCTGGTTCTGTCAGGACTTTTATGTTAGTTGCCATCAGGTTCCGTCAGCTTTTGTCAGGTTCTATCTGGTTCTGTCAGGTGGTTTATGTTAGTTGCCATCAGGTTCTGTCGGCTTTTGTCAGGTTCTATCTGGTTCCGTCAGGTTATATATGTTAGTTGCCATCAGGTTCCGTCGGCTTTTGTCAGGTTCTCTCTGGTTCTGTCAGGTTATATATGTTAGTTGCCATCAGGTTCCGTCAGCTTTTGTCAGATTCTATCTGGTTCTGTCAGGACTTTTATGTTAGTTGCCATCAGGTTCCGTCAGCTTTTGTCAGGTTCTATCTGGTTCTGTCAGGTGGTTTATGTTAGTTGCCATCAGGTTCTGTCGGCTTTTGTCAGGTTCTATCTGGTTCCGTCAGGTTATATATGTTAGTTGCCATCAGGTTCCGTCAGCTTTTGTCATGTTCTATCTGGTTCTGTCAGGTTATATATGTTAGTTGCCATCAGGTTCCGTCAGCTTTTGTCAGGTTCTATCTGATTCTCTCAGGTGTTTTATGTTAGTTGCCATCAGGTTCTGTCAGCTTTTGTCAGGTTCTATCTGGTTCTTTCAGGTTATATATGTTAGTTGCCATCAGGTTCTGTCAGCTTTTGGCAGATTCTATCTGGTTCTGTCAGGACTTTTATGTTAGTTGCCATCAGGTTCCGTCGGCTTTTGTCAGGTTCTATCTGGTTCTGTCAGGTGGTTTATGTTAGTTGCCATCAGGTTCCGTCAGCTTTTGTCAGGTTCTATCTGGTTCCGTCAGGTTATATATGTTAGTTGCCATCAGGTTCCGTCAGCTTTTGTCAGGTTCTATCTGGTTCCGTCAGGTTATATATGTTAGTTGCCATCAGGTTCCGTCAGGTTCTATCTGGTTCTGTCAGGTGGTTTATGTTAGTTGCCATCAGGTTCCGTCAGCTTTTGTCAGGTTCTATCTGGTTCTGTCAGGTTATATATGTTAGTTGCCATCAGGTTCCGTCAGCTTTTGTCAGGTTCTATCTGGTTCCGTCAGGTTATATATGTTAGTTGCCATCAGGTTCCGTCGGCTTTTGTCAGGTTCCATCTGGTTCTGTCAGGTTATATATGTTAGTTGCCATCAGGTTCCGTCGGCTTTTGTCATGTTCTATCTGGTTCCGTCAGGTTATATATGTTAGTTGCCATCAGGTTCCGTCGGCTTTTGTCATGTTCTATCTGGTTTCGTCAGGTTATATATGTTAGTTGCCATCAGGTTCCGTCGGCTTTTATCATGTTCTATCTGGTTCCGTCAGGTTATATATGTTAGTTGCCATCAGGTTCCGTCAGCTTTTGTCAGGTTCTATCTGGTTCCATCAGGTGGTTTGTGTTAGTTGCCATCAGGTTCTGTCGGCTTTTGTCAGGTTCTATCTGGTTCTGTCAGGTGTTTTATGTTAGTTGCCATCAGGTTCTGTCAGCTTTTGTCAGGTTCTATCTGGTTCTGTCAGGTTATATATGTTAGTTGCCATCAGGTTCTGTCAGCTTTTGGCAGATTCTATCTGGTTCTGTCAGGACTTTTATGTTAGTTGCCATCAGGTTCCGTCAGCTTTTGTCAGGTTCTATCTGGTTCCGTCAGGTTATATATGTTAGTTGCCATCAGGTTCCGTCAGCTTTTGTCAGGTTCTATCTGGTTCCGTCAGGTTATATATGTTAGTTGCCATCAGGTTCCGTCAGGTTCTATCTGGTTCTGTCAGGTGGTTTATGTTAGTTGCCATCAGGTTCCGTCAGCTTTTGTCAGGTTCTATCTGGTTCTGTCAGGTTATATATGTTAGTTGCCATCAGGTTCCGTCAGCTTTTGTCAGGTTCTATCTGGTTCTGTCAGGTGGTTTATGTTAGTTGCCATCAGGTTCCGTCAGCTTTTGTCAGGTTCTATCTGGTTCTGTCAGGTGGTTTATGTTAGTTGCCATCAGGTTCTGTCGGCTTTTGTCAGGTTCTATCTGGTTCCGTCAGGTTATATATGTTAGTTGCCATCAGGTTCCGTCGGCTTTTGTCAGGTTCTCTCTGGTTCTGTCAGGTTATATATGTTAGTTGCCATCAGGTTCCGTCAGCTTTTGTCAGATTCTATCTGGTTCTGTCAGGACTTTTATGTTAGTTGCCATCAAGTTCCGTCAGCTTTTGTCAGGTTCTATCTGGTTCTGTCAGGTGGTTTATGTTAGTTGCCATCAGGTTCTGTCGGCTTTTGTCAGGTTCTATCTGGTTCCGTCAGGTTATATATGTTAGTTGCCATCAGGTTCCGTCAGCTTTTGTCATGTTCTATCTGGTTCTGTCAGGTTATATATGTTAGTTGCCATCAGGTTCCGTCAGCTTTTGTCAGGTTCTATCTGATTCTCTCAGGTGTTTTATGTTAGTTGCCATCAGGTTCTGTCAGCTTTTGTCAGGTTCTATCTGGTTCTTTCAGGTTATATATGTTAGTTGCCATCAGGTTCTGTCAGCTTTTGGCAGATTCTATCTGGTTCTGTCAGGACTTTTATGTTAGTTGCCATCAGGTTCCGTCGGCTTTTGTCAGGTTCTATCTGGTTCTGTCAGGTGGTTTATGTTAGTTGCCATCAGGTTCCGTCAGCTTTTGTCAGGTTCTATCTGGTTCCGTCAGGTTATATATGTTAGTTGCCATCAGGTTCCGTCAGCTTTTGTCAGGTTCTATCTGGTTCCGTCAGGTTATATATGTTAGTTGCCATCAGGTTCCGTCAGGTTCTATCTGGTTCTGTCAGGTGGTTTATGTTAGTTGCCATCAGGTTCCGTCAGCTTTTGTCAGGTTCTATCTGGTTCTGTCAGGTTATATATGTTAGTTGCCATCAGGTTCCGTCAGCTTTTGTCAGGTTCTATCTGGTTCCGTCAGGTTATATATGTTAGTTGCCATCAGGTTCCGTCGGCTTTTGTCAGGTTCCATCTGGTTCTGTCAGGTTATATATGTTAGTTGCCATCAGGTTCCGTCGGCTTTTGTCATGTTCTATCTGGTTCCGTCAGGTTATATATGTTAGTTGCCATCAGGTTCCGTCGGCTTTTGTCATGTTCTATCTGGTTTCGTCAGGTTATATATGTTAGTTGCCATCAGGTTCCGTCGGCTTTTATCATGTTCTATCTGGTTCCGTCAGGTTATATATGTTAGTTGCCATCAGGTTCCGTCAGCTTTTGTCAGGTTCTATCTGGTTCCATCAGGTGGTTTGTGTTAGTTGCCATCAGGTTCTGTCGGCTTTTGTCAGGTTCTATCTGGTTCTGTCAGGTGTTTTATGTTAGTTGCCATCAGGTTCTGTCAGCTTTTGTCAGGTTCTATCTGGTTCTGTCAGGTTATATATGTTAGTTGCCATCAGGTTCTGTCAGCTTTTGGCAGATTCTATCTGGTTCTGTCAGGACTTTTATGTTAGTTGCCATCAGGTTCCGTCAGCTTTTGTCAGGTTCTATCTGGTTCCGTCAGGTTATATATGTTAGTTGCCATCAGGTTCCGTCAGCTTTTGTCAGGTTCTATCTGGTTCCGTCAGGTTATATATGTTAGTTGCCATCAGGTTCCGTCAGGTTCTATCTGGTTCTGTCAGGTGGTTTATGTTAGTTGCCATCAGGTTCCGTCAGCTTTTGTCAGGTTCTATCTGGTTCTGTCAGGTTATATATGTTAGTTGCCATCAGGTTCCGTCAGCTTTTGTCAGGTTCTATCTGGTTCCGTAAGGTTATATATGTTAGTTGCCATCAGGTTCCGTCGGCTTTTGTCAGGTTCTATCTGGTTCTGTCAGGTTATATATGTTAGTTGCCATCAGGTTCCGTCGGCTTTTGTCATGTTCTATCTGGTTCCGTCAGGTTATATATGTTAGTTGCCATCAGGTTCCGTCGGCTTTTGTCATGTTCTATCTGGTTCCGTCAGGTTATATATGTTAGTTGCCATCAGGTTCCGTCAGCTTTTGTCAGGTTCTATCTGGTTCCATCAGGTGGTTTGTGTTAGTTGCCATCAGGTTCTGTCGGCTTTTGTCAGGTTCTATCTGGTTCCGTCAGGTTATATATGTTAGTTGCCATCAGGTTCCGTCAGCTTTTGTCAGGTTCTATCTGGTTCTGTCAGGACTTTTATGTTAGTTGCCATCAGGTTCCGTCAGCTTTTGTCAGGTTCTATCTGGTTCTGTCAGGTTATATATGTTAGTTGCCATCAGGTTCCGTCAGCTTTTGTCAGGTTCTATCTGGTTCCATCAGGTGGTTTGTGTTAGTTGCCATCAGGTTCTGTCGGCTTTTGTCATGTTCTATCTGGTTCCGTCAGGTTATATATGTTAGTTGCCATCAGGTTCCGTCGGCTTTTGTCATGTTCTATCTGGTTCTGTCAGGTTATATATGTTAGTTGCCATCAGGTTCCGTCAGCTTTTGTCAGGTTCTATCTGGTTCCATCAGGTGGTTTGTGTTAGTTGCCATCAGGTTCCGTCAGCTTTTGTCAGGTTCTTTCGGGTTCTGTCAGATTCCATCAGGTTCTATCTGGTTCCGTCAGGTTATATATGTTAGTTGCCATCAGGTTCTGTCGGCTTTTGTCAGGTTCTATCTGGTTCCATCAGGTTATATATGTTAGTTGCCATCAGGTTCCGTCAGGTTCTATCGGTTTCTGTCAGGTGGCTCTTTTTGAACAAACATGATGCTCTTGTTTCTCTTTTCTTCTTCCCTGACTGGGTTAGTCTGACCGGTCTTTTGCCACACCCCCATCCTGTGACCACGCCCTCCTTGTCTCACCCGTCTCTGTTTGACTCCGCCCCTACAGGAGTTTGTGGAGAGCAGCCGCCGGCTGGAGCGTGCGGTGGAGCGTGGCCGGAGCCGGGTCAAGGAGGCAGCATCTGAGGGGGCGGAGATGAAGCCCATGGTGAGTGAAAGCAGTGCTGGAGGGGGCGTTGCCAGGCGGAAAAGCTCGTCACAGGGGGCAGGGCCACACTGGGGTGAGGGTGGGGAATGGGAGGAGCTTCAGGAGTTCCAGGTGTACTACCTGCTGGTGGGGGTGCTGGTGGACTGGGTGCTGACGGAGCAGAGCGACTTCGTCTTGTGCCTCAGCGAGGACGTCTTCCTCTTCCTCTGCATCTACCTGCCCACCTCCACCCTCTTCCTGTTTGTCAGCCTGCTGCACACACCAAGTCCCGCCCCCCTCGCCAAGTCAGCTGCTAAATCAGCCGCCATCGCCACCACGTGCTAATACCTCCATGCTAACTGATGCATGCTAACAGACACGTGCTAGTTGGACCATAACTGATGCATGCCAGCCTGACTCATCTTCACCACCATCATCATCCCTGCTGCTCTGGAACTAAACTCAGTGACTTTATGTTTGCATCTGATTTATTTTCTACTTTTGTATCTTTTTTTAAAGACAATATTTTTATAAAGTCGTGAACGTTTTGCAGCTGTGAGTCTGTTCAGCCTTGTTTTGTCACCGAGTTGCTTTAATGAAGACCAGAACTCAGCAGGTAACCGCCAAAAAGCCACCCTGGGTTACCGTACACCTGGAAGACCTGTGAGGTCACCAGCTGTGGCAGCTTCACACTCAGAGAGGACTTCCAAACACATGTAACCTGTGTTTAAATAATGAAGTTTCCAGAAAATTTAACACATGATGAAGGCTTTCTGGTTCTGAAACCTTCCACAAAGAACCAATATTTCTATTTTAAACTCACAGAAAGGTCAAGCTGTGGATATTAATCAGATTTCTGGAAAGTTGTCTGCTGGGTTCTTGCTTCCTCCTGCTTCAGAGTCACATCTGTCCAGATGTGGATGCAGTCTGAGCACCCCGAGAGGAGTTTATAGTCTGAAATTTAAAACAGACACATTTTAGATCTGTTCCACCACCGGATCCCTAAAAACATGGCCCGGGTCAGGTGGGGCTTCTTGGTCCAGTCTCCATTATCTCATATTTAATCTCCACCACAGCTCATGAAATCTGTTGACTTACAGTCTGAAGCTCAGCACCACCTTTACCCAACGCTGTGGGAAGGTGCAGCTGATGTAACCAGGACTTCAGACTGTAAGGAAACACAGACATCCAAAGTCTTTTTAGTTCCTTGAAAGAGACCCTGGGACTATAAGTACCTTAGTTTTTGGGGGAAACGCAGCTTAAAGGACTAATTTCTCAGGAAGTTATTCTGGCAGTGAGAGGGGTCGTAGAAACCAGTGCTTATACCTGCATGTTGGTGTTTGCTACTAACTACACGTTTACCCGAGAACCAAAGAAAGGGTGGTCCTAGATTGGATCACCTGGAAGGACTCTGATGTGATTGGTTGTTGGGCTGTCAGCTGATTCGAACCGAACGCTCACAGTGGTTTCACTGCTGCTGGGAGAGCATGAGGAGAAATAACCATGGTCTGTACCAGGAGTTGAAAGAACATGGTGCCCAAAGCAAAGAGAAGGGGTCCCAGTACAGAGCCTTGGTGCGCCCCAGTGGAGAGGAGACGGGATGGTTTCTCTTTCATGACACCTTAAAGGTTCAGACCCAGAATGTGTAATGCTCGACATGTTTCAGAGTTTGGCAAAAGCTACAGAACTGTTCCCTGAGCTGCAGCTCCAGCTGTGTTTCGGACCTCTATCTCACACATTAGAGCTGTTTCAGTGATATGGAAGCTTTTAGGGCCACACCAGCTTCGGTTCTGTGAGAGGAGATCCGAAACTGCCCTCCGATGACCTCCATCCGGTAAAGAAGTAAGAAAACTGGCTGACAGTCCACCAGAGCTGAGAGAAGACTTCCTGAGTGTCATCAGTTCTCTAACAGAGAAACAACCAATCACAGCAGAGTCCCTCCGGCCGATGGCATCTAACATCACAGCCTGTCTCTGTACAGTCTGTTTAAAACACTAAGAGACACCAAACAACTCTGAATCATGCAGTATTGTCAAGTTGTTTTGTGTTTCAGTGGTTGGTCTTATTGGTCTAAATCTTCAGTGAAATTAATAAAGAGGTCAATTCGGTCCTCCTCTTTGATGGTGGACTTTTAAAATCTCCCTGCTCAGACGCTGCCTCCTGATGTCACCAATCATTTCCCATGATGCTCTGCTCTCACCTCAGTCTCCTGTTTAACCAGCTGTGCTGTTAGTTGGTCGTAAGGAGGAGGTTAACCATGTGTACGTTTCCTGTTTCAGGCTCCGGGGACGAGTTCAGCTTGACCAAAATCAGCCACTGGGACTTCTTAAAGAGACATTCCAAATGTTTATTTTTACCAACGTGTAACATGTTTACTATGGTTTCACTCCAGGGAAAACGATATTTTAATAAGAAACTGTAAAAACGTAACAATGTAATGAAGCACTTTATATCGAAGCGCTGCAGATTTTAAACCGGCTGATGCATTTTTTCGTAGTGATGTCTTTTTATACAACTCACTCAACTCATCGCTCACCGCTCAGCTCCTAACGGCGTTCAGACACTTTTTCTTAACCTTTCTGTTCTGGAGCAGTTCTCGAGGCCTGTGGACAGGTGGAGCAGAGGCCATAAAGCTCCACCTCTGACTGTTGGATGAGATCTGTGCCATCAGAGGGCGGAGTCATAGGAGCAGAAACCTGATTGGCTGTTGGGTCAGTGACGCGCTGCCCGTCGTGTGAGTCCATGTCTGACATGTCGGCGTCCATCAGACGTCACTGACTGCAACGGCTACATGGCGAGGGTCATGTGACCAACAGGGCAAACTGAAACAAGCTAGCTAAGCCTTCAAAGATCAGCCAATGGATGACCGTCTCTGTCGGTCACATGACGCCCACCTCATCGACTGTCAGGTTGTTTCACCTGGATCCACTCCCTGTGTGGAGCTGAAACCTGACGTCAGACGGATGTGCTTCAGACCAAGAGAAGAAGAAGGAGGGAGGCGTGTGGGTGGAGCCCTCTGCTGCAGTCATGGCTGTGCTCAGCAATAACAAATTGCATCATGTGACCACAACAGCAACAACAAGTCTTCCTGCTTCGACACGTCACACACGCCGCTTCAGACAGGTAGTCTGAGGTTGTCGCCGTCCGACGAGGAAGCTGACGGCACGTGGTCGTCCCGTTGGTGAGCTCTGACCTTTGACCCGCTGCATGTCATCAGATCTTCCAGCTGAACGTCCTTCAGTGGACTGACTTGATGAAGGCAGCCCGGCTCCTCTTCTGTTGCCCCCCGGTTGCCCAGTGTGCTGCCTTGTCGCCCCACTGGCTGACGGCTGAATCTACGCGTCCACCCTCCAGACTGTGACTCTGAACTGTGTAGAGATGATTAGATTGTTTGGTCTGTAGCATCTTCTGAACTGAGCAAAGTGTCTTATAACGTCCTGAAATCTCTTTCAGAAATATGTCCACCTGCGACCGACACACCCGACACACCGTGAGCTTTAGCAGCACCGTGCGGACCTGCGTGTGGAAACGAGCTGACTGGTTGATTCACTCCTCGTTGGCAGAAGCTCTAAAACAGAAAGAAATCCAGGTGTTAGCCTGTGACGCACCACTAAGGCTGAATAAAAAGTCCTGGATTCACATCAACATTTAGTCACCTCCAATCTGGCCTCAGCCCACTTATGATGGACTTTTAATGCAGGTCGGTTTGTGGGGTTTTAAATAATCAGCTAACAATCGACCCCAAAATGAGTCAAAATGTGCCCAGGAATTAGTCCCCAAAGCCTCCAACTACACTATAACCTGAATTCTTCTTCATGTTCCTCCACACTGCGAGAACTGAGGATGTAGAACCTTTGAGGAAGCATTGATCCAGTGGAGCCAGAAGAACCGAGTCTCTCTGAGAACCGTCGGTCTGGTTTAATAGCGGCGGCGGGATCGTGTCCACCCGCTGTTCATCAACCAGTCAGCTCACACAGCTTCAGATCCGCTCTGCTCATCATTCGGCTCATAACGTGGACGTCGGCACCCCTAAAACCCGGTCCTCAGCACACTGTGGTCGAGTCTGGAGGTCAGACGTCTGTGGACTCAGTCTGAAGCCTCGAGTGTTGATACTCAGTTTGTTAATCAGCTCAAACGTGTCTCTGTGGCGATGAACGTCCTGAGGGGCAAAGCCTGCAGCTGATTGGCTCCCACCTGTCAGGCTGTCACTGTTCCCATCATGCACCTCAGCTTTCAGCCACACGATGTGAGACGGATCCCTTCATGACACGAACACATTCGAGCATGTGTAACAGCAGCTGAGCGGCGAGTCTGCGCATGTCGACTAATTGCACTAAAGATGGAGTTTCAACACTAACGTTGGTTTCAAGTAGTTGTGAAGTATTTAGATGAACCGTGTTCATAGCTCTGATATCAACTCACACATTTATTCATGTTCCCGAGAACATAAACCCGATTTAATTCTGCTTCTCAGGCGCCTTTAGTTTGGATCATGTGACCACTGTTGCTGGGCTAATGAGCCTGCAGGCTGCAGGAGCTGAAGAGCTTCATTCCAACTTCACCGTAAAAGGACTGAAAATCAGCCGGAAACGTAAATTAGTTCATCCAATCCGGAGTCAGTCTCATCAGGACCCTCGACGTGACGATGAGGAGCAGAAGGAGTTGATTTAAAGTCACAAACAGGACTTTAAAAGAATTAGAGTTAATGCAGGATAAGTATAAAAGCTTAAATATATGTAATAAAAACAGGAAGAAACTGACTGATACAAAGGTTAAAGCTTCATTGTTAAAGCTGGAAACTTTTCAGTTTTATCCATTTAAGACAAACCAGGTAACAGTTACTGCCACCTAGAGGTCAAGTTGAAGATAGCAACCATCTTAAATCCACCCCCCCACCAAACTGCTTCTAAATTACACGCCACCTTTGATTTTCAGCAGTTTTCCACCTGGTTAAAGTCACATTTCTCAGGATTTCTGCTCTCTGTTTCACCCTGTAAATACAGGAACAGCTGATCAGAGAACCTTTGAACCCACATAAATACTTTAGTTCAGTTTATTTCTTAAACTCCTGTTTGTAACAGCTGACAAACTTTGTGTTCTGATCCGACTGATACTAAAGGTTTTTCCTGTCAAACACATCTGATCCAAAGATTCTAATCTTTATTCCTCTCAGAGGAAGCCAGATCCAAACAGGAAGTTACCTGGGCAGGCAGGAAGTGGTGAGGATCACGACTCCTCACCCGTCCAAACCTTGGACTCTGGACCTGAGCTCCACAAAGATCTGCTCAGTCTCAGCTGACTGTTCAGAAGCTGTTTAACAAACTGTTTCCCGTCAGACTGAACTTTTCTGTTGGAATGAAACGCTTCGGTCGCCTTCCAGCCAATCAGCATGCAGAGTAGAGGCTCCGCCCACTGAGGGGGCGACAGGTGAGCTGAGGGTTAGAGACGCTCCAATCGGAAGCTTCCCCGCGGTTGTTGACCAGCTCTGAGGTCCTTTCATCTCATTGGCGCGCTGATGTCACAAAGACGCCGTCAGGCTGCGGCCGCACCATTCAGGCTCACGTCTGTTTGTTGGAAATGTTGAAGTGAGACAAAAAAACCTGGAGCATTTTTATACGATGACGACAGATTTGTAGTTAGATAAAATTCACCAGAGAGATTTCCTTCAGGCGGCAGATGAAACCTGCGAGGGTTCCTCTGACGTGTTCGTTCATTAAAGCGTCGCAGTCCTTTCTGTTCTCTGACTTCCTGCTCCGTGAGCTCGATCACGTGATCCGGAGCGTCTCTGACTCGCCGTCGCGGTAGTTTCTAACCTCAGACTGTTCGCAGCCTCGTGGCGCCCTGATCCGAGCAGATGAAGGGCCGCTGCCGTAGAGAAGCGGATCCAGAACAAGTTGCATGTTCATGTTTTGCAGCGTGGTCTTTGTTCGGTGTGAATAATCAGCTGTTAGATTCACAGGACTACAGACCCTGATGGACATCAGTGTGTCGTCCTGACGGGGCGGACGCACGAGGACAGCAGCTCAGACTGTAGGCCAACACCAGTTTAACTGTCAGGTGTAACACTAGTGTTTAGCTTTTCTCTGCAGTAACAACTTGTTTGTAACATTGAAGAACTTTTTCTTTGGTTCTTAGTTGATTTTTATATCTTTCATTTCTTATGTATATTTGTTTTTTAAGAAAAACAATAAAATGCAACATTTTAATCTGTTCTGGTCTTTGCTCGGTTTAATACTGTCATAAACAATAAGCCAAAACCTGGCTGCCGACAGCTGGAGGGTGAGAGGGGTGAGGGGGGAAGAAGGGACGAGGGGGGAAGAAGGGGCGAGGGGGGAAGAAGGGACGAGGGGGGAAGAAGGGGCGCATGGGGAAGAAGGGACGAGGGGGGAAGAAGGGGCGAGGGGGGAAGAAGGGGCGTGAGGGGAAGAAGGGGCGAGGGGGAAGAAGGGGCGAGGGGGAAGAAGGGGCGTGAGGGGAAGAAGGGACATAAGGGGAAGAAGGGGCGAGGGGGAAGAAGGGAAGAAGGGGCGAGGGGGGAAGAAGGGACGAGGGGGGAAGAAGGGGCGTATGGGGAAGAAGGGGCGAGGGGGAAGAAGGGACATAAGGGGAAGAAGGGGCGAGGGGGAAGAAGGGAAGAAGGGGCGAGGGGGGAAGAAGGGACGAGGGGGGAAGAAGGGGCGTGAGGGGAAGAAGGGGCGAGAGGGGAAGAAGGGACGAGGGGGGAAGAAGGGGCGAGAGGGGAAGAAGGGGCGTATGGGGAAGAAGGGGCGTATGGGGAAGAAGGGGCGAGGGGGGAAGAAGGGGCGAGGGGGGAAGAAGGGGCGAGGGGGGAAGAAGGGGCGAGAGGGGAAGAAGGGACGAGGGGGGAAGAAGGGGCGAGAGGGGAAGAAGGGGCGTATGGGGAAGAAGGGACGTAAGGGGAAGAAGGGGCGAGGGGGAAGAAGGGGCGTGAGGGGAAGAAGGGGCGAGGGGGAAGAAGGGGCGTGATGGGAAGAAGGGACATAAGGGGAAGAAGGGGCGAGGGGGAAGAAGGGAAGAAGGGGCGAGGGGGGAAGAAGGGACGAGGGGGGAAGAAGGGACGAGGGGGGAAGAAGGGGCGTGAGGGGAAGAAGGGGCGAGAGGGGAAGAAGGGGCGTATGGGGAAGAAGGGACGTAAGGGGAAGAAGGGGCGAGGGGGAAGAAGGGGCGAGGGGGAAGAAGGGGCGAGGGGGAAGAAGGGGCGTGAGGGGAAGAAGGGGCGAGGGGGAAGAAGGGGCGTATGGGGAAGAAGGGGCGAGGGGGAAGAAGGGGCGTGAGGGGAAGAAGGGACATAAGGGGAAGAAGGGGCGAGGGGGGAAGAAGGGGCGTATGGGGAAGAAGGGGCGAGGGGGAAGAAGGGACATAAGGGGAAGAAGGGGCGAGGGGGGAAGAAGGGGCGTATGGGGAAGAAGGGGCGTATGGGGAAGAAGGGGCGAGAGGGGAAGAAGGGACGTAAGGGGAAGAAGGGGCGAGGGGGAAGAAGGGGCGTGAGGGGAAGAAGGGGCGAGGGGGAAGAAGGGGCGTATGGGGAAGAAGGGGCGAGGGGGAAGAAGGGGCGTGAGGGGAAGAAGGGACATAAGGGGAAGAAGGGGCGAGGGGGGAAGAAGGGGCGTATGGGGAAGAAGGGGCGAGGGGGAAGAAGGGACATAAGGGGAAGAAGGGGCGAGGGGGAAGAAGGGACGAGGGGGGAAGAAGGGGCGAGGGGGAAGAAGGGACGAGGGGGAAGAAGGGACGAGGGGGGAAGAGGGGGAAGAAAGGGCGTAAGGGGAAGAAGGGGCGAGGGGGGAAGAAGGGGCGAGGGGGAAGAAGGGACGAGGGGGAAGAAGGGACGAGGGGGGAAGAAGGGGCGTATGGGGAAGAGGGGGAAGAAAGGGCGTAAGGGGAAGAAGGGGCGTAAGGGGAAGAAGGGGCGAGGGGGGAAGAAGGGGCGTATGGGGAAGAAGGGGCGAGGGGGAAGAAGGGGCGTATGGGGAAGAAGGGGCGAGGGGGGAAGAAGGGGCGTAAGGGGAAGAAGGGGCTTAAGGGGAAGAAGGGGCGAGGGGGGAAGAAGGGACATAAGGGGAAGAAGGGGCGAGGGGGAAAGAAGGGACGAGGGGGGAAGAAGGGGCGTGAGGGGAAGAAGGGGCGAGAGGGGAAGAAGGGGCGTATGGGGAAGAAGGGACGTAAGGGGAAGAAGGGGCGAGGGGGAAGAAGGGGCGTGAGGGGAAGAAGGGGCGAGGGGGGAAGAAGGGGCGTAAGGGGAAGAAGGGGCTTAAGGGGAAGAAGGGGCGAGGGGGGAAGAAGGGACATAAGGGGAAGAAGGGGCGAGGGGGAAAGAAGGGACGAGGGGGGAAGAAGGGGCGTGAGGGGAAGAAGGGGCGAGAGGGGAAGAAGGGGCGTATGGGGAAGAAGGGACGTAAGGGGAAGAAGGGGCGAGGGGGAAGAAGGGGCGTGAGGGGAAGAAGGGGCGAGGGGGAAGAAGGGGCGTATGGGGAAGAAGGGGCGAGGGGGAAGAAGGGGCGTGAGGGGAAGAAGGGACATAAGGGGAAGAAGGGGCGAGGGGGGAAGAAGGGGCGTATGGGGAAGAAGGGGCGAGGGGGAAGAAGGGACATAAGGGGAAGAAGGGGCGAGGGGGAAGAAGGGGCGTGAGGGGAAGAAGGGGCGAGGGGGAAGAAGGGGCGTATGGGGAAGAAGGGGCGAGGGGGAAGAAGGGGCGTGAGGGGAAGAAGGGACATAAGGGGAAGAAGGGGCAAGGGGGGAAGAAGGGGTGTATGGGGAAGAAGGGGCGAGGGGGAAGAAGGGGTGAGGGGGGAAGAAGGGGCGTATGGGGAAGAAGGGACGAGGGGGGAAGAAGGGGAAGAAGGGGCGTGAGGGGAAGAAGGGACATAAGGGGAAGAAGGGGCGAGGGGGGAAGAAGGGGCGAGGGGGAAGAAGGGGCGAGGGGGAAGAAGGGACATAAGGGGAAGAAGGGGCGAGGGGGAAGAAGGGACGAGGGGGGAAGAAGGGGCGAGGGGGAAGAAGGGACGAGGGGGGAAGAAGGGGCGTATGGGGAAGAGGGGGAAGAAAGGGCGTAAGGGGAAGAAGGGGCGTAAGGGGAAGAAGGGGCGAGGGGGGAAGAAGGGGCGAGGGGGAAGAAGGGACGAGGGGGGAAGAAGGGGCGTATGGGGAAGAGGGGGAAGAAAGGGCGTAAGGGGAAGAAGGGGCGTAAGGGGAAGAAGGGGCGAGGGGGGAAGAAGGGGCGTATGGGGAAGAAGGGGCGAGGGGGAAGAAGGGGCATATGGGGAAGAAGGGGCGAGGGGGGAAGAAGGGGCGTAAGGGGAAGAAGGGGCTTAAGGGGAAGAAGGGGCGAGGGGGGAAGAAGGGGCGAGGGGGGAAGAAGGGACGAGGGGGGAAGAAGGGGAAGAAGGGGCGAGGGGGGAAGAAGGGGCGTATGGGGAAGAAGGGACGAGGGGGGAAGAAGGGGAAGAAGGGGCGAGGGGGGAAGAAGGGGCGTATGGGGAAGAAGCGACGAGAGGAGAAGAAGGGGCGTAAGGGGAAGAAGGGGCGTATGGGGAAGAAGGGACGAGGGGGGAAGAAGGGGAAGAAGGGGCGTATGGGGAAGAAGGGGAAGAAAGGGCGTAAGGGGAAGAAGGGGCGAGGGGGAAGAAGGGGCGTAAGGGGAAGAAGGGATGAGGGGGGAAGAAGGGGCGTATGGGGAAGAAGGGGCGTATGGGGAAGAAGGAGCGTAAGGGGAAGAAGGGGCGAGGGGGGAAGAAGGGGCGAGGGGGGAAGAAGGGGCGTATGGGGAAGAAGGGGCGAGGGGGGAAGAAGGGGCGTATGGGGAAGAAGGGGCGTAAGGGGAAGAAGGGGCGAGGGGGGAAGAAGGGGCGAGGGGGGAAGAAGGGGCGTAAGGGGAAGAAGGGGCGAGGGGGGAAGAAGGGGCGTATGGGGAAGAAGGGGCGTAAGGGGAAGAAGGGGCGAGGGGGGAAGAAGGGGCGAGGGGGGAAGAAGGGGCGTAAGGGGAAGAAGGGGCGAGGGGGGAAGAAGGGGCGTATGGGGAAGAAGGGGCGTAAGGGGAAGAAGGGGCGAGGGGGGAAGAAGGGGCGAGGGGGGAAGAAGGGGCGTATGGGGAAGAAGGGGCGAGGGGGGAAGAAGGGGCGTATGGGGAAGAAGGGGCGAGGGGGGAAGAAGGGGCGTAAGGGGAAGAAGGGGCGTAAGGGGAAGAAGGGGCGAGGGGGGAAGAAGGGGCGAGGGGGGAAGAAGGGGCGAGGGGGGAAGAAGGGGCGTATGGGGAAGAAGGGGCGTATGGGGAAGAAGGGGCGTATGGGGAAGAAGGGGCGAGGGGGGAAGAAGGGGCGTATGGGGAAGAAGGGGCGTATGGGGAAGAAGGGGCGTATGGGGAAGAAGGGGCGAGGGGGGAAGAAGGGGCGAGGGGGGAAGAAGGGGCGTATGGGGAAGAAGGGGCGAGGGGGGAAGAAGGGGCGAGGGGGGAAGAAGGGGCGTATGGGGAAGAAGGGGCGTATGGGGAAGAAGGGGCGAGGGGGGAAGAAGGGGCGTATGGGGAAGAAGGGACGAGGGGGGAAGACCCCCTGCATGAAAGGTACCTTCAGTCGGGGTTTTCAGGAAAGACTCCTTCACGCTTCCTGCCTGCCTGGGATATGAGTGTCAGTCACTTGGCTAAAAGCGTCTGCCAAATGCATAAAGAAGAACGCAGCTGAGCTCAGAAAGACAGCAGAACCGGACGGGTGGACCCTGTTGTCAGATGAACTCTTCAGCTCAGACACAGTTCAGGCTCCACAGGGTAGAAATAATCTGATAAATGTACATTATAAGCTTCAGTCCAATCAGAAACTGGTGTCAGCATTAGAACCTGAACCCATTTAAAGAACAAATCCAAGCAGAACCAGTGCAGAAGTCCAGAGTCAGAATGATTTAAGTGTGTTGGAGTCTGTAATAGCATCTGGTAGCTGGTTCCACCATCAGGGAACCAGCCGTTAGAACAGTCTGGACTGAGATGGCCTTGTTGTAGGGACGTCAGAACCAGACGAGGTCCAGAAGGAGCATCAGCCTGTATGGCTGAGTTTAAACAGCTGCTGCAGACCGGACTGGGTCTGGTCCATGAGGAGAGGAGGGCGGGTTATAAAATGCTTCAACACCACCGCGACTGTGAGTGCCAACAAATGCACAAGACAAAATTAGAAATAACACGATGCCTCGTCTGTAATCTGAGGAAAGTAAATACATTTTTTCTCACACCATTGCAATAGTTTACTAATTAAAATACTGAATTAATATTCATTACTGGGGCATAACATAATCAGGCTGACTGAGCAGGCTCAGGCTCATAAGGACCCAACAAGTAGCAAAGCTAAACTGTCACAGAGACCCTCTGATGCTGTGGACTGGACACAAGGTGAGTTTAAAATTAAAGCGCAGCTTTTTGGCTATTTAAACCAGCGCCATGCTTTACTGCTTGAGTTTGGTGCTACGCCCCTGGAGGAGGGTCATGTGACCTGTTCGGTCGAAGGAACAGCCGACACTCTGCCGGGTTCTGGACCATGATTAACGGCTCTGAACCAAACTACGTCCAGTTGATTTTGTGTGAAAGAAGCTGAGAACAGCTGATCTGAGGTCTGATTCTGCGGTTTTTACAGCTTCCTGAAGAGTCTTACAGCTGTTGAATGAACCCAGTTTGATGTAGTTTAGCTCACAATAACTTTTAATAAAGAAAACAGTTGAATGCAGAAGCAGAGGTACAGAATATCTCTGTAAAAACATTTAAACAGGAAGAGGTCAGGAGTCCTCGTGGTGCCGTCACACGACCGGATTTAAACAGCTGCAGGTTAATAAAACACAGGGAAGGGAAGCATTCAGGGAGGTTTTCTGAGCCGTTTCTGATGCATTTGTTGAGGAAAACACACTTTTGTAAGATCAACACGTTCATATTCAGTCAGCAGCACTGTGCTGCCAGCTGTTCAGCATCTGTGTGTGTTCAGTTATTATTTTAGCTCTTTGACTGGGGCACCTGGTGGCCATCAGCGGTATTACATCTGTCACATTACATTACATTACTGTCACATTACATGTCTCAGAAGCCTCAGGATCGCCCCCGGTGGCTTGTTGCCATTCAGGTGAGAAGCTCCGCCCCTTCTTGGTCAGCAGGACTATTGATTTAAGCATTCATGTTTCTGATCAGAGAGTTATTGATTACTTTTCGTGTCCTTCGATGCTCTTTTATAGTTGATTGGACTCTGGACGAGCTGCTCTGCACTAAACTGGACCCAGTAAGAAGCTGAAAGACACTGTTACAGGTTCACATGCATGAAGCTCCAGTCCTGACGGGGTGCGATTCATTCAGGTGTGAAACCTACAGAAACAATCATGAAGACTCGGAGGATCCTGCAGTTTGGGTCAGTTAGAAAGCACAGCTGAGCTCTGAGGGAACAGCTCACAGCTGTTGGCTCAGCGCTCATCATCATAAACCTGACTTTATTCCTTATTTTCATTTTATGACCCGTTTACCTGACGATGGCGAGCCCTCGCGTCCTGTTTCCATCGGTTACATCATTCATAATAAACTGTTTATCGTCTCTGTTGTGATGCACTGAGGCGTGTTTAGTCCCAAAGGCTGGCGGCGATAAGCCGTTTAACGGTGCATTCACAGCCTGAGTGAAGCGTCGGAGCGGATCAGAGCTCGTCATCGTCTTCGCTCGCCACCATGCCGAGCTCCTTGTCCTTGCACTCGCCTCTCTCCGTGACGAACTCCTTCTGCTGCTCCTCCAGCTCGTGCAGCTCCCTCTGCAGCTGCTCCAGGTGCTGCAGGCGGCGGTTCCTCAGGAGGCGCCGCGGGAACGGGTTCATGTCGTTGAAGGCGATGCTGGTCAGCTTCCTGTGAGCACAGTACAGGAAGTGATGTTTATGTTTCTGTATTTATCAGACACTTTTATCCAAAGCGACTTCCAAATGAAGATATAACAGCTTTATAAAAAGCTAACAATAAGCTAACAATAAGCTAACAAAAAGCTAACAATAAGCTCACAATAAGCTAACAATAAGCTAACAAAAAGCTAACAAAAAGCTAACAATAAGCTCCATAGAAGGAACCCAGGAGTCCGACTCTGTCAGAGGGGACAGAGTAGAGATAGGGTGCAGGCATAGAAGGAAGTGCAGAAAGATAAAGAGCAGAGATAGAGGGGGGAGGGAAGTACAAGGTAAGTGCTGGGATAGGAGATGCTCTCTGAAGAGCTGGGTTTTCAGGAGCTTCTTGAAGATAGACAGGGACGCCCCTGTTCTGGTAGCGCTCGGTAGGTCATTCCACCATCGTGGGACGACACATGAACAGAGTTTGGATTGTCTTAGGCGTGGTGTAGGAGCTGCTAGACGACAATCCTGGGACCAACGGAGGGACCCAGTTGGGACAGAAGCCTTTGCAGGAGCCTTCAAGTAGATGGAGCCGCTCCATTAAGCTCTTTGTAGCTAACATCAGGGACTTGATGTGAAGGAAGGAGAAGAACTACAGTTCAGTGATCAGGAAGAGAAAGAAGCTGCCCCGTTAAAAAATCTGTAGATTATTGATCAGTCATTGATCAGCACACCCAAGTTCATTCATTCAACTTCTGTCAGTGAGCTCTGATGCTGCTCCATCAAACACTGTCACTTTGTGCTGCTGTGCAGTCAAAGTTTCTGAAAGATTTAAAACTACTAAAACATAAAGTGTCAGTATTCCTGCTGAGCTTCGAGGCCGAGCAGCTGGGTGCATACCTGCCATCAGAGATGGTCTTAGTGAAGAAGCGCAGGTACTGGTAGATCTCCACACTGTCGTGGATCTTCAGGATGTCGTCCTCTTTGTATTTGAACAGAGCCAGAGTGTACCTGAAGATCACCTGCAGAGCAAACACTGTCAGTACTACACAGATGCACACCTGAGGATGAAACCGTCTCCCTGCAGCTACACAAGTCAAAAAAAGGTTGAATAAATTCATTCAGTATCACAAAGACTTCAGGGCTCAGTCATGAACAGAAGAAACGTGATGACACATCAGATCAAGCCTAATAAAACACAGAATGTGTTGGCGTGGTGCGTTCAGGTGCCTGTACCTTGGTGCCCTCGTACAGGAAGGCGTCCCACAGCCGCAGCAGGATGTCACTGGGCAGGCTCTCCACGAAAACCACCAGGAACCAGTTGAAGGTGATGAGGGACACGTCAATGTTGTGACCTTCGAAGTGAGCCGCCAGGCGGGGAAGCTTCTCGACCAGGAAGTCCTTCAGCACCCGCTGGTCCGCCTGAACAGAGAGGGTGGCATCAGTGGCACGGATCACCATAAATGAAGAGGCCAGGTGGGCGTGGCTCCTCACCTGAGACGCCACCAGGTTCTTGGTGTAGTAGTCCTGAGGCATGATGGCCTCCACCACAGCCACCAGACACCAGAATGCGTCCTCTTCACTCTGGAGGACGAGGAGAGCGATGGCCGCCAACCTGAGAGAAAAACAGGGCGTCACATGAGCCCACGTGTCCTCCAGTCCTCACAAATAAACTGGAAAACAGGTGTGATCAGTGCAGGTGAGAACCTGTTGAGCCCCTGGCAGTAGCCAACAGCCGGGTTCAGCCAAGAGAACGCCAACAAAATGCGGCGCAGCTGCTGGAGGGCGGGGCTGGATGGCGATGAGAAGTGCTGATTGGTGGTCAGGGTGCGGTGGAGGTCCAGCTGGATCTGCCTGGAGGCTGGATGAGGAGACATCCGGCTCTTCTCACACAGCTGCCAACACAGGAGCTGGATTAAAAACCTGTGGCCAGGTGTGGACAGGTGTGGACAGGTGTGGCCAGGTGTGGACAGTGTGGACAGGTGAGGGCAGTGTGGACAGGTGTGGCCAGGTGTGGACAGTGTGGACAGGTGTGGACGGTGTGGACAGGTGTGGACAGGTGTGGACAGGTGTGGCCAGGTGTGGACAGTGTGGACAGTGTGGACAGGTGTGGACAGGTGTGGACAGTGTGGACAGGTGTGGACAGTGTGGACAGGTGTGGCCAGGTGTGGACAGTGTGGACAGTGTGGACAGGTGTGGACAGGTGTGGACAGTGTGGACAGGTGTGGACAGTGTGGACAGGTGTGGACGGTGTGGACAGGTGTGGCCAGGTGTGGACAGTGTGGACAGTGTGGACAGTGTGGACAGGTGTGGCCAGGTGTGGACAGGTGTGCACAGTGTGGACAGGTGTGGCCAGGTGTGGCCAGGTGTGGACAGGTGTGGCCAGGTGTGGACACTGTGGACAGGTGCTCTTAGCGTACCTGCTCGTAGCGCTGAGGGTGGCTCTCCCACATCGTTCTGGTTCTGGCTCGGACCACCCAGCGCCACACTCTCTGCCGGTACTCCTGTGGGACGCCTCCACGCATCAAAGCTTTGAGCTCAGGTGAGGCGCACAGGTCGTCGTCTGACCTGCCGGCCAGGTAGTGCGCCCAGCGGCTCAGCAGGGGGCGCTCCACGCCCTCCTGCAGGGACACACAGCCCGACTGTCAGCACACAAACCAGGACTGATCAATGCTGTCGATCAGATGTGATCACAAACTGGAGCAACTAATGATCAATGAAACTATGAAGATATTCTGGCTTTATATGACCTGAAAAAACTGACACAGACAGCTGCACCTGAACACACCACCTGTCTGTATCAGCTGTGGTGCATTCAGGTGCACCTGAACACACCACCTGTCTGTGTCAGCTGTGGTGCATTCAGGTGCACCTGAACACACCACCTGTCTGTGTCAGCTGTGGTGCATTCAGGTGCACCTGAACACACCACCTGTCTGTGTCAGCTGTGGTGCGTTCAGGTGCACCTGTCTGTGTCAGCTGTGGTGCGTTCAGGTGCACCTGTCTGTGTCAGCTGTGGTGCGTTCAGGTGCACCTGTCTGTGTCAGCTGTGGTGCGTTCAGGTGCACCTGTCTGTGTCAGCTGTGGTGCGTTCAGAAGCACCTGTCTGTGTCAGCTGTGGTGCGTTCAGGTGCACCTGAACACACCACCTGTCTGTGTCAGCTGTGGTGCATTCAGGTGCACTTGTCTGTGTCAGCTGTGGTGCATTCAGGTGCACTTGTCTGTGTCAGCTGTGGTGCATTCAGGTGCACTTGTCTGTGTCAGCTGTGGTGCGTTCAGGTGCACCTGAACACACCACCTGTCAGCTGTGGTGCATTCAGGTGCACCTGAACACACCACCTGTCTGTGTCAGCTGTGGTGCATTCAGGTGCACCTGAACACACCACTTGTCTGTGTCAGCTGTGGTGCGTTCAGGTGCACCTGTCTGTGTCAGCTGTGGTGCATTCAGGTGCACCTGAACACACCACCTGTCTGTGTCAGCTGTGGTGCATTCAGGTGCACCTGTCTGTGTCAGCTGTGGTGCGTTCAGGTGCACCTGTCTGTGTCAGCTGTGGTACGTTCAGGTGCACCTGAACACACCACCTGTCTGTGTCAGCTCTGGTGCGTTCAGGTGCACCTGTCTGTGTCAGCTGTGGTGCATTCAGGTGCACCTGAACACACCACCTGTCAGCTGTGGTGCATTCAGGTGCACCTGAACACACCACCTGTCAGCTGTGGTGCATTCAGCTGCACCTGAACACACCACCTGTCAGCTGTGGTGCATTCAGGTGCACCTGAACACACCACCTGTCTGTGTCAGCTGTGGTGCGTTCAGGTGCACTTGTCTGTGTCAGCTGTGGTGCGTTCAGGTGCAGTCCAGCTCAGGGTTCGGACCTGGTGCAGCAGGTTGTGGGAGCGGATCTCCAGCGCCTGGATCTTTGCCAGCAGCTTCATGTCCTCCACCTCGTAGTCTGGGATGATCTTGAAGCCGTACTCGTCGTGATCCCTGCAGACACAGAGCAGGGTTTACTTTCCCCTGAAGGTCACCTTTCACTGACTGAAGGGTCTATCATATATTAGTATTTATATATGTGTGCATTTTATTATATTATATGTCTTTAGAAAAACAGCCAACCCATCATACATAACGTCTCACATCCCAGAATATTCTGTTACTGTTCAGCCTTCCATGAACACTAAAACACGCCGAATCATGTGTCCGGTATCATGCTACATGTATGAAGTTTGGAGAAAAACCCTGAAACTCAGTTTAGCATTCAGCGAGTTCTGACTGATTAAACCGGAGCGGGTCTCCGGTCCAAGATGGCGGCACCTCGGCTCGTCAGCGCCAGCAGGCAGCAGATGTAGTGGTTCTACCTGTCGGCGGAGAGTTTGATGACGCCCTTCAGCTCTCCTCTCAGAGCGTCCTCGATCAGCTTCTGTACGTCCTGGCGCTGGTCCGGATCCAGAGATTTGGTCTCCTGCAGCCTCCGCAGGACGCCCAGGTATCGGCTCTCCACCTGACAGTTGGTGGCCTCCAGGTAGGCGCACTGGAGCCAATCAGAGAGTAGGAGGCAGAAAGAAGAGATGAGAGGGCAGCATTAAAAAGAATGAGCCAATGAGAGGGAAGGAGGCGGTCCGAGCCTCTCAGAAAGCCGTTTAAAAGCAGCACAGACAGCATCCGGTTGGAGGGTTTCAGGTCCGACAGACTGACCGATAAAGAAAGAACCGGGCTCAGAACCGGGCTCAGAACCGGGCTCAGAACCGGGCTCAGAACCAGGCTCAGAACCAGGCTCAGAACCGGGCTCAGTGATGCTTTTCACACCCACCTTCACCATCAGGCTCTTCTCCTGCTCAGAGCTCTTCCTCCACAGCTTAGTCAGCTGGTAGATCTCAGAGTTCAGAAACTTGTTCTGAGTCTTGTACGCCTCGATGTCGTCCTGCAGACACAGGAGGCACGAGTCAGATGTGAAACTGGTTTACAGCACGATGAAACCAGGTCATTAAAGAGTTACTTCATGTTTCTTCAGAAACTCAAGCTGAAGAGTTTGTGGCTGCAGGAAGAATCAATGAAAGCAAGTTTTAACCAGCAGAGGTTTGAGGTTTGTTTACTGAAAATACGTGAGACGACCCAAAGAGCAGAAGGACTTCATCAACGTCCAGAACATCAAGAAGGAAGTAGAGCTGAGACAGGAAGTGGAACATTCAACAGGAAGTGGAACATTCAACAGGAAGTGGAACATTCAACAGGAAGTGGAACATTTAAAGGGAAGTGGAACATTCAACGGGAAGTGGAACATTCAACAGGAAGTGGAACATTTAAAGGGAAGTGGAACATTTAAAGGGAAGTGGAACATTCAACAGGAAGAGGAACATTCAACAGGAAGTGGAACATTTAAAGGGAAGTGGAACATTCAACAGGAAGTAGATCTGCAACAGGAAGTGGAACATTCAACAGGAAGTGGAACATTCAACAGGAAGTGGAACATTTAAAGGGAAGTGGAACATTCAACAGGAAGTGGAACATTCAACAGGAAGTGGAACATTTAAAGGGAAGTGGAACATTCAACAGGAAGTGGAACATTTAAAGGGAAGTGGAACATTCAACGGGAAGTGGAACATTCAACAGGAAGAGGAACATTCAACAGGAAGTGGAACATTTAAAGGGAAGTGGAACATTCAACAGGAAGAGGAACATTCAACAGGAAGTGGAACATTCAACGGGAAGTGGAACATTTAAAGGGAAGTGGAACATTTAAAGGGAAGTGGAACATTTAAAGGGAAGTGGAACATTCAACAGGAAGAGGAACATTCAACAGGAAGTGGAACATTCAACAGGAAGTGGAACATTTAAAGGGAAGTGGAACATTCAACAGGAAGAGGAACATTCAACAGGAAGAGGAACATTCAACAGGAAGTGGAACATTTAAAGGGAAGTGGAACATTCAACAGGAAGTAGATCTGCAACAGGAAGTGGAACATTCAACAGGAAGTGGAACATTCAACAGGAAGTGGAACATTCAACAGGAAGTGGAACATTTAAAGGGAAGTGGAACATTCAACAGGAAGTGGAACATTCAACAGGAAGTGGAACATTCAACAGGAAGTGGAACATTTAAAGGGAAGTGGAACATTCAACAGGAAGTGGAACATTTAAAGGGAAGTGGAACATTCAACGGGAAGTGGAACATTCAACAGGAAGAGGAACATTCAACAGGAAGTGGAACATTTAAAGGGAAGTGGAACATTCAACAGGAAGTAGATCTGCAACAGGAAGTGGAACATTCAACAGGAAGTAGATCTGCAACAGGAAGTGGAACATTCAACAGGAAGTGGAACATTTAAAGGGAAGTGGAACATTCAACAGGAAGTAGATCTGCAACAGGAAGTGGAACATTTAAAGGGAAGTGGAACATTCTAAAATCTTTTCCAGTTCTTTTCTACTGCACCTTAAGGTTCTCGGTCTGCTGATGAAGCTGCCTGAAGCTCTGAGAGTCCGGAATGCCGCCAGAGGAGAACTCAGAAAGCCTCGGGTCAGACAGGCAGGAGGTCACCTGATCAGACAGCTTTATGATCACCTGACAGGGAACAGGTGGGCGGTGAGAACAGCTGCTGGTCTGTGTTAAAGAGTTAAACCCTGAACTGTGCTGACCGCCGGCGTACCTGCTGCTTGGCGTTGTTCTTTTCCGTTAGCTTTCTGATGTTGTCCTGCAGCTCAGCCAACTGCGCGTCTCGCTCAGCCAGACTCCTCTTCAGCGCCTCGACCTCCATCTTGGAATCCTCCAGCCGGCCTCGCAGGTCGGCCGCCTGCCGCTCGCGGTGCCTCAGAAGCTCCAGGCGCTCCTGCTCCCCCTCTTCTGCCAAAAACTCTGCACAGGTTCGCTTCTCCAGCTGAGCCGCCTCCAGGGCTTTGTGGAGGATCCACACCAGCTCCTGCAGGGCCGACCGATACAATCAATCCAATTCAATTCAGTTCAATGCAATTCAATTCAGTTTATAAAACACCAAATCCCAACAAAAGTCATCTCAGGGCACTTCAAAGATACAGTCCAATTCAAGCTAATTACAGTCCAATTCAAGCTAATTACAATCCAATTCAAGCTAATTACAGTCCAATTCAAGCTAATTACAATCCAATTCAAGCTAATTACAATCCAATTCAAGCTAATTACACTCAATTCAAGCTAATTACAGTCCAATTCAAGCTAATTACAATCCAATTCAAGCTAATTACAGTCAATTCAAGCTAATTACAATCCAATTCAAGCTAATTACAGTCCAATTCAAGCTAATTACAGTCCAATTCAAGATAATTACAGTCCAATTCAAGCTAATTACAGTCCAATTCAAGCTAATTACAATCCAATTCAAGCTAATTACAGTCCAATTCAAGCTAATTACAATCCAATTCAAGCTAATTACAATCCAATTCAAGCTAATTACAATCCAATTCAAGCTAATTACAGTCCAATTCAAGCTAATTACAGTCCAATTCAAGCTAATTACGATCCAATTCAAGCTAATTACGATCCAATTCAAGCTAATTACAGTCCAATTCAAGCTAATTACAGTCCAATTCAAGCTAATTACGATCCAATTCAAGCTAATTACAGTCCAATTCAAGCTAATTACAATCCAATTCATTAATACAATCAAATCCAATGAATTAAATTCCAAATCGGTTAAATTCACACAGAGCTAATTTAAAAACTTTCGAGCTGAGGAACTGAAACTTCTCTCTGATCTTTGAATGTAGGAAGAAAATCATCACAGCTGCAGTCCAACAGACAGCAGGACTTTAAGTATCTGTGAAGGACTACTTCCAGCAGCGGATGGATCCACATTAGGTGCAGCATGGGCTGTGAGACCCTGAGCAGCGACTGATCACCTTCTGAGCTTTGACCTCCTCCATCAGCATCTGTTTCTCCTGCTGCAGGCGGGACGTCTGTTCTGGGGACGCCGGGTCTCTGTGGAGGATCGGCATCGTGGACGAGTTCCGAGTCTTCGTCCTCCGGCTGCGCCGCTCTGCCAGCGGCGACTCGCTGCCTTCTGCCGGAGACGCTTGAACCCCCGGATCAGTCAGTGGGGGGGGAGGCAGGGCCTCGGAGGGAGTCCTGGAGCCTGAGAAGACCGACATGTGACATGAAGAAGGGACACCGTGAAACACAAAACCACGAGTCCTCTGAGACGTGGGGACTTGGGTCTAAACAAGTTCTCATCTAGACTGACAAGTCCTGAGTCCAAGTCAGGAAGAACCAGGACAGAACCAGAAGAGCCAGAAGTACCTGTGGTGCTGGTGCTGTCAGCAGAGCTGGTGGGGATCCAGGGAGGAGCGTTGGTGGGGAAGGTGCTCTGACTCCACTCCTGAGACGACCTCTTCCTCAGACTGTGGACAGAGTTTCTGTTTACACAAAAGAGGAGATATTTCTCACAGTTGGATATTTCCCCAACAGAGCACTTTGCTCTCAGGCTGCAGGTTTCCTTGTGGTTCCCAGAGTTTCTAAAAGCAGAATGGGAGGCAGAGCCTTCAGTTATCAGGCCCCTAAAAGCAGAATGGGAGGCAGAGCCTTCAGTTATCAGGCCCCTAAAAGCAGAATGGGAGGCAGAGCCTTCAGTTATCAGGCCCCTAAAAGCAGAATGGGAGGCAGAGCCTTCAGTTATCAGGCCCCTAAAAGCAGAATGGGAGGCAGAGCCTTTAGTTATCAGGCCCCTAAAAGCAGAATGGGAAGCAGAGCCTTCAGTTATCAGGCCCCTAAAAGCAGAATGGGAGGCAGAGCCTTCAGTTATCAGGCCCCTAAAAGCAGAATGGGAGGCAGAGCCTTCAGTTATCAGGCCCCTAAAAGCAGAATGGGAGGCAGAGCCTTCAGTTATCAGGCCCCTAAAAGCAGAATGGGAGGCAGAGCCTTCAGTTATCAGGCCCCTAAAAGCAGAATGGGAGGCAGAGCCTTCAGTTATCAGGCCCCTAAAAGCAGAATGGGAGGCAGAGCCTTCAGTTATCAGGCCCCTAAAAGCAGAATGGGAGGCAGAGCCTTTAGTTATCAGGCCCCTAAAAGCAGAATGGGAAGCAGAGCCTTCAGTTATCAGGCCCCTAAAAGCAGAATGGGAGGCAGAGCCTTCAGTTATCAGGCCCCTAAAAGCAGAATGGGAGGCAGAGCCTTCAGTTATCAGGCCCCTAAAAGCAGAATGGGAGGCAGAGCCTTCAGTTATCAGGCCCCTAAAAGCAGAATGGGAGGCAGAGCCTTCAGTTATCAGGCCCCTAAAAGCAGAATGGGAGGCAGAGCCTTCAGTTATCAGGCCCCTAAAAGCAGAATGGGAGGCAGAGCCTTCAGTTATCAGGCCCCTAAAAGCAGAATGGGAGGCAGAGCCTTCAGTTATCAGGCCCCTAAAAGCAGAATGGGAGGCAGAGCCTTCAGTTATCAGGCCCCTAAAAGCAGAATGGGAGGCAGAGCCTTCAGTTATCAGGCCCCTAAAAGCAGAATGGGAGGCAGAGCCTTCAGTTATCAGGCCCCTAAAAGCAGAATGGGAGGCAGAGCCTTCAGTTATCAGGCCCCTAAAAGCAGAATGGGAGGCAGAGCCTTCAGTTATCAGGCCCCTAAAAGCAGAATGGGAGGCAGAGCCTTCAGTTATCAGGCCCCTAAAAGCAGAATGGGAGGCAGAGCCTTCAGTTATCAGGCCCCTAAAAGCAGAATGGGAGGCAGAGCCTTCAGTTATCAGGCCCCTAAAAGCAGAATGGGAGGCAGAGCCTTTAGTTATCAGGCCCCTAAAAGCAGAATGGGAGGCAGAGCCTTTAGTTATCAGGCCCCTAAAAGCAGAATGGGAAGCAGAGCCTTCAGTTATCAGGCCCCTAAAAGCAGAATGGGAGGCAGAGCCTTCAGTTATCAGGCCCCTAAAAGCAGAATGGGAGGCAGAGCCTTCAGTTATCAGGCCCCTAAAAGCAGAATGGGAGGCAGAGCCTTCAGTTATCAGGCCCCTAAAAGCAGAATGGGAGGCAGAGCCTTCAGTTATCAGGCCCCTAAAAGCAGAATGGGAGGCAGAGCCTTCAGTTATCAGGCCCCTAAAAGCAGAATGGGAGGCAGAGCCTTCAGTTATCAGGCCCCTAAAAGCAGAATGGGAGGCAGAGCCTTCAGTTATCAGGCCCCTAAAAGCAGAATGGGAGGCAGAGCCTTCAGTTATCAGGCCCCTCTCTGTGGAACCAGCTGCCAGTTTGGCTTCAGGAAGCAGACACCCTCTCTACCTTTAAGATCAGGCTGAAACTTTCCTTTCTGATAAAGCTTATAGTTAGGGATGGCTCAGGTGAGCCTGAAACATCCCATAGTTCTGCTGCTATAGGCCCAGCCTGCTGGGGGAGCTCCCATGATGCACCTCTCCTCCATTTTGTGACTTGGTTCTTTGAAGAGCTCTGAGACGATATCTGTTCTGATTTGGCTCTTTCTAAATGAAACTGAATTGACCTGAAAAATGCCAAACTGGGCGGTTCTGAGCGGTGACTCACTGGATCTCGATGAGCGGGTGTTTGATGGACATGTTGGAGAGCGGCGTTCTCTGTGTCGGCGCGCTGGCGGCCTCCTCCCCCACCAGACCCAGAGGACTCTTCAGCAGCGGCAGGAAGTCATCTGAACACAGAAAACAGAGCAAGCCTTTATCTGCCATCAGAGTACATTTTACATTCATTAGGTTTGTTCACATTTTTTATCCATCTTTACGGACCTTTGATTTTTTATTTAAACAATGTTTAACCATGAAGGTCTGCAGTAGTTTAAATTCACCACAATTCCTGTGGATGAGGAACTTCTTCAGCCGAGAAGTCACATTTTCTATGAAATCTTCCCCTGATGAGACATGATCTCTGGTCCGTTTTGTGATCACCGTGTAATCGGTTCTGTCCAACTGAACCTCTCCCGGCTGCTGGCTGTGATGAGCTCTGCGGCCTGCAGGGGGCGCTGACAGCACACCACCCTCTGGCTGTGATCTTTACATGAAGTTCTGAGCAAACACGAAGGAACACGAAGGAACACGGAGGAACACGGAGGCTGCCCAGACAAGCAGCTCCTGAACAAGTCGAGACACGAGCAGAATACCTGAGAACCAGGTGAGCTGCTTCCAGCGCTGCGCACAAGTGCCGCCGATCACCGTCTGCAGCAGAACCTCTGATCGGACCTGAACCAGTCCAAACCCTGGAAACTGGGTCAGTTTTCCCCTGCAGCAGGAACCTCTTATTGGACCTGAACCAGTCCAAACCCTGGAAACTGCAGCAGAACCTCTTATTGGACCTGAACCAGTCCAAACCCTGGAAACTGGGTCAGTTTCCTCCTGCTGCAGGAACCTCTTATTGGACCTGAACCAGTCCAAACCCTGGAAACTGCAGCAGGAACCTCTTATTGGACCTGAACCAGTCCAAACCCTGGAAACTGGGTCAGTTTTCTCCTGCAGCAGGAACCTCTTATTGGACCTGAACCAGTCCAAACCCTGGAAACTGCAGCAGGAACCTCTTATTGGACCTGAACCAGTCCAAACCCTGGAAACTGCAGCAGGAACCTCTTATTGGACCTGAACCAGTCCAAACCCTGGAAACTGCAGCAGGAACCTCTTATTGGACCTGAACCAGTCCAAACCCTGGAAACTGGGTCAGTTTTCTCCTGCAGCAGGAACCTCTTATTGGACCTGAACCAGTCCAAACCCTGGAAACTGCAGCAGGAACCTCTTATTGGACCTGAACCAGTCCAAACCCTGGAAACTGGGTCAGTTTTCCCCTGCAGCAGGAACCTCTGATCGGACCTGAACCAGTCCAAACCCTGGAAACTGGGTCAGTTTTCTCCTGCAGCAGAACCTCTTATTGGACCTGAACCAGTCCAAACCCTGGAAACTGGGTCAGTTTTCTCCTGCAGCAGAACCTCTTATTGGACCTGAACCAGTCCAAACCCTGGAAACTGGGTCAGTTTTCTCCTGCAGCAGGAACCTCTTATTGGACCTGAACCAGTCCAAACCCTGGAAACTGGGTCAGTTTTCTCCTGCAGCAGAACCTCTTATTGGACCTGAACCAGTCCAAACCCTGGAAACTGGGTCAGTTTTCTCCTGCTGCAGGTGACGGAGTCTGATTTATATTTAGTCTGTCAGTTTCCTCTCATTCAGCCGCCTGCAGTCTGCCACTTCCTGTCCTCATGATGTAACTTCATGTGCAGCCTAAACACATGAATAATGCATATGGAGTAATGGTCTTAAAGGAGCTGCCCATCATTCTGGGAAAGCTTATGAGGCCATTTCCAAACTCTGAAGTCTCTGCACAGCGAGCTGGTTCAGATCAGATTGTTTTTGCTGTGGGGAGCAGTGGGAGAGAGACAGGAAATGATCCTCAGAGCATCAAACGTCTCACATCGTGCTTCCTGCTGACACACCCCTCATTAAAGTAACCAGGCAGCAGTCTAACGTTTGTTTACTGCTGTAGTCGTGGAAACGCTGACTGGATGAAACCAGCCTATGACACACATGGCCTCCAGCAGAATGTGGGGCCAGGTCCGACCCAGCTGTGCACCGATGGTGAGAAGAAGCCGAAAAATGACTGAATCAGGCTTCTCTGACTCACCCTGAAGTTTCCCAGCTCTCACAAACAGCTGAGTCAAACTGAGCCGCTCCCTCCTGCAGGATTTCCCAACGCTCAGAACCACAGGACACGCCCACTTCTCAAAGCTGTGACATCAGCGCAGCCAGGAAGCAGAGGCGATCAATAATCTGGGTTTCAGCTGTTCCCAGATGATACGGACGGGAACAGATCTCATGAACTTACTGTCAGATTTCAGATGAAATTAATCATTCATGTTGGTTTCAGAGCAACCAGCCTCTGTCTGAGGGAGCAGAAACTTTCTGCTGACATCTCCTCAGAAGATGTTCCTTTACTTTGACACAAACATAAGAATTCATCAAGGAACTGAAACGGGTTCAATTACGACTTGAGGAATCTCTCCCCTCTGCTCTGGGAAAGCTGAGAACGAACATCATGAGGCTTTAAATTAGTCTGAGAGGAAAACCCTTCCAGAACCTGAGGCCGGGTACTGCTGGAACACATTCATAGAATCAATTAATTACCCTGTAATCAAACCCTGTTGGCTGGAGATAAAGTTAATAACTGGCAGAGAGCTGAATCATTATGGAAGAAAGCCAGAAACTTCATGAAGAGCCACCAGAAAATGAGAAGGGACAGAAGCTGTATTTGTAACTTTTTCTTTAAGACTCTGTAGCTAGAAGTTTAATAAATACTTCTCCAGATGGGAATTTGGAGGATATGAGAAACATGGCATCTTAACACTGTATCCTGATCAGTCTGTAGGCTTCACTGATGCTTTAACCCTTACTTTAACCCTTACTTTAACCCTTACTTTAACCATTACTTTAACCCTTACTTTAACCCTTACTTTAACCCTTACTTTAACCATTACTTTAACACTTACTTTAACCCTTACTTTAACACTTACTTTAACCCTTACTTTAACCCTTACTTTAACCATTACTTTAACCCTTACTTTAACCCTTACTTTAACCCTTACTTTAACCATTACTTTAACCATTACTTTAACCCTTACTTTAACCCTTACTTTAACCCTTACTTTAACCATTACTTTAACCCTTACTTTAACCATTACTTTAACACTTACTTTAACCCTTACTTTAACACTTACTTTAACCCTTACTTTAACACTTACTTTAACCCTTACTTTAACCCTTACTTTAACCCTTACTTTAACCATTACTTTAACCCTTACTTTAACCCTTACTTTAACCCTTACTTTAACCCTTACTTTAACCCTTACTTTAACCATTACTTTAACCCTTACTTTAACCCTTACTTTAACCATTACTTTAACCCTTACTTTAACCATTACTTTAACACTTACTTTAACCCTTACTTTAACACTTACTTTAACCCTTACTTTAACACTTACTTTAACCCTTACTTTAACCCTTACTTTAACCATTACTTTAACACTTACTTTAACCCTTACTTTAACACTTACTTTAACCCTTACTTTAACCCTTACTTTAACCCTTACTTTAACCCTTACTTTAACCATTACTTTAACCCTTACTTTAACCATTACTTTAACACTTACTTTAACCCTTACTTTAACCCTTACTTTAACCCTTACTTTAACCCTTACTTTAACCCTTACTTTAACCCTTACTTTAACCATTACTTTAACCCTTACTTTAACCATTACTTTAACACTTACTTTAACCCTTACTTTAACACTTACTTTAACCCTTACTTTAACACTTACTTTAACCCTTACTTTAACCCTTACTTTAACCCTTACTTTAACCATTACTTTAACCCTTACTTTAACCCTTACTTTAACCCTTACTTTAACCATTACTTTAACCCTTACTTTAACCCTTACTTTAACCCTTACTTTAACCCTTACTTTAACCCTTACTTTAACCCTTACTTTAACCCTTACTTTAACCATTACTTTAACCCTTACTTTAACCATTACTTTAACCCTTACTTTAACCATTACTTTAACACTTACTTTAACCCTTACTTTAACACTTACTTTAACCCTTACTTTAACCCTTACTTTAACCATTACTTTAACCCTTACTTTAACCCTTACTTTAACCCTTACTTTAACCATTACTTTAACCATTACTTTAACCCTTACTTTAACCCTTACTTTAACCCTTACTTTAACCCTTACTTTAACCCTTACTTTAACCCTTACTTTAACCCTTAAACCGCTCATCAGTGCCTCAGCTCTGTCTCCAGAGATCCTCTTTAACTTCCGTCCGTTAGCTGCTACCTTAAATGGAGCATTTATGTTGGATGTTTGAAACAGCCCCAAAGTAAAAAGACTGCAGTGTTGTTGTTGTTGTTTGTTTTTCACCTGCAGTGTTTTTGTTGTTGTTTGTTTTTCACCTGCAGTGTTGTTGTTTGATTTTCACCTGCAGTGTTGTTGTTTGATTTTCACCTGCAGTGTTGTTGTTGTTTGTTTTTCACCTGCAGTGTTGTTTGTTGTTGTTTGATTTTCACCTGCAGTGTTGTTGTTGTTTGTTTTTCACCTGCAGTGTTGTTGTTGTTGTGTGTTTTTCACCTGCAGTGTTGTTGTTGTTGTGTGTTTCTCACCTGCAGTGTTGTTTGTTGTTGTTTGATTTTCACCTGCAGTGTTTATGTTGTTGTTTGTTTCTCACCTGCAGTGTTGTTGTTGTTGTTTGTTTCTCACCTGCAGTGTTGTTGTTGTTTGTTTCTCACCTGCAGTGTTGTTGTTGTTGTTTGTTTCTCACCTGCAGTGTTGTTGTTGTTGTTTGTTTCTCACCTGCAGTGTTGTTGTTGTTCTTTGTTTCTCACCTGCAGTGTTGTTGTTGTTGTTTTTCACCTGCAGTGTTGTTGTTGTTGTTTGTTTCTCACCTGCAGTGTTGTTGTTGTTGTTTGTTTCTCACCTGCAGTGTTGTTGTTGTTTGTTTTTCACCTGCAGTGTTGTTGTTGTTGTGTGTTTTTCACCTGCAGTGTTGTTGTTGTTGTGTGTTTCTCACCTGCAGTGTTGTTTGTTGTTGTTTGATTTTCACCTGCAGTGTTTATGTTGTTGTTTGTTTCTCACCTGCAGTGTTGTTGTTGTTGTTTGTTTCTCACCTGCAGTGTTGTTGTTGTTTGTTTCTCACCTGCAGTGTTGTTGTTGTTTGTTTCTCACCTGCAGTGTTGTTGTTGTTGTTTGTTTCTCACCTGCAGTGTTTTTGTTGTTTGTTTCTCACCTGCAGTGTTGTTGTTGTTGTTTGTTTCTCACCTGCAGTGTTGTTGTTGTTGTTTGTTTCTCACCTGCAGTGTTGTTGTTGTTGTTTGTTTCTCACCTGCAGTGTTGTTGTTGTTGTTTGTTTCTCACCTGCAGTGTTGTTGTTGTTGTTTGTTGGCTCTGTGCAGGTGGACATCTGTCTGTGCTGCCAGCGCCTCACCTGCAGCTGCTGCAGCCAATAGAGCATCAGCTCCTGGGTCACAGCCTGTTGGGGGGCACAGTTCACATGAAACGCAGCTTTTAGTGGATGAAAACTTCGACACGTTTGTACTGTGAGGTTTTCCCTCTGAAGCTGATCTCATGTCAAACTGAAGCTTTCAGATCACAGAGACCAACAGATTGAGCCTGGTTCTGGATTAGTTCCAGAAGTCTGAACTTTAGCTAGCAGAGGGAACCCGGTGTTTCCAGATGCTGAACACTTTAACGGCTCTTTACAGATGACTACCTGAGCAGGACTAGAGGGGCCCTCCCACCTTGAGTATGAAGGTGCGTTCAGGGGTCTTGATGTGGAAGGTTCCCTTCTCTGCCTTCAGCGGGTAGGTGAAGGTGGCGCCGCTGAGCTCCACCCGGCCCAGCGACATCACATCCTGTGGCGTGCGGTAGTAGAACAGCTGGTTCTTTTTCTCCTCGTAGGTGAACCAGCGCTGCTTCCAGGCCCTCAGGGGCCCGCCCTGCTTCTGCAGGTAGCCGCACAGTCTGGGGCGGGGCCTCACCTGGTCACAGAACGCCTCGATGGTGAGGGGCGGCGCCGGGGGAGCCAGGGTCGGAATGTGAAGGTGTTTCTGCTGGTCCTCTGGAGGAAGAGCCTGCGGCGAGTTCAGGTCCAGATGAGAATCCTGGTGGTTCTGCTCATCTTTGGACTCGACCTGGAGCTCGAGCTCCTTCTTTCCTTCAGTTAAACCCTCAGAGGAAGGAGGGGGGTCTTCTTCAGGTTCCAGGTGAATAAGACAAGGGTCCTTTTGGTTTGGTTGGTTCAGGGAGTGACGTGGTTCTGGTTCTGGTTCTTGTTCTGGTTCTGGTTCTTGTTCTGGTTCTGGTTCAGGACGACCTCCTGCTTTGGTTGAATCCAGGTTTGGTCTTTGAACTTCCTGACGATTTTCTGCAAGAGGAAAATCTTGTTCTTGTTGAGCAGTAGCCGGATCTAGTTCTGTTCGGTCCGGTTTACCAGGACCGGTATTTTGTGGTTCTGGTTGAACTGGGTTTGGTTCATCTTTTGAAGAGGTCAAAGCTTCTGGTCCCAGTTTGTCTGTTGCAGGAAGCTGGCGGTCTGGTGTCTGTGCTGGACTCTGATGGTTCTGGGACCCGGGCGGGCCGACGGACTCCCTGTTCTGCCGGGCCGCCTCGGGCTCAGGGGCTGGACGCAGCGCCGCTTGGCCGGAGCGGGCAGGAAGCGAGCCAGACGAGGCAGCGCTGGGATTTCCTGCCATGCTGCTTCCATCCATCCTGCTAAAAAAAGAGCAGGAAGAACAGCTTAATGATGTTTGTCAGGAGCCATCAGAACTGTTTGGATTAAATCAGACTTCAGTTTAACTCGTGCTTTCACCAGATGTGCTCCAGCTGTACACAAACAGCTGTAATAGTCACCTGACTGAATGCTGTGGAAACCTTCTCCTTCCCCCGACCTCAGCCCTGAGCTTTAATCAGAACCCTGAAGGAAACCGATGCCACAGAGCAGCAACAACACTGAGTCATGCCTGCTGGAATAAAGGCTCGTCACATGACCTCAGGTGGAACACGGGCTGCAGTTTAAACTCAGGACACCGTGAAATGATCAGCCGGGTCACGGAAACCTCACTGACGTTTCTCTTCTTCTGCTGACCCAAACTCAGGTTGGACTCTGAGGGGCTCGGGTTGGACTCTGTGGGACTCTGTGGGACTCTGTGGGGCTCGGGTTGGACTCTGAGGGGCTCGGGTTGGACTCTGTGGGGCTCGGGTTGGACTCTGTGGGGCTCGGGTTGGACTCTGTGGGGCTCTGTGGGGCTCGGGTTGGACTCTGTGGGGCTCTGTGGGACTCTGTGGGGCTCAGGATGGACTCTGAGGGGCTCGGGTTGGACTCTGTGGGACTCGGGTTGGACTCTGTGGGACTCTGTGGGACTCTGTGGGGCTCAGGTTGGACTCTGTGGGGCTCAGGTTGGACTCTGTGGGGCTCAGGTTGGACTCTGTGGGGCTCAGGTTGGACTCTGTGGGGCTCAGGTTGGACTCTGTGGGGCTCGGGTTGGACTCTGTGGGGCTCGGGTTGGACTCTGTGGGGCTCTGTGGGGCTCTGTGGGGCTCAGGTTGGACTCTGTGGGGCTCAGGTTGGACTCTGTGGGGCTCAGGTTGGACTCTGTGGGGCTCAGGTTGGACTCTGAGGGGCTCGGGTTGGACTCTGAGGGGCTCGGGTTGGACTCGGGTTGGACTCTGTGGGACTCTGTGGGACTCTGTGGGGCTCAGGATGGACTCTGTGGGGCTCGGGTTGGACTCTGTGGGACTCAGGTTGGACTCTGAGGGGCTCGGGTTGGACTCTGAGGGGCTCGGGTTGGACTCGGGTTGGACTCTGTGGGACTCTGTGGGGCTCTGGTTGGACTCTGTGGGACTCTGTGGGGCTCAGGATGGACTCTGTGGGGCTCGGGTTGGACTCTGTGGGGCTCTGGTTGGACTCTGTGGGGCTCTGGTTGGACTCTGTGGGGCTCTGGTTGGACTCGGGTTGGACTCTGTGGGACTCAGGTTGGACTCTGTGGGGCTCAGGTTGGACTCGGGTTGGACTCTGTGGGGCTCGGGTTGGACTCTGTGGGACTCAGGATGGACTCTGTGGGGCTCGGGTTGGACTCTGTGGGGCTCAGGTTGGACTCTGAGGGGCTCGGGTTGGACTCTGTGGGACTCTGTGGGACTCTGTGGGGCTCGGGTTGGACTCTGTGGGGCTCAGGTTGGACTCTGAGGGGCTCGGGTTGGACTCTGTGGGACTCTGTGGGACTCTGAGGGGCTCGGGTTGGACTCTGTGGGACTCTGTGGGACTCTGTGGGGCTCAGGATGCCGGATGCAGCCTGAAGCTCTCTGTCAGGAGGCAGCCAGCTGCCCGGTGGCCTGAAGCAGCCTCAGACTCAGGCGTTATGAAAGGTTTCTGGGAGCTAAACTGAGTTCCAGCTGCAGACCCCTAACCCGGGTCGGTCTGATGATCATCTGATCAGGTCCCTGAGCTGCTCCCAGATGAAATAACCAGCCTGTAAATCATCTGATCAGGTTCCTGAGCTGCTCCCAGATGAAATAACCAGCCTGTAAATCATCTGATCAGGTTCCTGAGCTGCTCCCAGATGAAATAACCAGCCTGTAAATCATCTGATCAGGTCCCTGAGCTGCTCTCAGATGAAATAACCAGCCTGTAAATCATCTGATCAGGTCCCTGAGCTGCTCTCAGATGAAATAACCAGCCTGTAAATCATCTGATCAGGTTCCTGAGCTGCTCTCAGATGAAATAACCAGCCTGTAAATCATCTGATCAGCTTCCTGAGCTGCTCTCAGATGAAATAACCAGCCTGTAAATCATCTGATCAGGTCCCCGAGCTGCTCTCAGATGAAATAACCAGCCTGTAAATCATCTGATCAGGTCCCCGAGCTGCTCTCAGATGAAATAACCAGCCTGTAAATCATCTGATCAGCTTCCTGAGCTGCTCCCAGATGAAATAACCAGCCTGTAAATCATCTGATCAGGTCCCCGAGCTGCTCTCAGATGAAATAACCAGCCTGTAAATCATCTGATCAGCTCCCCGAGCTGCTCTCAGATGAAATAACCAGCCTGTAAATCATCTGATCAGCTTCCTGAGCTGCTCTCAGATTAAATAACCAGCCTGTAAATCATCTGATCAGGTTCCTGAGCTGCTCTCAGATGAAATAACCAGCCTGTAAATCATCTGATCAGGTTCCTGAGCTGCTCTCAGATGAAATAACCAGCCTGTAAATCATCTGATCAGGTTCCTGAGCTGCTCTCAGATGAAATAACCAGCCTGTAAATCATCTGATCAGCTTCCTGAGCTGCTCCCAGATGAAATAACCAGCCTGTAAAACATCTGATCAGGTTCCTGAGCTGCTCTCAGATTAAATAACCAGCCTGTAAATCATCTGATCAGCTTCCTGAGCTGCTCCCAGATGAAATAACCAGCCTGTAAATAATCTGATCAGCTTCCTGAGCTGCTCTCAGATGAAATAACCAGCCTGTAAAACAGCTGATCAGGTTCCTGAGCTGCTCTCAGATGAAATAACCAGCCTGTAAATCATCTGATCAGGTTCCTGAGCTGCTCCCAGATGAAATAACCAGCCTGTAAATCATCTGATCAGGTCCCTGAGCTGCTCTCAGATGAAATAACCAGCCTGTAAAACATCTGATCAGGTCCCTGAGCTGCTCTCAGATGAAATAACCAGCCTGTAAATCATCTGATCAGCTTCCTGAGCTGCTCTCAGATGAAATAACCAGCCTGTAAATCATCTGATCAGGTTCCTGAGCTGCTCCCAGATGAAATAACCAGCCTGTAGATCATCTGATCAGGTTCCTGAGCTGCTCTCAGATGAAATAACCAGCCTGTAAATCATCTGATCAGGTCCCTGAGCTGCTCTCAGATGAAATAACCAGCCTGTAAATCATCTGATCAGGTCCCTGAGCTGCTCTCAGATGAAATAACCAGCCTGTAAATCATCTGATCAGGTTCCTGAGCTGCTCTCAGATGAAATAACCAGCCTGTAGATCATCTGATCAGGTTCCTGAGCTGCTCTCAGATTAAATAACCAGCCTGTAAATCATCTGATCAGCTCCCTGAGCTGCTCCCAGATGAAATAACCAGCCTGTAAATCATCTGATCAGGTCCCTGAGCTCCTCTCAGATGAAATAACCAGCCTGTAAATAATCTGATCAGCTTCCTGAGCTGCTCTCAGATGAAATAACCAGCCTGTAAATCATCTGATCAGGTTCCTGAGCTGCTCCCAGATGAAATAACCAGCCTGTAAATCATCTGATCAGGTTCCTGAGCTGCTCTCAGATGAAATAACCAGCCTGTAAAACAGCTGATCAGGTTCCTGAGCTGCTCTCAGATGAAATAACCAGCCTGTAAATCATCTGATCAGGTTCCTGAGCTGCTCTCAGATGAAATAACCAGCCTGTAAATCATCTGATCAGGTTCCTGAGCTGCTCTCAGATGAAATAACCAGCCTGTAAAACAGCTCAGTTCGGGGCTCCACCCCAGCCTGTGTTCTGACTGACAGAATCCAGCAGAACACCACCAGAAGCCAGAAATACCTCAGGGTTTTAGAAAAGCCGCTTACAGTCAGTAACCCCACTCACGCGCGCGCACGCACGCAGAACAACAATAAAACGCACTGTCACCAGAACAGAACTCCTCGTGTGTTCTCGGCCTTTAACCCGAGGCACTCCACAGCAGGACGAACTCAGAACTTCACGCGCACATGACAGAGAATCTGCGGCGGGCAGCTTACCTGAGGGGGCGGGGCCTGAGCGCACCTGGGGGGTCTGATCTGCTTGATTGGCAGCAGCTGTGTCCGTCGGAGTGAAGGAAACTCTTTTTCTCAACCTTCCTAACTTCTCCCTTCTCCTTCTTCTTGTTCTGGCGCCTCGTGCTCTCCACTCGCTCCTCTCCTCTTCCCGATCCTTCCTTCCAGCTGGTTCCCCTCCCCTCAGCTGCACGAGCGAAAACAAAAGCAACTTCCTTCTTCCTCTGACTTCACAATAAAGTGAGGCGGATTAAAGAGAAACTCCCCGTGTTTTCACTGCAGTTTTATGTCAGATATATGAGTTTTTCTTTGGACATTTTCTGCTTTTTCCCTCATCTTCAGTCCTTGTTCCTGAGCATTTTCAGTGTTTTTTCTTTGTTCAGCCACTTAACTCTGACCTTTGAACCCTTCAGGCAGGAAAAAGGCTCCTAACTCAAGGGATGAACCAGTGTTGTGTCGACACAGAACAGACAACTTAGCAAAGAAGCCATTTTAAACTGGATCTTTAGGCTCTTTGTTACCAGCAGCCTGTCACAAAGACACATCATTTGTTCCCATTTCTTTAGCTGCATCTATGAAAAACAGCAAAGAAAACACAGTTTGACAGACAGAAAATAGGATTTCTGCAGCAACAAGGTGATTCCCAAAGAGCTATTAGCTGAAAACTTGGCATATCTCAGCATGGTGTGTCCTTAAAACTCCATGTTGCTTTAATATTATTGATCAAATCATTTAAACTGTCACATTTATCACATTTATTTATCTGTTAGGTCCTCTGCTGCCACCTGCTGGCAGCTTCCGGTCACTGCTCAGTTTGTCCACCTAAAGCTGAACATCTGGACACAAAACTCTGCTTAATTTACAGCAACTGGAATAAAAACTAAGAAATAAAACAATTAAAACACTCATAGACATAAATAAGTAGTAATGAACTAAAAGGCTGACATAAGAGTCTTGAGTTTAAAACACTTCTGACTCATGACTCTTCAGACCTCAGGGTTCATAACATAAATGAACTGATTGTCTTTCGTAATTCCATTTTAATCTGATTTCTGACTGTTTTTATTCATCCAAACATTTTATTCCATTTGATGTTTTTCTCTGTGTGAAATAACTGAATTAAACTTTTTATGATCTTTTTAAAATGTTAGTATTCACCACTTCTCTCCTCTTTCAAGACATTAAACTCCATCATTTGTTTCTCTTATCAGTCATCTTGCATCTTGAGGATTGGAGGGGTATCTTTGGGGGTTTCGGGGTATCTTGGGGGGTTTCGGGGTATCTTTGGGGGTTTCGGGTATCTTTGGGGGTTTTGGGGTATCTTTGGGGGTTTCTGGGTATCTTTGGGGGTTTCTGGGTATCTTTGGGGGTTTCGGGGTATCTTTGGGGGTTTCTGGGTATCTTTGGGGGTTTCGGGGTATCTTTGGGGGTTTCTGGGTATCTTTGGGGGTTTCGGGGTATCTTTGGGGGTTTCTGGGTATCTTTGGGGGTTTTGGGGTATCTTTGGGGGTTTCGGGGTATCTTTGGGGGATTCGGGGTATCTTTGGGGGTTTTGGGGTATCTTTGGGGGTTTCGGGGTATCTTTGGGGGTTTCTGGGTATCTTTGGGGGTTTCGGGGTCTCTTTGGGGGTTTCGGGGTCTCTTTGGGGGTTTCGGGGTATCTTTGGGGGTTTCGGGGTATCTTTGGGGGTTTCTGGGTATCTTTGGGGGTTTCGGGGTATCTTTGGGGGTGTCTTTGGGGGTTTTGGGGTATCTTTGGGGGTATCTTTGGGGGTTTCTGGGTATCTTTGGGGGTTTCGGGGTATCTTTGGGGGTATCTTTGGGGGTTTCGGGGTATCTTTGGGGGTTTCTGGGTATCTTTGGAGGTTTCGGGGTATCTTTGGGGGTTTCTGGGTATCTTTGGGGGTTTCGGGGTATCTTTGGGGGTTTCGGGGTATCATGAGTTCCAAGTGAGGTCAGATTGCTTCTGACTGATTGTAGTGACTGAAGTTACCACCGGGGCTCACTCATTTTAAAGGCCAACAGTTCCTTACTCCAGTGGCTGTTCAGCTGATCAGTGTTTAATCCAAATGAATCTCAGCCTTCTGAACTGAAGCCCTACAGCTGATGTCAGGAGTCTCCTGGACCAACTCGAACATGAAAGGAATCCACCAACAGATTCTTTGGCTGAAGAACTGAGAACATGATGGATCACAACTCTTATTTAAATGTGTTTCTCTAACTTCACCAGGATGGAAGTATTGGAGGTGAAAGAGTACTTTGAGAGAGGCCTTAGAGCACATATGTCCAACTCCGGTCCTGGAGGGCCGCTGTCCTGCAGGTTTTAGATGTTTCCTGCAGGTTTTAGATGTTTTCCTGCAGGTTTTAGATGTTTCCCTGCAGGTTTTAGATGTTTCCCTGCAGGTTTTAGACGTTTCCCTGCAGGTTTTAGATGTTTTCCTGCAGGTTTTAGATGTTTCCCTGCAGGTTTTAGATGTTTCCTGCAGGTTTTAGATGTTTTCCTGCAGGTTTTAGATGTTTCCCTGCAGGTTTTAGATGTTTTCCTGCAGGTTTTAGATGTTTTCCTGCAGGTTTTAGATGTTTCCCTGCAGGTTTTAGATGTTTTCCTGCAGGTTTTAGATGTTTCCCTGCAGGTTTTAGATGTTTCCCTGCTTCAACACACCTGATTCAGATTAAATGGATGAAAGATTGTTACGTTCTGCAGCAGCCTGCTAATGAGGCATTGATCTGATTCAGGTGCGGACCGGAGTTTGACATCCCTGCCTTAGAGAGACATCTTCAGTTTCTCTTTGTGTATATCCAGTTTATCCAGGTCTGTTTCCCCTGATGTTGCACTGATGGAAAGGCTGATAACCTCATTGGTGGTGGATTGGTGCTCTCAGTTTGGAGGACTGGTGGGGATCTAATCTAACAGCAGCTGAAAACACTGTCAGGTAAGAGCAGATTTTCACCATCTGAAACAGCTCAGACCTCAAACTGGGGCCTTTTAATCTGGTTTGCTTTTGCATCGGATGTTTGTCACACAGGAAAATACCAAATGCTGTACACTGACCGGTGAGCTCTCAGTGATGAGGTCAGGACGCAAAAGTATTCATTTCCCTGCTGGTGTTTGTCTTATTTGTTGAATCACAACATGATGATTTAGGATTTTATGTATTTGACCTACTCAGAAAGCGCTAAATGGGCGAAACGTATAAAAGTCTTACAAACAGAAAGTGGAGCTGCGTTTGTTTTCCTTCGAAGCGTTCGGGTTATAAATGAAGATCTGGAGCTGACAGATATCCCACGAGTCATGGAGACTGTGTTAAAGTTGTTTTTCATATGTTACCCTCACCATGAGTTTGTAATAACTGTAACCATAAAGAGTTCACACACTTATCTTAACTCCTTCAGATGTACTTAGGTTTTACCCTGTAGACCTTTTCCACATGAGCTTTAAATGAAAGTTTGGAACCAAAGAGAACTTTTTAATCCGTGTTTAACCTGAGAAGGTGTGTTACTCCGAGAGGACAGCAGGTGGCAGCAGAGCTTCGTGTTTCACCTGAGCTCAGCACAACAAGCCTCACGTGCACAGGTGGCACCAGAACAACCAATTTAATGAGAGCACAACAGCAGAAACTGATTTAAAAGCATTCATTCAAAACCTTTAACAAAAAGAAAATAAAACAGTTGTAACTCTAATGGTCCCCGAGGCGTAAAGAGGAGAAGTGTCCCGTCTCAGTTACCTGTGTTGTCTGCACATTTGTTTTGTGAATGAGGGAGAACATGAGAAAAGTCTTCTGAGACCCACTGAAGCAGAGAAAAACGAATTAAAAAGGAGAGAAAGAGCTGCCAACAGGAACAGAGCTGGCAGCGCCATGAGGCCAAACAAAGAGGATGGATTTCAGAGTGAAGACTAAACCTTCCTAAATCAGTTAGTCCCGAGCCTTTCCTGACCTCTAATCTGCTCATCCGGCCTTTGAAGCGCACACTTCAGGGGGAGGAAAACCGATCAGCCAAATGTCCCACACTTAAGTGACAAAATGCCCCGAGGTGATGCACACACACACAGCTGGAGGAGGTGAAACACTCCTGACTTTGTGATGTGAGGACAGCTGCAGTGAAGAGCAGCTCCGTCTGATCAGACCCCTTCAGCCGAGTTCAACACAAGTCCAACACAAGTCCAAGACCAGATCAGAACAAGTCTGAGGACAGAGTCACGAAGAAGGAAAAACCTTCGTTTCACGGCCAGAAAACACGTCCGAGGGTCCCAGGGAGTCACGAAGAAGGAAAAACCTTCATGTCGAGGCCAGAAAACACGTCCGAGGGTCCCAGGGAGTCACGAAGAAGGAAAAACCTTCGTTTCACAGCCAGAAAACATGTCCGAGGGTCTCACGGAGTCACGAAGAAGGAAAAACCTTCGTTTCACGGCCAGAAAACACGTCCGAGGGTCCCACGGAGTCACGAAGAAGGAAAAACCTTCGTTTAACGGCCAGAAAACATGTCCGAGGGTCTCACAGAGTCACGAAGAAGGAAAAACCTTCGTTTAACGGCTAGAAAACACGTCCGAGGGTCCCACGGAGTCACGAAGAAGGAAAAACCTTCGTTTAACGGCCAGAAAACATGTCCGAGGGTCTCACAGAGTCACGAAGAAGGAAAAACCTTCGTTTAACGGCTAGAAAACACGTCCGAGGGTCCCACGGAGTCACGAAGAAGGAAAAACCTTCGTTTAACGGCTAGAAAACATGTCCGAGGGTCTCACAGAGTCACGAAGAAGGAAAAACCTTCGTTTAACGGCTAGAAAACACGTCCGAGGGTCCCACGGAGTCACGAAGAAGGAAAAACCTTCGTTTAACGGCTAGAAAACACGTCCGAGGGTCTCACGGAGTCACGAAGAAGGAAAAACCTTCGTTTCACGGCCAGAAAACACATCCGAGGGTCCCACAGAGTCACGAAGAAGGAAAAACCTTCGTTTAACGGCTAGAAAACACGTCCGAGGGTCTCACGGAGTCACGAAGAAGGAAAAACCTTCGTTTAACGGCTAGAAAACACGTCCGAGGGTCTCACAGAGTCACGAAGAAGGAAAAACCTTCGTTTCACGGCTAGAAAACACATCCGAGGGTCTCACGGAGTCACGAAGAAGGAAAAACCTTCGTTTAACGGCTAGAAAACACGTCCGAGGGTCTCACAGAGTCACGAAGAAGGAAAAACCTTCGTTTCACGGCTAGAAAACACGTCCGAGGGTCTCACAGAGTCACGAAGAAGGAAAAACCTTCGTTTAACGGCTAGAAAACACGTCCGAGGGTCCCACAGAGTCACGAAGAAGGAAAAACCTTCGTTTAACGGCTAGAAAACACGTCCGAGGGTCTCACAGAGTCACGAAGAAGGAAAAACCTTCGTTTCACGGCCAGAAAACACATCCGAGGGTCTCACGGAGTCACGAAGAAGGAAAAACCTTCGTTTAACGGCTAGAAAACACGTCCGAGGGTCTCACAGAGTCACGAAGAAGGAAAAACCTTCGTTTAACGGCTAGAAAACACGTCCGAGGGTCTCACAGAGTCACGAAGAAGGAAAGACCTTCGTTTCACAGTCAGAAAACACGTCCGAGGGTCTCACGGAGTCACGAAGAAGGAAAAACCTTCGTTTAACGGCTAGAAAACACGTCCGAGGGTCTCACAGAGTCACAAAGAAGGAAAAACCTTCGTGTCGAGGCCAGAAAACACGTCCGAGGGTCCCACAGAGTCACAAAGAAGGAAAAACCTTCATGTCGAGGCCAGAAAACACGTCCGAGGGTCTCACAGAGTCACGAAGAAGGAAAAACCTTCGTTTCACAGTCAGAAAACACGTCCGAGGGTCTCACTGAGTCACGAAGAAGGAAAAACCTTCGTTTAACGGCTAGAAAACACGTCCGAGGGTCTCACGGAGTCACGAAGAAGGAAAAACCTTCGTTTCACGGCCAGAAAACACGTCCGAGGGTCCCACAGAGTCACGAAGAAGGAAAAACCTTCGTTTCACGGCCAGAAAACACGTCCGAGGGTCTCACAGAGTCACGAAGAAGGAAAAACCTTCGTTTAACGGCTAGAAAACACGTCCGAGGGTCCCACAGAGTCACGAAGAAGGAAAAACCTTCGTTTAACGGCTAGAAAACACGTCCGAGGGTCTCACGGAGTCACGAAGAAGGAAAAACCTTCGTTTAACGGCTAGAAAACACGTCCGAGGGTCTCACGGAGTCACGAAGAAGGAAAAACCTTCGTTTAACAGCTAGAAAACACGTCCGAGGGTCTCACGGAGTCACGAAGAAGGAAAAACCTTCGTTTCACGGCCAGAAAACACATCCGAGGGTCTCACGGAGTCACGAAGAAGGAAAAACCTTCGTTTAAAGGCTAGAAAACACGTCCGAGGGTCTCACAGAGTCACGAAGAAGGAAAAACCTTCGTTTAACGGCTAGAAAACACGTCCGAGGGTCTCACGGAGTCACGAAGAAGGAAAAACCTTCGTTTAACGGCTAGAAAACACGTCCGAGGGTCTCACAGAGTCACGAAGAAGGAAAAACCTTCGTTTCACGTCTAGAAAACACGTCCGAGGGTCTCACGGAGTCACGAAGAAGGAAAAACCTTCGTTTAACGGCTAGAAAACACGTCCGAGGGTCTCACGGAGTCACGAAGAAGGAAAAACCTTCGTTTAACAGCTAGAAAACACGTCCGAGGGTCTCACGGAGTCACGAAGAAGGAAAAACCTTCGTTTCACGGCCAGAAAACACGTCCGAGGGTCCCACAGAGTCACGAAGAAGGAAAAACCTTCGTTTAACGGCTAGAAAACACGTCCGAGGGTCTCACGGAGTCACGAAGAAGGAAAAACCTTCGTTTCACGGCCAGAAAACACGTCCGAGGGTCTCACGGAGTCACGAAGAAGGAAAAACCTTCATGTCGAGGCCAGAAAACACGTCCGAGGGTCTCACAGAGTCACGAAGAAGGAAAAACCTTCGTTTCACAGTCAGAAAACACGTCCGAGGGTCTCACTGAGTCACGAAGAAGGAAAAACCTTCGTTTAACGGCTAGAAAACACGTCCGAGGGTCTCACGGAGTCACGAAGAAGGAAAAACCTTCGTTTCACGGCCAGAAAACACGTCCGAGGGTCCCACAGAGTCACGGAGAAGGAAAAACCTTCGTTTCACGGCCAGAAAACACGTCCGAGGGTCTCACAGAGTCACGAAGAAGGAAAAACCTTCGTTTAACGGCTAGAAAACACGTCCGAGGGTCCCACAGAGTCACGAAGAAGGAAAAACCTTCGTTTAACGGCTAGAAAACACGTCCGAGGGTCTCACGGAGTCACGAAGAAGGAAAAACCTTCGTTTAACGGCTAGAAAACACGTCCGAGGGTCTCACGGAGTCACGAAGAAGGAAAAACCTTCGTTTAACAGCTAGAAAACACGTCCGAGGGTCTCACGGAGTCACGAAGAAGGAAAAACCTTCGTTTCACGGCCAGAAAACACGTCCGAGGGTCTCACTGAGTCACGAAGAAGGAAAAACCTTCGTTTAACGGCTAGAAAACACGTCCGAGGGTCTCACGGAGTCACGAAGAAGGAAAAACCTTCGTTTCACGGCCAGAAAACACGTCCGAGGGTCCCACAGAGTCACGAAGAAGGAAAAACCTTCGTTTCACGGCCAGAAAACACGTCCGAGGGTCTCACAGAGTCACGAAGAAGGAAAAACCTTCGTTTAACGGCTAGAAAACACGTCCGAGGGTCCCACAGAGTCACGAAGAAGGAAAAACCTTCGTTTAACGGCTAGAAAACACGTCCGAGGGTCTCACGGAGTCACGAAGAAGGAAAAACCTTCGTTTAACGGCTAGAAAACACGTCCGAGGGTCTCACGGAGTCACGAAGAAGGAAAAACCTTCGTTTAACGGCTAGAAAACACGTCCGAGGGTCTCACGGAGTCACGAAGAAGGAAAAACCTTCGTTTCACGGCCAGAAAACACATCCGAGGGTCTCACGGAGTCACGAAGAAGGAAAAACCTTCGTTTAACGGCTAGAAAACACGTCCGAGGGTCTCACGGAGTCACGAAGAAGGAAAAACCTTCGTTTCACGGCCAGAAAACACGTCCGAGGGTCCCACAGAGTCACGAAGAAGGAAAAACCTTCGTTTAACGGCTAGAAAACACGTCCGAGGGTCCCACAGAGTCACGAAGAAGGAAAAACCTTCGTTTAACGGCTAGAAAACACATCCGAGGGTCTCACGGAGTCACGAAGAAGGAAAAACCTTCGTTTCACGGCCAGAAAACACGTCCGAGGGTCCCACAGAGTCACGGAGAAGGAAAAACCTTCGTTTCACGGCCAGAAAACACGTCCGAGGGTCTCACAGAGTCACGAAGAAGGAAAAACCTTCGTTTAACGGCTAGAAAACACGTCCGAGGGTCCCACAGAGTCACGAAGAAGGAAAAACCTTCGTTTAACGGCTAGAAAACACGTCCGAGGGTCTCACGGAGTCACGAAGAAGGAAAAACCTTCGTTTAACGGCTAGAAAACACGTCCGAGGGTCTCACGGAGTCACGAAGAAGGAAAAACCTTCGTTTAACAGCTAGAAAACACGTCCGAGGGTCTCACGGAGTCACGAAGAAGGAAAAACCTTCGTTTCACGGCCAGAAAACACGTCCGAGGGTCTCACTGAGTCACGAAGAAGGAAAAACCTTCGTTTCACGGCCAGAAAACACGTCCGAGGGTCTCACTGAGTCACGAAGAAGGAAAAACCTTCGTTTAACGGCTAGAAAACACGTCCGAGGGTCTCACGGAGTCACGAAGAAGGAAAAACCTTCGTTTCACGGCCAGAAAACACGTCCGAGGGTCCCACAGAGTCACGAAGAAGGAAAAACCTTCGTTTCACGGCCAGAAAACACGTCCGAGGGTCTCACAGAGTCACGAAGAAGGAAAAACCTTCGTTTAACGGCTAGAAAACACGTCCGAGGGTCCCACAGAGTCACGAAGAAGGAAAAACCTTCGTTTAACGGCTAGAAAACACGTCCGAGGGTCTCACGGAGTCACGAAGAAGGAAAAACCTTCGTTTAACGGCTAGAAAACACGTCCGAGGGTCTCACGGAGTCACGAAGAAGGAAAAACCTTCGTTTAACAGCTAGAAAACACGTCCGAGGGTCTCACGGAGTCACGAAGAAGGAAAAACCTTCGTTTCACGGCCAGAAAACACATCCGAGGGTCTCACGGAGTCACGAAGAAGGAAAAACCTTCGTTTAACGGCTAGAAAACACGTCCGAGGGTCTCACGGAGTCACGAAGAAGGAAAAACCTTCGTTTCACGGCCAGAAAACACGTCCGAGGGTCCCACAGAGTCACGAAGAAGGAAAAACCTTCGTTTAACGGCTAGAAAACACGTCCGAGGGTCCCACAGAGTCACGAAGAAGGAAAAACCTTCGTTTAACGGCTAGAAAACACGTCCGAGGGTCTCACGGAGTCACGAAGAAGGAAAAACCTTCGTTTCACGGCCAGAAAACACGTACGAGGGTCTCACGGAGTCACGAAGAAGGAAAAACCTTCATGTCGAGGCCAGAAAACACGTCCGAGGGTCTCACAGAGTCACGAAGAAGGAAAAACCTTCGTTTCACAGTCAGAAAACACGTCCGAGGGTCTCACGGAGTCACGAAGAAGGAAAAACCTTCGTTTCACGGCCAGAAAACACGTCCGAGGGTCTCACGGAGTCACGAAGAAGGAAAAACCTTCATGTCGAGGCCAGAAAACACGTCCGAGGGTCTCACTGAGTCACGAAGAAGGAAAAACCTTCGTTTAACGGCTAGAAAACACGTCCGAGGGTCTCACGGAGTCACGAAGAAGGAAAAACCTTCGTTTCACGGCCAGAAAACACGTCCGAGGGTCCCACAGAGTCACGGAGAAGGAAAAACCTTCGTTTCACGGCCAGAAAACACGTCCGAGGGTCTCACAGAGTCACGAAGAAGGAAAAACCTTCGTTTAACGGCTAGAAAACACGTCCGAGGGTCCCACAGAGTCACGAAGAAGGAAAAACCTTCGTTTAACGGCTAGAAAACACGTCCGAGGGTCTCACGGAGTCACGAAGAAGGAAAAACCTTCGTTTAACGGCTAGAAAACACGTCCGAGGGTCTCACGGAGTCACGAAGAAGGAAAAACCTTCGTTTAACGGCTAGAAAACACGTCCGAGGGTCTCACGGAGTCACGAAGAAGGAAAAACCTTCGTTTCACGGCCAGAAAACACATCCGAGGGTCTCACGGAGTCACGAAGAAGGAAAAACCTTCGTTTAACGGCTAGAAAACACGTCCGAGGGTCCCACAGAGTCACGAAGAAGGAAAAACCTTCGTTTAACGGCTAGAAAACACGTCCGAGGGTCTCACGGAGTCACGAAGAAGGAAAAACCTTCGTTTCACGGCCAGAAAACACGTCCGAGGGTCCCACAGAGTCACGAAGAAGGAAAAACCTTCGTTTAACGGCTAGAAAACACGTCCGAGGGTCCCACAGAGTCACGAAGAAGGAAAAACCTTCGTTTAACGGCTAGAAAACACGTCCGAGGGTCTCACGGAGTCACGAAGAAGGAAAAACCTTCGTTTCACGGCCAGAAAACACGTCCGAGGGTCTCACGGAGTCACGAAGAAGGAAAAACCTTCGTTTAACGGCTAGAAAACACGTCCGAGGGTCCCACAGAGTCACGAAGAAGGAAAAACCTTCGTTTAACGGCTAGAAAACACATCCGAGGGTCTCACGGAGTCACGAAGAAGGAAAAACCTTCGTTTAACGGCTAGAAAACACGTCCGAGGGTCCCACAGAGTCACGAAGAAGGAAAAACCTTCGTTTAACGGCTAGAAAACACATCCGAGGGTCTCACGGAGTCACGAAGAAGGAAAAACCTTCGTTTAACGGCTAGAAAACACGTCCGAGGGTCCCACGGAGTCACGAAGAAGGAAAAACCTTCGTTTAACGGCTAGAAAACACGTCCGAGGGTCCCACGGAGTCACGAAGAAGGAAAAACCTTCGTTTCACGGCCAGAAAACACGTCCGAGGGTCTCACGGAGTCACGAAGAAGGAAAAACCTTCGTTTAACGGCTAGAAAACACGTCCGAGGGTCCCACGGAGTCACGAAGAAGGAAAAACCTTCGTTTAACGGCTAGAAAACACGTCCGAGGGTCCCACGGAGTCACGAAGAAGGAAAAACCTTCGTTTCACGGCCAGAAAACACGTCCGAGGGTCTCACGGAGTCACGAAGAAGGAAAAACCTTCGTTTAACGGCTAGAAAACACGTCCGAGGGTCCCACAGAGTCACGAAGAAGGAAAAACCTTCGTTTAACGGCTAGAAAACACATCCGAGGGTCTCACGGAGTCACGAAGAAGGAAAAACCTTCGTTTAACGGCTAGAAAACACGTCCGAGGGTCTCACAGAGTCACGAAGAAGGAAAAACCTTCGTTTAACGGCTAGAAAACACGTCCGAGGGTCTCACAGAGTCACGAAGAAGGAAAAACCTTCGTTTAACGGCTAGAAAACACGTCCGAGGGTCTCACGGAGTCACGAAGAAGGAAAAACCTTCGTTTAACGGCTAGAAAACACGTCCGAGGGTCCCACAGAGTCACGAAGAAGGAAAAACCTTCGTTTAACGGCTAGAAAACACATCCGAGGGTCTCACGGAGTCACGAAGAAGGAAAAACCTTCGTTTAACGGCCAGAAAACACGTCCGAGGGTCCCACAGAGTCACGAAGAAGGAAAAACCTTCGTTTCACAGCCAGAAAACACGTCCGAGGGTCCCACAGAGTCACGAAGAAGGAAAAACCTTCGTTTAACGGCTAGAAAACACGTCCGAGGGTCCCACAGAGTCACGAAGAAGGAAAAACCTTCGTTTAACGGCTAGAAAACACGTCCGAGGGTCTCACAGAGTCACGAAGAAGGAAAAACCTTCGTTTCACAGCCAGAAAACACGTCCGAGGGTCTCACGGAGTCACGAAGAAGGAAAAACCTTCGTTTCACAGTCAGAAAACACGTCCGAGGGTCCCACAGAGTCACGAAGAAGGAAAAACCTTCGTTTCACAGTCAGAAAACACGTCCGAGGGTCCCACAGAGTCACGAAGAAGGAAAAACCTTCGTTTCACAGTCAGAAAACACGTCCGAGGGTCTCACTGAGTCACGAAGAAGGAAAAACCTTCGTTTAACGGCTAGAAAACACGTCCGAGGGTCTCACAGAGTCACGAAGAAGGAAAAACCTTCGTTTAACGGCCAGAAAACACATCCGAGGGTCTCACGGAGTCACGAAGAAGGAAAAACCTTCGTTTCACAGTCAGAAAACACGTCCGAGGGTCTCACTGAGTCACGAAGAAGGAAAAACCTTCGTTTAACGGCTAGAAAACACGTCCGAGGGTCTCACAGAGTCACGAAGAAGGAAAAACCTTCGTTTAACGGCTAGAAAACACGTCCGAGGGTCCCACAGAGTCACGAAGAAGGAAAAACCTTCGTTTCACAGTCAGAAAACACGTCCGAGGGTCTCACGGAGTCACGAAGAAGGAAAAACCTTCGTTTCACGGCCAGAAAACACGTCCGAGGGTCTCACAGAGTCACGAAGAAGGAAAAACCTTCGTTTCACAGCCAGAAAACACGTCCGAGGGTCTCACGGAGTCACGAAGAAGGAAAAACCTTCGTTTAACGGCTAGAAAACACGTCCGAGGGTCTCACAGAGTCACGAAGAAGGAAAAACCTTCGTGTCGAGGCCAGAAAACACGTCCGAGGGTCTCACGGAGTCACGAAGAAGGAAAAACCTTCGTTTCACAGTCAGAAAACACGTCCGAGGGTCTCACAGAGTCACGAAGAAGGAAAAACCTTCGTGTCGAGGCCAGAAAACACGTCCGAGGGTCTCACAGAGTCACGAAGAAGGAAAAACCTTCGTTTAACGGCCAGAAAACACGTCCGAGGGTCTCACAGAATCACGAAGAAGGAAAAACCTTCGTTTCACAGTCAGAAAACACGTCCGAGGGTCCCACAGAGTCACGAAGAAGGAAAAACCTTCGTTTAACGGCCAGAAAACACATCCGAGGGTCCCACAGAGTCACGAAGAAGGAAAAACCTTCGTTTAACGGCTAGAAAACACGTCCGAGGGTCTCACGGAGTCACGAAGAAGGAAAAACCTTCGTTTCACGGCCAGAAAACACGTCCGAGGGTCCCACAGAGTCACGAAGAAGGAAAAACCTTCGTTTAACGGCTAGAAAACACGTCCGAGGGTCCCACAGAGTCACGAAGAAGGAAAAACCTTCGTTTAACGGCTAGAAAACACGTCCGAGGGTCCCACGGAGTCACGAAGAAGGAAAAACCTTCGTTTCACGGCCAGAAAACACGTCCGAGGGTCTCACGGAGTCACGAAGAAGGAAAAACCTTCGTTTAACGGCTAGAAAACACGTCCGAGGGTCCCACAGAGTCACGAAGAAGGAAAAACCTTCGTTTAACGGCTAGAAAACACATCCGAGGGTCTCACGGAGTCACGAAGAAGGAAAAACCTTCGTTTAACGGCTAGAAAACACGTCCGAGGGTCTCACAGAGTCACGAAGAAGGAAAAACCTTCGTTTAACGGCTAGAAAACACATCCGAGGGTCTCACGGAGTCACGAAGAAGGAAAAACCTTCGTTTAACGGCTAGAAAACACATCCGAGGGTCTCACGGAGTCACGAAGAAGGAAAAACCTTCGTTTCACGGCCAGAAAACACATCCGAGGGTCTCACAGAGTCACGAAGAAGGAAAAACCTTCGTTTAACGGCTAGAAAACACGTCCGAGGGTCTCACAGAGTCACGAAGAAGGAAAAACCTTCGTTTCACGGCCAGAAAACACATCCGAGGGTCTCACAGAGTCACGAAGAAGGAAAAACCTTCGTTTAACGGCTAGAAAACACATCCGAGGGTCTCACGGAGTCACGAAGAAGGAAAAACCTTCGTTTAACGGCTAGAAAACACATCCGAGGGTCTCACGGAGTCACGAAGAAGGAAAAACCTTCGTTTAACGGCTAGAAAACACATCCGAGGGTCCCACAGAGTCACGAAGAAGGAAAAACCTGCTTTAACCCCACCTGCTGTAGCCCCACCTTCTGTAGCCCCACCTGCTTTAGCCCCACCTGCTGTAACATCACCTGCTGTAGCCCCACCTGCTTTAGCCCCACCTGCTGTAGCCCCACCTGCTGTAGCCCCACCTGCTGTAGCCCCACCTGCTGTAGCACCACCTGCTGTAACACCACCTGCTGTAGCCCCACCTGCTGTAGCCCCACCTGCTGTAACCCCACCTGCTGTAGCCCCACCTGCTGTAACCCCACCTGCTGTAACCCCACCTGCTGTAGCCCCACCTGCTGTAACCCCACCTGCTGTAACCCCACCTGCTGTAGCCCCACCTGCTTTAGCCCCACCTGCTGTAACCCCACCTGCTGTAGCCCCACCTGCTTTAGCCCCACCTGCTGTAACATCACCTGCTGTAGCCCCACCTGCTGTAACCCCACCTGCTGTAACCCCACCTGCTGTAGCACCACCTGCTGTAGCCCCACCTGCTTTAGCCCCACCTGCTGTAGCCCCACCTGCTTTAGCCCCACCTGCTGTAACCCCACCTGCTGTAGCCCCACCTGCTTTAGCCCCACCTGCTTTAGCCCCACCTGCTGTAGCCCCACCTGCTTTAGCCCCACCTGCTGTAACATCACCTGCTGTAGCCCCACCTGCTGTAGCCCCACCTGCTTTAGCCCCACCTGCTGTAGCCCCACCTGCTGTAACCCCACCTGCTGTAACCCCACCTGCTGTAGCCCCACCTGCTTTAGCCCCACCTGCTGTAGCCCCACCTGCTTTAGCCCCACCTGCTGTAACCCCACCTGCTGTAGCCCCACCTGCTTTAGCCCCACCTGCTTTAGCCCCACCTGCTTTAGCCCCACCTGCTTTAGCCCCACCTGCTGTAGCCCCACCTGCTGTAACCCCACCTGCTGTAACATCACCTGCTGTAGCCCCACCTGCTGTAGCCCCACCTGCTGTAACCCCACCTGCTGTAGCCCCACCTGCTGTAACCCCACCTGCTGTAACCCCACCTGCTGTAACCCCACCTGCTGTAGCCCCACCTGCTGTAACCCCACCTGCTGTAACCCCACCTGCTGTAGCCCCACCTGCTTTAGCCCCACCTGCTGTAACCCCACCTGCTGTAGCCCCACCTGCTTTAGCCCCACCTGCTGTAACATCACCTGCTGTAGCCCCACCTGCTTTAGCCCCACCTGCTGTAACCCCACCTGCTGTAACCCCACCTGCTGTAGCCCCACCTGCTGTAACCCCACCTGCTGTAACCCCACCTGCTGTAACCCCACCTGCTGTAACCCCACCTGCTGTAGCCCCACCTGCTTTAGCCCCACCTGCTGTAACCCCACCTGCTGTAGCCCCACCTGCTGTAACCCCACCTGCTGTAACCCCACCTGCTGTAGCCCCACCTGCTTTAGCCCCACCTGCTGTAACCCCACCTGCTGTAGCCCCACCTGCTTTAGCCCCACCTGCTGTAACCCCACCTGCTGTAACCCCACCTGCTGTAACCCCACCTGCTGTAGCCCCACCTGCTGTAGCCCCACCTGCTTTAGCCCCACCTGCTGTAGCCCCACCTGCTTTAGCCCCACCTGCTTTAGCCCCATCTGCTGTAGCCCCACCTGCTGTAGCCCCACCTGCTGTAACCCCACCTGCTGTAACCCCACCTGCTGTAGCCCCACCTGCTTTAGCCCCACCTGCTGTAACCCCACCTGCTTTAGCCCCACCTGCTTTAGCCCCACCTGCTGTAGCCCCACCTGCTGTAACCCCACCTGCTGTAGCCCCACCTGCTTTAGCCCCACCTGCTTTAGCCCCACCTGCTGTAGCCCCACCTGCTTTAGCCCCACCTGCTGTAGCCCCACCTGCTTTAGCCCCACCTGCTGTAGCCCCACCTGCTGTAACCCCACCTGCTGTAGCCCCACCTGCTTTAGCCCCACCTGCTTTAGCCCCACCTGCTGTAACATCACCTGCTGTAGCCCCACCTGCTGTAACCCCACCTGCTGTAACCCCACCTGCTTTAGCCCCACCTGCTGTAGCCCCACCTGCTGTAGCCCCACCTGCTGTAACCCCACCTGCTGTAGCCCCACCTGCTGTAGCCCCACCTGCTTTAGCCCCACCTGCTGTAGCCCCACCTGCTGTAACCCCACCTGCTGTAGCCCCACCTGCTGTAGCCCCACCTGCTTTAGCCCCACCTGCTGTAGCCCCACCTGCTGTAACCCCACCTGCTGTAGCCCCACCTGCTGTAACATCACCTGCTGTAGCCCCACCTGCTGTAACCCCACCTGCTGTAACCCCACCTGCTTTAGCCCCACCTGCTGTAGCTCCACCTGCTTTAGCCCCACCTGCTGTAGCCCCACCTGCTGTAGCCCCACCTGCTGTAACCCCACCTGCTTTAGCCCCACCTGCTGTAGCCCCACCTGCTGTAGCCCCACCTGCTGTAGCCCCACCTGCTGTAGCCCCACCTGCTTTAGCCCCACCTTCTGTAGCCCCACCTGCTGTAACCCCACCTGCTGTAGCCCCACCTGCTTTAGCCCCACCTGCTTTAACCCCACCTGCTGTAGCCCCACCTGCTGTAACCCCACCTGCTTTAGCCCCACCTGCTGTAACCCCACCTGCTTTAGCCCCACCTGCTGTAGCCCCACCTGCTGTAACCCCACCTGCTGTAGCCCCACCTGCTTTAGCCCCACCTGCTGTAACCCCACCTGCTGTAACCCCACCTGCTGTAGCCCCACCTGCTTTAGCCCCACCTGCTGTAGCCCCACCTGCTTTAGCCCCACCTGCTTTAGCCCCACCTGCTGTAGCCCCACCTGCTTTAGCCCCACCTGCTTTAGCCCCACCTGCTTTAGCCCCACCTGCTGTAACCCCACCTGCTTTAGCCCCACCTGCTGTAGCCCCACCTGCTGTAACCCCACCTGCTGTAGCCCCACCTGCTGTAGCCCCACCTGCTTTAGCCCCACCTGCTGTAACCCCACCTGCTTTAGCCCCACCTGCTTTAGCCCCACCTGCTGTAGCCCCACCTGCTTTAGCCCCACCTGCTGTAGCCCCACCTGCTTTAGCCCCACCTGCTGTAGCCCCACCTGCTGTAACCCCACCTGCTTTAACCCCACCTGCTGTAACCCCACCTGCTGTAGCCCCACCTGCTGTAGCCCCACCTGCTGTAACCCCACCTGCTGTAGCCCCACCTGCTGTAACCCCACCTGCTTTAGCCCCACCTGCTGTAACCCCACCTGCTGTAGCCCCACCTGCTTTAGCCCCACCTGCTGTAGCCCCACCTGCTGTAACCCCACCTGCTTTAACCCCACCTGCTGTAACCCCACCTGCTGTAACCCCACCTGCTGTAACCCCACCTGCTGTAGCCCCACCTGCTGTAGCCCCACCTGCTGTAACCCCACCTGCTGTAGCCCCACCTGCTGTAACCCCACCTGCTGTAACCCCACCTGCTTTAGCCCCACCTGCTTTAACCCCACCTGCTTTAACCCCATCTTACAGTAAAACTGAGGAACAGCAGGCGTCTGCAGCAGAGACAAAAGCCGGAGCTAAACTCATAAAGAAATCCTTTTTAAATGTCTGAGTTTGAGGCAACATGTGAATCAGACTCTGAGGTGGTAGAAGCAGGATTCGCAGGATAAAGTTTCGTCACTTTTTTCTGCTTATTGAGCGAGAGGACAAGCCCCAACAAGAGCTTAGAGGATTAAGTTCATTCTCACTGCCACACAAACACATTAATTCCCACACTCACAACACAGCGGGGGTGTTAATGGAAGGACCTCACAAGTGTGGAGTTTCAGAGCTGTGATCGTCCTAAATCTTAAAATCCTAAACAGAGAGTTTCTGTTTCCTGGATTAATGTGACGCTTTAATAAAAGTGATTTGTTGCAGTTTGTTTCATGCTGCTCCATGTTCAGTCCGTTGCTCCTGAATGAAATCACTGAGGATGACAGATTCAGGGATGATCTCTGAGCTGCTCGTTGGCAGCAGCTGCAGGATCCACTCCTCTCAGGTGGCTCTCCTTATTCCGCTGTGAAATCTGCTTTAAACGGTTGTTTCTCAGCAGCTCAGTGAAACCTGGGCTCCTTGAATCCTGCCCTCAGTCTTCAGACGACCCTTCAGGACAAAGCAGCACCTCTCCATCTCATTACCGGCTCTTCATTCCCATCAGTCCCTTTCTGTTTGCCCTCAGAATTATCTGTGAGCTGCAGATCATCTCCTGCATGAACAAACAAGTGTGAAAGGATCCCACAAGGATTCATTAAAGCTGCTGACGAACAGGCCGAGGTCCTTCCAACACTGTCCTCACTATCCCTCCAACATCTGCATTAAAATGTATTTAGATGTTTAATTTGGATAAAAATAGCAGTAAAACGGGATGAATACAGAACCGCTCAGTTAAAACATACAAATGTAAGAACAGGGAAAGTTATCTTAATGAAAAACGACTTGAGCAAACTGTGATAATGTGATAGATTCAGTCTGATAATAACACGACTTTATGGTAATAATAATAGTACTTTACTAAAGGTAAATGTGGTTTAAAATCATTTATACTTTAATATTTGTTGCTTCACTCTGCAGTTTATCAGCATGAAAGCATCATTATAAAAAGTACATAAACTGTCAGATTAAGCAGGAATAGTGAATTAAATTAGTGTGCATCACTTTAATGTAGCAGAACTGTTTTATTATAGCTGGTTCCACAGAGAGGGGCCTGATAACTGAAGGCTCTGCCTCCCATTCTGCTTTTAGGGGCCTGATAACTGAAGGCTCTGCCTCCCATTCTGCTTTTAGGGGCCTGATAACTGAAGGCTCTGCCTCCCATTCTGCTTTTAGGGGCCTGATAACTGAAGGCTCTGCCTCCCATTCTGCTTTTAGGGGCCTGATAACTGAAGGCTCTGCCTCCCATTCTGCTTTTAGGGGCCTGATAACTGAAGGCTCTGCCTCCCATTCTGCTTTTAGGGGCCTGATAACTGAAGGCTCTGCCTCCCGTTCTGCTTTTAGGGGCCTGATAACTGAAGGCTCTGCCTCCCGTTCTGCTTTTAGGGGCCTGATAACTGAAGGCTCTGCCTCCCATTCTGCTTTTAGGGGCCTGATAACTGAAGGCTCTGCCTCCCATTCTGCTTTTAGGGGCCTGATAACTGAAGGCTCTGCCTCCCATTCTGCTTTTAGGGGCCTGATAACTGAAGGCTCTGCCTCCCATTCTGCTTTTAGGGGCCTGATAACTGAAGGCTCTGCCTCCCATTCTGCTTTTAGGGGCCTGATAACTGAAGGCTCTGCCTCCCATTCTGCTTTTAGGGGCCTGATAACTGAAGGCTCTGCCTCCCATTCTGCTTTTAGGGGCCTGATAACTGAAGGCTCTGCCTCCCATTCTGCTTTTAGGGGCCTGATAACTGAAGGCTCTGCCTCCCATTCTGCTTTTAGGGGCCTGATAACTGAAGGCTCTGCCTCCCATTCTGCTTTTAGGGGCCTGATAACTGAAGGCTCTGCCTCCCATTCTGCTTTTAGAAACTCTGGGAACCACAAGGAAACCTGCAGCCTGAGAGCAAAGTGCTCTGTTGGGGAAATATCCAACTGTGAGATCTTTAAGATGTGATGGAGCTCGGTCATTAAGAGCTTTATATGTGAGGAGAAGAATCTTAAATTCTATTCTGAATCTAACAGGGAGCCCATGAAGAGAAGATAAAACTGGAGAAACATGATCTCTGCTGTTAGATCTCAGCAGAACTCTGGCTGCAGGGTTCTGGATCAGCTGGAGGCTTTTCAGAGAATCTGTGGGACAGAACAATAATAAGGAATTACAGTAGTTCAGTCCTGAAGGAACAGATGCATGGAGCAGCTTCTCTGCATCACCCTGAGACAGGATGGTCCTGATTTATTACGAAGGTGAAAGAAGGCAGAAACCTGTTTTATATGAGAGTGAAAGAACAGATCCTGGTCAGAAATAACTCCAAGGTTCCTCACTGTAGAACTAGAAGCCAAAGAAATACCACCCAGAGTAACTCTATAACTAGATAATTTCTCCCTGAAGCGCTCAGGCTTGTAGTCTGAGCTGAGAAACCGATCACATCTGAACACATCTGCAGGTGGATTTACTGACGGAGGGAATGTGTTCATCATTGTTCTAATTATTACAGAATTCAACAGGAAAAGATCAGTTTTACCGTGTTTAAGAAGAAGAGAATGTGTGTCTAAATTTACATACTTGAATTAGTTTTGGGGGTTATTTGTTAGTCAGGGCGGGGGGTGGAGGGGGGGGGTGCTGTCATATTGGGGATTAACTATCCAACAACACACATTCAGTCTTTGTTGGAGCTTTTGTGAGAGTCTACAAACCTACATAAGAGACAAAGAGACTCATTAGTTCAGACAGTCAGACCCAGTTTCCAACAAAAATCTGCATCATAACAAACACACGGAACAAGTTCCTCACACACCGAGCTACCGTCCAACCAGCCGCGTTCTTCTTCTTCTGCTGTCCAATAAGAGCAGCAGGAGTAATCCTGTTGATGACCCTGCTTTGTCACACGAGGTCTCTGAGCTACACGCTCGTGGAACAAAACAAAACGCCAGGAGACAAAAAGGGAAAAAGGCCCACATTAAATCCAGCACACTGCTCGTCTATGCTGTGACCTCTGACCTCTGCGGGGAGACTGGCCGCTCCTCTCCTCCATCGCTCGCTGCCCTCCTCCTTTCTTCTCTCCTCCAGCTCAGGCTGAAAAGGTTCATTTTGTTTTATGGCTTCTTTTTGGGAGTTGTGTCATCATGTAACTCTGAACTCAACAGGCTCCAAGCTGAGATCTGAGGTCAGAGATCTGAGATCCAAAAACTTGATTTCAGTGAAAATATGGCTTTTTAGCATCTTAATGAAAGGGCGGCTCGGTGGTGTGGGGGTCAACTCCCACCTGGTTCCTTCTGTGTGGAGTCTGCAGGTTCTCCCCGTGTATGTGTGGGTTCTCTCTGGGTTCTCCCCGGGTTCTCTCTGGGTTCCCTCCGGATTCTCTCCGGGTTCTCTCCGGGTTCTCTCCGGGTTCTCCCCGGGTTCTCTCCGGTTCTCCAGCTTCCTCCCACCATCTAAAAACATGCTGTCAGGTTAACTGGTGACTCTAAGCTGTCCTTAGGAGTGAGTGTGCATGTTAGTTTGTCTCTGTGATGGCGACCTGTCCAGGTGACCCCGCCTCTCACCCAGTGACCACTGGGATAAACTCCGCCCCCCCACAACCAACCCAACCGATGGATTAAATATAAATTATAGAGAATGGATGGAACATCTTAATTAGAATTAAAGTAGACTAAATTAGATTATTTGAAATTAGTTTTATTCTGTTTTTATTCTGCTGAATAAGATTAATTATCTCCTCTGACACGGTTGTGATGTATTCTTAAAGAAGTTTGGACCCAAAACCAGACCAGCCAGAAAATGAACTTGAGCAAACTAAAAGTCTCCCACTTGGCAGGAACTCCAGAAAACTCAAAGAAATGTTCAAAACGAACAAATTACAAAATCTGAACAAGAAGAAGACAGAACCAGACTGAAAACCAAGGATGAGATCAAGGAAAACTCAGCAGGTTAAATAGTGACAGAATATCATCAACTAACAGGAAACATGTGAAACCTGGAAAAAGAGGAGTAACAGTAAGCTGACTTTCAAAATAAAACAAAGAACACAGAATGAAACATAAAACAACTCTAAATTCATCATAAAACAAAAAAAATTTAAAAGAAAAATACTAATAAAACTGAAAATAAACTACACAGAAAAGTAACAAGTAAAGTAACAGGAAAAACACAAATTAAAATAGAAAAATACTAAATAAAACAGAATAAAATAAAACAGAAAAACAAACAAAAACACTAAATAAAACAGAGAAATACCAAATAAAACAGGAAAAAACTGAATAAAACAGGAAAAAACTGAATAAAACATAAAAACACTAAATAAAATAGAATAACATTAAATAAAACAGGAAAAAACTAAAAGTA